>NC_058082.1:35019172-35393063 GCF_014858855.1 Bufo gargarizans
ACAAAAAATTGCAACTCCAAGCAATCAAAAAGGCATATGCCCGCCAAAATCACATTTAGCTTTGATCTTATTGTGTTAAAGGGGTTGTCTCATCATAGACAATGTAGGATATCGCTAGGATATGCCCCTATTGTCTTATAGGTGCTGGGACCCGCACCTATATCGGGAAAGGAGCCCCGCAAGTGAAGGAGGGCGCACTGCACATGCGCAGCCGCCCTCTATTCATTTTCTATGCGGCCGGCGAAAATAGTCCCCGCTCCCATTCATTTCTATGGGGCCGATGGAAAAAACAGTACTAAAAAAATCCATTTTTTTGTCACCTTACAGTCGTGGCCAAAAGTTTTGAGAATGACACAAATATTAGGGGACCGGTCATGCGCGGTACACTCCCATTCACTTCTATGGGGAGCCGGCTTGGTGGTGGCCAGACCAGAGTCCTCCAGCCACCACCTTGCACGGCTCCGTTCTCTATATAGGTGCAGGTCCCAGCAGTGAGACCCATACCTAGATTTGCCCTCGTTGTCTGAGATGAGACAACCCCTTTAATAAACCGCCAATTAGTCGCAGCAGAGCCCGCGCCCCTCTACGAGTAAAGGCTTGCTCACACGGCAGAGAACTGCGGAAATCTGCACAGACATTCATTTGGTTGTGGGTTTTTCTGTAAGGATTGGCGCGGTTTCTGCAGCAGATCTGCCCCATTGACTATAAAATTGCGGCCAAAACCTGAGAGTGTTGGATTTTTCACATCCGTTCTGTCGAAATGCAGAATACACATAATACCGCCAGGAAGGAACTCGCAGCATCCTAAATCAGGCATGCTCAACCTGCGGCCCTCCAGCTGTTGCAAAACTACAACTCCCATCATTCCCTGACAGCCTACAGCTATCATCCTATAGAAGGGCATTGTAGTTTTACAACAGCTGGAGGGCCGCAGGTTGAGCATCACTGTCCTAAATCATTATGATGGTGTGAGCTCAGTCCGGGAAATGCTGCTCCCACGTGGGTGATGTTTCCCGGACTGGCCTTTCTCTGATAGCCATGACCTGTCCTTAGGATATGGCATCAATATAAAAATCCTTTAAAAGGGTTATCTGGTAAATTATATTGATGACCTACCCTCTGTATAGGTCATCAGTATCTGATCGGTGGGGGTCCGACACCCGGGACCTCTGCCGATCAGCTGTTTGAGGAGGCAGGGGCGCTCACAGTAGTGTCGCGACCTTCTTGTTGCTTCCCTAGGCCGGTGATGTCATGACTATAGGTCACGTGACCTGGGGTGCAGCTCAGCCCCATTCACTTCAATGACCTACAGTGATGTCCTTGGCCTGCGAGAAGGCTGCGGCGCTACTGCGAGTGCGGCTTCCACCTTCTCAAACGGTTGATTGGCGGGGGGATCCCAGGTGTTGGACCTCCACCGATCAGATGCTGATGGTCTATCCAGATGATAGATCATCAGTAAGAAAAAGGGAGAGAACCCCTTTATGGCTTCATTCACTCTACCGCTAAAATCTTCCAGCAGAGGAATATCCTGCTGGAGTTCATTATATGAGGTCCAGCTGGATACTACCTTTCCCCGTGGGAGCCCATGGACTATAATAGAACCTAGCGGCAATCCCACCTGTTTCCGGCAGGTCTCATTATAGTCAGTGTGGCCTGGTGGTGCTCCGGACACAATGAACAGCCTGCCGGAAGAGTTTAGTCCTAATGTGAAACTAGCCTAAAGGGGTTTTCAGGGAGTAAAATATTGATGGTGGGGGTCTGGCTCCTGGCACCCCCACGATCTTTTCCTTGACCGGTGACGTCACGTTCATCGGTCACATGCCTTACGTGCAGTTCAGTCCGCGATTGTGGACAAGAAAAGGCATTTTCTGTGAGAACACTGGCAATTTGCGGCCTGCAAAATGCGGAACGCACATTACCGGGATCCGTGTTTTGCGAATCCGCATAACACATATGAACGTGTGAATTGACCCTAAGGCCCTCTTGCACACAAACATTTTTTGTTTCCGTTCTGTTTTTTGCGTTCCGTATATGGACCGTAAACGTAACCATTCATTTCAATGGATCCGCCAAAAAAACAGAAGGTACTCCGTATGCTTTCCGATGTTCCGTTCAAAGATAGAACATGTCCTATTATTGTCCGCATAACAGGCAAAGATAGTACTGTTCTGTCAGGGGCCAGCCGTTCCGCAAAAAAACGGAATGCACACGGACGTCATCCGTATTTTTTGTGGACCACAAAATACTGAAAAAGCCATATGGTCGTGTGCAAGAGGCGTAAAACTTAACTTTTAGCAGAGATAAGATCCCTGATAAAATCGCAGTGTTCACTTGGCTATTTGTATAGAGCTCGGTTCCCTATCTCTCACTCTATATCTATTTAAACCTTACCTAAAGACGGAATGGCCGCCCCGATGGGGTCGATCCCATGTCCGGAACCTCCTGTTTGTCCTATTAAGTCCCTGGCACAGGGATAGATCCCATCACCAAATAGTAGCTAATGTGTGTCCGTCAGAGTGTATATATAGACACTATATAACTAACAATAAACATACCCTTGTTATGTTATGTTATGTTACTAAGTCCTTGTATAGCGCTCTAGAGGAACTCAATCCGATCGAAGCGCTTGTCGACGGCTATATTGGTGGGCCCCTACGTCATCCTACACAAAAAGCCAGGTCTTAACCAACCTCCTGAATTCCAGGTAATCTGATGTTGTTCTAATGTGTTCTGGGAGGGAGTTCCAGATTTTGGGGGCCAATACTGAGAAACGTCTGTCCCCCCCTTGTCTTGAGGCGGGTTCTTGGCACCGACAGAAGGGAGGCTGAGGTGGATCTCAGTTCTCTAGGAGGATGGTGACGTGTTATCTTCTTTTGCAGGTAGATGGGACCTGTTTTGTAGAGAGCTTTGTGTGTTAAGCAGCACAGCTTAAACTGCACTCTCTCTTTCACTGGGAGCCAGTGGAGTTCCCTGCGTGCTTTTGTGACAGAATCTGTCCAGTCTAGTTTCTTGATGAGCCGGATGGCTCTGTTTTGACAGTGTTGTAGAACTCCCAGATCTTTCTCTGGCAGCCCCGCATACATTGCATTACCATAGTCCAGGTGGGAGTTGACTAGAGCTCCCACCACGACCTGTCTGCATGTGTTGGGGAGAAACGGTAGGGCTTTTTTTTAGAAGGAATAGGGCGAAGTTTGCTTTCCGTATTACTTCTTTAATCTGGGGACGGAGGCTCATTTCTTGATCCAAGATTATCCCCAGACTCTTTCCTTGTGTGGCAATGGCAACATTTTCCCCGAAGATAGACGGGGCGGCAGCCTCAGGTGTTTTATGTAGTGCAATAAGCTCAGTCTTGGTCGGGTTGAGTTTGAGGTGGTTATATGCTAGCCAGTTCCTGGCCTTATTTAGTCCTTCTTGCGTGAGCTTATAGTCATCAGCGGATTTCGATACTCTCAAAAGAATCTGTGTATCGTCCGCATAAGACTCATAGCTGATGTTATACTCCTTCAGAATAGCGAGCAGAGGTCGGACATAAATGTTAAAGAGTAATGGCGAGAGGGGAGATCCCTGAGGGACTCCCCACTCCACCTTCTCAACTGGGGAAAAGAATAAGCCCAGTTTGACTCTCTCTGAGTTCTGTTTTTCAGAAAGGAGTCAAACCAGGCAAGTCCGTGGCTATCTACTCCGATGTCCGCTTTTAATCTATTTAGGAGGATGGGATGACTGATAGTGTCAAAAGCTGCCGACATGTCTATGAGGACCAACCAGGTCCCCCCTCCCTCGTCTGCGACCCCTAGGGCTTCATCCCATAGGCTGACCAGGGCTGATTCCGTGCTGTGTGTTGGCCTAAAGCCCGACTGGTGTTCATCTAGAAGTCGATGCTTTTCTACGTGCAGCTGGAGTTGGCTTGCCACTGCTGTCTCCATGATTTTAGCTATTAGGTGGATGTTGGTAATCGGTCTGAAGTTGGCCATTATATTTATGTCTGCTCCTGGTTTCTTGAGGAGGGGAGTTATGATTCCTAACTTAAGAGTCTCAGGGACGTTGCCACTGAGAAAGGAGTCATTTATTATTGTTAGAATTAACGGGGCAATGGTGGTCGTGCATTCAATAAGAGATTTAGTTTGGATATTGGAGAGGGGATAAGTTGCTTTGGACATGTTTTTCATGCTTTTTGTTAGGTCTTCAAGTTTTAATGGGCATAGGGTGAAGGTGTGAGTAGGGTTTGTCACTTTGTTCTCTATGGGGGGGACAGTTGCCTGTTGAGCTAGCAGGATGTCGTTTTGGATATCGTCGACTTTTTGTTTAAAAAATTTCGAGATGTCGTTGCAGAGGTCTTGGGATTCGGGGATGGTGGTTTTAAGGCCATCGGGGTTAGCCAGATCGAAAATGATCTGAAAGATCTTTTTAGGCTTTTGAGCAGTGTTTTCTAGTAAGACGCACAAGAATAGCACATTGACAAATCCTCAGAGGATATTAAATGGCGGCCTGAGATTATACCACCAAATAAGGATATATCTCAATCCGATATCGCGACCTGACACGTTTCCAGGGCCTAAGTAGGCAACAGGGGACAAACTCACATAAATGATATACTGAGGATAAGATAACGATTATAATCACATCAAGATAACTCAGAATGAGAGAGATAATCAATGATGTGTCGATTCAAGCTACAAAACCTGCGAATATGCAAAAACGGCGGCAAGGATGCGGACCCATTCACTTCAATGGGGCCGCAAAAGATGCGGACAGCACTCCGTGTGCTGTCCGCATCCATTGTTCCGTTCCGAGGCCCCACTAAAAAAAATATAGCATGTCCTATTCTTGTCTGCGCTCTGAGGACAAGAATAGGCAATTATATTAAAGGCTGTCCGTGCCGTTCTGCAAATTGCGGAATGCGCACGGAAGCCACCCGTGTTTTGCAGATCTGCGATTTGCCAACACCTTTTATTTATAAAACGATTGTGTATTATTATTAATGCATCTCCATATTATTTTGGAAACAAATAGCCAACCATGTAGATTAAGGGGATACATTGCCCCTGTTTCTTAGGGAGAGGTACAATATATACACATATTTATATATTAAATATGACCAATAAAAATGATAAATCCAAACCTCGCCCATACTATAAAAGTACTTTTTTGGCGCAGTTTAAATTAATGTTTTCATTCAGACCATTTGGTGAAGCCGTGTTCTGACGAAAGATCCACTTAGATTCTTTTAGTTTTAATATACGGTCAATGTTCCCTGCCCTGATGGAAGATCAGTGACCCCCTGGGGATGGACGTGTCTAGAAATGGGTTTACCACGTCTATTTCTGATGTCACCTAAATGTTCCAAAATCCGAGTTTTGAATTCCCTGCAGGTTTTACTCACATATAGTTTACCACAGTGACATTGCATTAAACAGACGACCCCAAAGGTGTTACAGTTCGCAAAACTGCGGCCTTTATAGGTTTTAACACCTATGCTATCTCTGAAAGAATCCCCTATCATGATAAAGGGGCAAGCCTTACATCTCCCACATTTGAAAGTGCCATTTTTGCGATTTTGGAGACAACTTTCTTTTTTTGGGGGGGTTCAGTCCTATTCAAGTGAATGGGCCTGAGCTGCAGTACCAAGCACAGCCACTATACAATGTACGGCGCTGTACTTGGTGAGATGTGAGGAGGCTGCGGCGCTCACTGGAGACCCCCATTAACTCTTCAAACCCCCTGGTGGGGGTGCCAGGAATCAGACCCCAAACTGATCCTGAGAATAGGCCATTAATATTCCACTCCTCGAGAACCTCTTCAAGGCCCGTTTACACAAGTAGATCGGCATCTAGCATTCGTACGAATGCTAGTTCCTGATATTCGTCCTGTGTAAATGGCGCACTTCGGCCTGTGACACCGTGCCCATCGGCAGAGGTTGCCCTAATGTCCGCACAATCAGTGTTACACTTTAGAAGTAGTCTCATGTATGTATTCCTAAGCTGGAGACTCTGAAGGTATCACCGCAGATGGCAGGAACGGAGCCCACACAGGCTGCTCTGATGCAACGCTGAGCATCGCCATGGGATTCAGGATCCTGGGTGCTTAACCCTCTAGATGGCACAGTTCATAGTGAACGCAGCAGTTAGACAGAAGGACAGGGCTCCTCCCTCTGTTACCATCAACCCCACCTACGAACGCAGTCAGGAAGGGGGGTGCCAATGCGTTGCTGTGTCAGCTCAGGACCTCACAAAGGACCCCAGGGCTATCTTGACTATATGCCTATTAGGACTGCAGTAAACGATTATTTTAGAAATCGAGTATTCTATCGAACTATCGTTAAAAACTCATCAGACCCCCTACCATCAGTCCCCAACACCCTTCATTCCCCCCTGTGTAATCAGCCCAAGTGCATCAGTTCCCCCAAGTGCCATCAGCTCCACTATCCCACAGTGCCATCAGCTCCACTATCCCACAGTGCCATCAGCTCCACTATCCCACAGTGCCATCAGCTCCACTATCCCACAGTGCCATCAGCTCCACTATCCCACAGTGCCATCAGCTCCACTCCCCCAGTGCCTTCAGCTGTACCCCACCCAGTGCCATCAGCTCCACTCCCCCAGTGCCTTCAGCTGTACCCCACCCAGTGCCATCAGCTCCACTCCCCCAGTGCCTTCAGCTGTACCCCACCCAGTGCCATCAGCTCCACTCCCCCAGTGCCTTCAGCTGTACCCCACCCAGTGCCATCAGCTCCACTACCCCAGTGCCTTCAGCTGTACCCCACCCAGTGCCATCAGCTCCACTACCCCAGTGCCTTCAGCTGTACCCCACCCAGTGCCTTCAGCTGTACCCCACCCAGTGCCATCAGCTCCACTCCCCCAGTGCCTTCAGCTGTACCCCACCCAGTGCCTTCAGCTGTACCCCACCCAGTGCCATCAGCTCCACTCCCCCAGTGCCTTCAGCTGTACCCCACCCAGTGCCTTCAGCTGTACCCCACCCAGTGCCATCAGCTGTACCCCACCCAGTGCCATCAGCTCCACTCCCCCCAGTGCCATCAGCTCCACTCCCCCCAGTGCCATCAGCTCCACTCCCCCAGTGCCATCAGCTCCACTCCCCCAGTGCCATCAGCTCCACTCCCCCAGTGCCATCAGCTCCACTCCCCCAGTGCCATCAGCTCCACTCCCCCAGTGCCATCAGCTCCACTCCCCCCAGTGCCATCAGCTCCACTCCCCCCAGTGCCATCAGCTCCACTCCCCCAGTGCCATCAGCTCCACTCCCCCAGTGCCATCAGCTCCACTCCCCCAGTGCCATCAGCTCTCCCCCACTCAGTGCCATCAGCTCTCCCCCACCCAGTGCCATCAGCTCTCCCCCACCCAGTGCCATCAGCTTTCCCCCACTCAGTGCCATCAGCTCTCCCCCACTCAGTGCCATCAGCTCTCCCCCACCCAATGCCATCAGCTCTCCCCCACCCAGTGCCATCAGCTCTCCCCCACCCAGTGCCATCAGCTCTCCCCCACCCAGTGCCACCAGCTCTCCCCCACCCAGTGCCATCAGCTCTCCCCCACCCAATGCCATCAGCTCTCCCCCACCCAGTGCCATCAGCTCTCCCCCCCCCCCTTGTGCCAGCAGCTCCCCCCCCCCCCCGCTCCTCCTGACACCCGGACTGCACAGCGTCATTGGTTGCTGCCTTAGTCGCACCAACTTACCTTTCCAGCAGGGGAGCTGCCGACACTCCATCGTTCCTCGCTGCTCTGCGCCTGACGTCACACAGCGCGTCAGGTCACGGCGTGCGTTTGTCAGAAGGTCAGTGCAGCGTGGGACCATGGACGTGCTGTGGAGTGTCCGGAGGCCCCCTGCTGGAAAGGTGAGTATTCCGAGCGCAGTGGGAGACCATGGAGCGGGAGTAATAGTAAGCGCTTCACTCCCGCTCCGTGGTCACGTGACACAAACGAATCCTCGATGAAAAAAATTTGCATCAAGGATTTTTTGGTGTCTACTCGATTTAGTCGAGTATTCATTGCAGCCCTAATGCCAATTAGACGGCCTGTCAGTGACACAGCGGTATACATAGTAAACCAGTGCATTATAAAAGTGATGTCCCCTAGTGGAACTAAAAAAAATTATGCAAATAATTAAGTACAAATAAAGATTAATTACAGTTAATAGATGTTATTTTTTAAAAATGGTAAAAACCAGCATACGCACACATAAATATGGTATCGCACTGTTTGCCACAAGCCGTATAATAAAGATAAAGTGTTATTTAAACCGCTCTGTGAAAACCTAAAATGCCAGCTGAATTATTTATTTTATATATTTTTTTCTATTCATACCCCGTTAAAAAATAATGTTAAAGTGGTTTTCCGGGATTTTAATATTGATGACCTATCCTCAGGAAAGGTCATCAATATCAGGTCAGCGGGGGCCATTTCCCTGCACCCCTGCCGATCAGCTGTTTGAAGGGAACGCAGCTCTCGTGCAAGCTCTGCCTTCTCTTCACGGTCTACCTGCTCGCTGTCAACATCGCAGCGGTGAGCAGTGTAATTACGTCTCTGCCGTCCCCCATTCACCTCTATGGGACGGCTCTGTGGTACACACTTGGATAGGAAGGAGCCGTCCCGTAAAAGTGAATGGCACGGCTTGTAATTACACTGCGTAGCGCTGCGATTGCGACGGCGAGCAGGTAAACAGTGTGGGGAAGGCAGAGCTCCCACAAACTCTGCGTTCTCTTCTAACAGCTGATCAGCGGGGGTGTCAGGTGTCAGACCCTGCCTATCCAATATTGATGGCCTATCCTGAGGATGGTGCAAGAAAATTTAGACTAGCACTTCCAAAGTCACAGGTGTACATCCATAAAACTAACGTACAAACAGCAAACCAGATATGGCAGTACACTGGTATACGGCAAACAATAGAACTAGAGATTATTCTGGATTAAAGTGGTACTATACCTACTATACATGAAAAATGGAAGCTCCTTGCGCACATTTTTGACTAAACATTTGTCGGGCCCATCTACCAACATTAAGGCGGCTTCTGCAGAGGGTACCTAACACTAACAGTAGGGTTGAGCGAATTGAGCTTTGGATACAAGATCTGAAGTCGATTTGCTCAAAACTTCGTTCTAATGCTGTACGGAGATTCGTCTTCATACGGCATCCAAATGTACAGGCTCCGGTGAGGAGAAATTCGTTATCGCCGAAGTTTCGCTGGACTTCTGTGAATAACTTTAAAATTTGATTTTTCAACTTGAAAACCATTTTAAAACTTAGTTCTGAAGTCTGCTTTCAGGGGCGGACTGGCCTTAGACCCTACAGGGAAATTTCCCGGTGGGCCGATGCCCAGAGGGCCACCTAAACCCTCCTCTTGGCCAAAAGCCGGGTACAAAAATATCTGATGGTCTCGGCATTAATTAATTTAGGCGGTATTTTGTGCTGCCCTGTGGTATCTGTGGTAGTTTTTTTTTTCCAGGGCCACTTTAAGTTCCCAGTCCACGACTGTCAGCTTTGGTAATGAGGTACCAACTGGTATCGAAGCCGACTTCGGATTCCTGTTCTAAAAATCAAATGCCAAGTTTATTCACCGAAGTCTTGCGAGACTTCGGTGATAACTCATTCCACCTAACTGGAGCCTGTACATTTGGATGCTGTACGGAGACTGATCCCCGTGCAATATTCATACGAAGTTTTGACTGAAGCGACGTCATCTCTAGGATCTGAAGCTTGCTTTGCTCAACACTAGCAGAACTGCCTCCTGGGCCTAACCTAAGCCTACAGTGTTCAGGGTGGTGTAGGAACCAGCCATATTTATTCACTGCTCAGAAGCCCTGGGCGGGGCGTGCTCAATCCAAGGGCTCATGCACACGAACGTATTTTCTTTCAGTGTCCGTTCCATTTTTTTTGCGGACTGTATGCGGAACGATTAATTTCAATATTTTCGCAAAACAAATGGAAGTTACTCCGTGTACATCCCGTTTCCATATGTCTGTATTTCCGTTCCGCAAAATAATAGAACATGTCCTATTATTGTCTGTATTACGGACAAAGATAAGACTGTTCTATCAGGGCCAGCTGTTCCGTTCCGCAAAATAGAGAATGCACACGGACATCATTTGTATATGTTGTGGATCAGTTTTTTGCGGACTGCAAAACACATGCGGTTGTTTGCATGAGGCCTAAAGGAGGTGGCTACCCTCCAAACACACAGCAAGAAAATTTAGACTAGCACATCCATAGTCATAGGTGCACATCCATAAATAAAGCTAGCATGCAGACAGCGTTGTTACATGTGTCGACACATTTTTGATCAGAGCTTCCATTTTTCATATACAGGTCCTTCTCAAAAAATTAGCATATTGTGATAAAGTTCATTATTTTCTGTAATGTACTGATCAACATTAGACTTTCATATATTTTAGATTCATTACACACCAACTGAAGTAGTTCAAGCCTTTTATTGTTTTAATATTGATGATTTTGGCATACAGCTCATGAAAACCCCAAATTCCTATCTCTAAAAATTAGCATATCATGAAAAGGTTCTCTAAACGAGCTATTAACCCAATCATCTGAATCAACTAATTAACTCTAAACACCTGCAAAAGATTCCTGAGGCTTTTAAAAACTCCCAGCCTGGTTCATTACTCAAAACCGCAATCATGGGTAAGACTGCCGACCTGACTGCTGTCCAGAAGGCCATCATTGACACCCTCAAGCAAGAGGGTAAGACACAGAAAGAAATTTCTGAAGGAATAGGCTGTTCCCAGAGTGCTGTATCAAGGCACCTCAGTGGGAAGTCTGTGGGAAGGAAAAAGTGTGGCAGAAAACTCTGCACAACGAGAAGAGGTGACCGAACCCTGAGGAAGATTGTGGAGAAGGACCGATTCCAGACCTCGGGGGACCTGCGGAAGCAGTGGACAGAGCCACCGTGTACAGGCGTGTGCAGGAAATGGGCTACAGGTGCCGCATTCCCCAGGTCAAGCCACTTTTGAACCAGAAACAGTGGCAGAAGCGCCTGACCTGGGCTACAGAGAAGCAGCACTGGACTGTTGCATGTCATTCGGAAATCAAGGTGCCAGAGTCTGGAGGAAGACTGGGGAGAGGGAAATGCCAAAATGCCTGAAGTCCAGTGTCAAGTACCCACAGTCAGTGGTGGTCTGGGGTGCCATGTCAGCTGCTGGTGTTGGTCCACCAGTGGCGGATCCAGGGGGGGGGCAACGGGGCAATTGCCCCCCCCCCCCCGAGCTGGCGGCGGGCGGCAGCGGGGCACAGGGAGATGAGCGCTTCCATTGTGGAAGCGCTCATCTCCAGTCATCTGTATCGCTGTCCTCAGGACAGCAATACAGATGCCTGCCTGTGCTGCGGCAGGGAGGGAGAGGCGTGTCCCTTTCCCTTCCTCTGATAGGCTGCCGGCCAAGTGCCTGCAGCCTATCAGAGGCCGGCGCAGGCGGCGCGATGACGTCATCGCGCTGCCTGCGCCATACAGCGTGAGACACAGGCCAGAAGAGGCTGCATCGCATCGCTGACATGGAGGTAAGTATGTGTTTTTTTAATTTTTATTATATACAATACTTTTACTGGGGGCGCTTATTACTGGCACAGGGGGGCTGTTATCACTGGGGGCACTTATTACTGGCACAGGGGGCTGTTATCAATGGGGGCCCTTTTTACTGGCACAGGGGGGCTCTTATCACTGGGGGCTCTTATCACTGAGGGCTCTTATCACTGGGGGCTCTTATTACTGGGGGCACTTATTACTGGCACAGGGGGGCTGTTATCACTGGGGGCACTTATTACTGGCACAGGGGGGCTGTTATCACTGGGGGCCATTTTTACTGGCACAGGGGGGCTCTTATCACTGGGGGCTCTTATCACTGGGGGCTCTTATCACTGGGGGCTCTTATCACTGGGGGCTCTTATCACTGGGGGCACTTATTACTGGCACAGGGGGGCTGTTATCACTGGGGGCACTTATTACTGGCACAGGGGGGCTGTTATCACTGGGGGCCCTTTTTACTGGCACAGGGGGGCTCTTATCACTGGGGGCTCTTATCACTGGGGGCTCTTATCACTGGGGGCTCTTATTACTGGGGGCACTTATCACTGGGGGGCACTTATTACTGGCACAGGGGGGCTGTTATCACTGGGGGCACTTATTACTGGCACAGGGGGGCTGTTATCACTGGGGGCCCTTTTTACTGGCACAGGGGGGCTCTTATCACTGGGGGCTCTTATCACTGGGGGCTCTTATCACTGGGGGCACTTATCACTGGGGGCACTTATTACTGGGGCACTTATTACTGGCACAGGGGGGCTGTTATTACTGGCACAGGGGGGGCTGTTATCACTGGGGGCACTTATTACTGGCACAGGGGGGCTGTTATCACTGGGGGCACTTATTACTGGCACAGGGGGGCTGTTATCACTGGGGGCCCTTTTTACTGGCACAGGGGGGTTGTTATCACTGGGGGCTCTTATCACTGGGGGCTCTTATTACTGGGGGCACTTATCACTGGGGGCACTTATTACTGGCACAGGGGGGCTGTTATTACTGGCACAGGGGGGCTGTTATCACTGGGGGCACTTATTACTGGCACAGGGGGGCTGTTATCACTGGGGGCACTTATTACTGGCACAGGGGGGCTGTTATCACTGGGGGCTCTTATTACTGGCACAGGGGGCTGTTATCACTGGGGGCTGTTATTACTGGCACAGGGGGCTGTTATTACTGGCACAGGGGGCTGTTATTACTGGCACAGGGGGCTGTTATTACTGGCACAGGGGGGCTGTTATTACTGGCAAAGGGGGGCTGTTATTACTGGGGGATGTTATTACTGGCACAGAGGGGCTGTTATCACTGGGGGCTGTTATCACTGGGGGCTGTTATTACTGGCCCAGAGGGGCTCTTATTACTGGGGGCTGTTATTACTGGCAAAGGAGGGCTGTTATTACTGGGGGCTGTTATTACTGGTACAGAGGGGCTGTTATCACTGGGAAGCTGTTATCACTGGGGGCTGTTATTACTGGCACAGGGGGGCTCTTATTACTGGGTGTGGAGCACTATGGGGTCATTTACTAGGGGCACTATATAGGGGTATTTTATACTGGCACATTATGGGGGCACTATGGGGACATTAGCTCAACTGGGGGCATTACAAGGGGGTATTTTTTGCACTGTCACATTATAAGGCGAATTATTTCTACTGGGGGGCATTATGGTGGGCTTTATTACTCCCCCATGGTATGACCCCCTAGTAGCAGCACCGGCCTATCCCTCTGCCCCTTCTCCAAATCCTTATTATGAAATCTTTCTCATTAGGATAAAACACAACATCAGCTCCGCCGAGCCCCCGGCCAAAGTGTGGAAGTGGCGTCCGAGATCCCCAAGGGTCAAGTCAAGTAATTGTAAGTTTTCATGTGAAATATGTTTGTTATACACATATAGCATACACTGTGCCCGACAATATACAGTATAGCGCTACACTGTGCCCCACAATGTACAGTATACCGCTACACTGTGTAGTCTGTTCTATAAGTACCATTGTTTTGTGGCGGCGGACAGAAAATAATCTGAAAGTGCCCCTCCCGAGACCAGGCTCTGGATCCGCCACTGTGGTCCACTGTGTTTTATCAAGGGCAGGGTCAATGCAGCCGCTATCAGGAGATTTTGGAGCACTTCATGCTTCCATCTGCTGAAAAGCTTTATGGAGATAAAGATTTCATTTTTCAGCACGACCTGGCACCTGCTCACAGCGCCAACACCACTGGTAAACGGTTTACTGACCATGGTATTACTGTGCTCAATTGGCCTGCCAACTCTCCTGACCTGAACCCCATAGAGAATCTGTGGGATATTGGGAAGAGAAAGTTGAGAGACGCAAGACCCAACACTCTGGATGAGCTTAAGGCCGCTATCGAAGCCTCCTGGGCCTCCATAACACCTCAGCAGTGCCACAGGCTGATTGCCTCCATGCCACGCCGCATTGAAGCAGTCATTTCTGCAAAAGGATTCCCGACCAAGTATTGAGGGCATAACTGAACATAATTATTTGAAGGTTGACTTTTTTTGTGTTAAAAACACTTTTCTTTTATTGGTCGGATGAAATATGCTAATTTTTTGAGATAGGAAATTTGGGGTTTTCATGAGCTGTATGCCAAAATCATCAATATTAAAACAATAAAAGGCTTGAACTACTTCAGTTGTGTGTAATGAATCGAAAATATATGAAAGTCTAATGTTTATCAGTACATTACAGAAAATAATGAACTTTATCACAATATGCTAATTTTCTGAGAAGGACCTGTATATCAGGTGTAGTACCACTGTGATCCGGAATAATCCCTAATCCTTTTGTTTGCATGTATAACAGTGTGCTGCCATATTGTGTTTGCTGTTTATCCCGGGGATAGGTCATCAATAGAAAAAAAGCGGACACCCCCTTTAATCAATACGTCTCATACCCCAAAACAATAGCAATGAAAACTACATCTTGTCCCACCAAAAATCAAGCCTCTGCAGAAAATGAAGTTCTCGCTCTTGGAATGTGGTGATATAAAATTTGTGCTTGAGATGTGCTATTATTGTGCAAGAGTAGCAAAAAAAAAAAAACATGCCAAAAAGTTGCTAAAAGTTAATTGACGTTATATAAATGGTGTCACTAAGGGCTCTTTCACACCTGCGTTCTTGTCTTCCGGCATAGAGTTCCGTCGTCGGGGCTCTATGCCGGAAGAATCCTGATCAGTTTTATCCTAATGCATTCTGAATGGAGAGAAATCCGTTCAGGATGCATCAGGATGTCTTCAGTTCCGGAACGGAACGTTTTTTAGCCGGAGAAAATATCGCAGCATGCTGCGCTTTATGCTCCGGCCAAAAATCCTGAACACTTGCCGCAAGGCCGGATCCGGAATTAATGCCCATTGAAAGGCATTGATCCGGATCCGGCCTTAAGCTAAACGTCGTTTCGGCGCATTGCCGGATACGACGTTTAGCTTTTTCTCAATGGTTACCATGGCTGCCGGGACGCTAAAGTCCCGGCAGCCATGGTAAAGTGTAGCGGGAAGCGGGGGAGCAGCATACTTACCGTCCGTGCGGCTCCCGGGGCGCTCCAGAGTGACGTCAGGGCGCCCCACGCGCATGGATGACGTGATCGCATGGCACATCATCCATGCGCATGGGGCGCTCTGACGTCATTCTGGAGCGCCCCGGGAGCCGCGCGGACTGTAAGTATACCGCTCCCCCGCTCCCCGCTCCTACTATGGCAACCAGGACTTTAATAGTGTCCTGGGTGCCATAGTAACACTGAACGCATTTTGAAGACGGATCCGTCTTCAAATGCTTTCAGTACACTTGCGTTTTTCCGGATCCGGCGTGTAATTCCGGCAAGTGGAGTACACGCCGGATCCGGACAACGCAAGTGTGAAAGAGGCCTAAAAAAAATACATCTCATTCTGCAAAAAACAAGCCCTCATACGGCGACAGAAAAATAAAGCGCCACCCAACATCTTATTTTATAGTCTTCATTGTCTAAAAATACTCTGCTATAATGATATGAGGAGTATTTTTAGGCCTAGTTCACACTTCAGTGTTTGGTCAGTGATTTCCATCAGTGATTTTCAGCCAAAACCAGTTGCGGGTCAAAAACAGAGAACAAGTCTAGATTTCTTCCATTGTACCTTTTCTATGGAGGTTCTATTCTAGGTTTTGGTTGAAAAATCGCTGATGGAAATCACTGAAGTGTGAACTAGGCCATAGGCCTCATGCACACGGCCGTTGTTTGGGTCCACATCCGAGCCGCAGTTTTTGCGGCTCGGATGCGGACCCATTCACTTAAATGGGGCCGCAAAAGATGCTGTCCGCATCCGTTGCTCCGTTCCGTGGTCCGCAAAAAAAATATAACCTGTCCTTTTCTTGTCCATTTTGCAGACAAGAATAGGCAGTTATATTAATGGCTGTCCATGCCATTCCGCAAATTGCAGGAACGCACACGGACGCCATCCGTATTTTGCGGATACGCAATTTGCGGACTGCAAAACACGCAACGGTCATGTGCAAGAGGCCTTACTTTTCTGGAAAAATGTAGTACGACCTACGTATGTGCAGCTCGGTCCCATTCATTTGTAGCTGCAATACCAAACACAGCCACTATACAATGGACAGCGCTGCAGCCCCTTCAAACAGCTGATTGGCTGGGGTGCCTGCAGTCGGTCACATGGGGTATACGCTGCCGCTTTTAAAGAGAAAATTAATTAGTCAAAAAGACGCCTAAAAAAATTATCATTTGACTTGTAAGAAAACATAAAAAAAGGTCTCAAATATTTATGTAGCCTTAGGCTACGTCTACACGACGACATTTGTCGCGCTAATGTCGCGCGACAATTTTTATGATGGCAGTCTATGGTGTCGCACTGCAACATACTGCGACGCAACAGTCGCTGAAAATCCATTTGAGATGGATTTTTCTGCGACTGTTGTGTCGCAGTATGTTGCAGCGCGACACCATAGACTGCCATTATAAAAATTGTCGCGCGACATTAGTGCAACAAAATGTTGCTCTACAAATGTTGCAGTGTAGTTGTGCCCTATCTGTCGCGCGACTTATTGTCGTCGTGTAGACGTAGCCTTAGGCCTCTTTCACACAGGCGTCGCGCGTGAGGGCCGGACAAGATGCGGGTGCGTTTCCGCACAAGTCTGAAGCGTTTTAATGCGTTTTGCACACACGTGAGAAAAATCGGCATGTTTGGTACCCAGACCCGAACCCGGACTTCTTCACAGAAGTTCGGGTTTGGGATCGGTGTTGTGTTGTCACGACCATGGTCATGGCCGTGACTCCTGGAACCGCAGGCAGTTGCCTGCGGTCTTGTCTTGTTGTTCAATCACAGGTGTGGGCTGAAATAGTTTGCCTCACGTGTGGCTGGCAACATGTTCTTATTTGGCAGTATAGCAGCCGGAGCAGTCGCTAGGCAGCTTGCTGTCAAGTGCATGCGGTTGCACCTGGCAACCTGTCTATGTATGTGTGCACTTTCCCGGTTTTGGTGTGCACGGGGTTTATATGTTTGTGCACTTCCCCTTTAAGTGACTTCACTACCCTGTCTGGTCTTGGAAGGGTTAATTCCCTTTCCAGTGTGTGTCTGTGTGGGTGTGGCTACTTGGCCTATTTAGCCTCTGATGAGACCTGAAGCTGAGGGGTACTTCAGCCTTGTTGTAAGCTGGAGTCATCATCCTGGTCTTATACCACCTGCCAGTGAGGGCCACCCTTGTGGTCATAAACGTTTATGTATGATGCTATGAAGATGTTTCTATGGTCTCTTTGTGTTTATTGCAGCTATGGTTTCCTGGGTTCCTGTGTGATGTATGGTGTGTGCTGTGTCCGTTTGTGTTGTTGTGGACAGCAGCACTTGTACATGGGTTCCAGGCTGTGTGTCTGTGGCAGGTAGGTGTGGTACTTGTTTGACTTACCTGCCTTTGCCATATGCTGTATATGTTCCCCTTCCTTGCAGCTTGGCCAGTGAGACTCCTGTTCGTCCGTGTCTAGGAGGAACAGGTCGTCTTACCCTGCTCCTAGTCCAGGGCTACCCTGAGGGCTAGTAGGGACCCTAGGTTCCGGATTATGAGCCCTCCTACCATCAGGGTTGGCTCATACAGCTAGGAGTCAGGGTAAGAATTAGGAACGTATTAGGAGGTGACCTTCTCCCTGATTTCTGTCCTGGCCCAACAGCAACCATTTTCTTCTGTCATCACACGGCTGAGGGTTTCCCCCATCCTCAGCCGTGACATGTGTAGATTTTATTTTCCCTTATAACATGGTTTTAAGGGAAAATAGCATTATTACTACAGAATGCAAAATAAAATGTCTATTGAGGGAGTTAAAAATAATAAACAAATTTAACTCACCCCATCCACTTGGTCGCGTAGCGGATCTCCTCTTATTTCTACTTTCTTCAGGACCTGGCTAAAGGACCTTTGGTGACGTCACTGCGCTCATCACATGGTCCATCACCATGGTGATGGATTATGTGATGGACCATGTGATGAGTGCAGTCACGTCACCAAAGGTCCTTTAGCCAGGTCCTGAAGAAAATAGAAAGAAGAGGAGATCCGCTACGCGACCAAGTTGATGGGGTGAGTTAAATTTGTTTATTATTTTTAACCCCATCAATGGACATTTTACTAAGCATTCTGTATTAAGAATGCTATTATTTTCCCTTATAACCATGTTATAAGGGAAAATAATAAAGATCGGGTCTCCATCCCGATCGTCTCCTAGCAACCATGCGGAAAATCGCACCCCATGCGCACTTGCTTGCGATTTTCACGCGGCCCCATTCACTTCTATGGGGCCTGCGTTGCGTGAAAAACACACAATATAGAGCTTGCTGCGATTTTTCACGCAACGCACAAGTGATGCGTGAAAATCGCCGCTCATGTGCACAGCCCCAGAGAAGTGAATGGGTTCGGATTCAGTGCGGGTGCAATGCGTTCACGTCACGCAATGCACCCGCACGGAATTCTCGCCCGTGTGAAAGGGACCTTAAAAGGGTTATCCAGAAAAGGATATTTCTGACTTATCATCAGGATAGGTCATCAGTATCAGATCTGCGGAGATGCGACACCCGGGACCCCTGTTGATCAGCTCTTAGGAGAGGCCTTGAGCTCCACAGCCTCTTCCTAGACCAGTGACATTACCATACATCGGTCACATGGCCTAGTTGCAGCTCAGCCCCATTCAAGTCAGTGGGGCTGAGCTGCATTACCAAACACTGCCACAATACGATGTACGGCGCTGGGAGCCAGCATCACGCTCCAGAGAGCGCGGCGGCTCCCTGAAACAGCTGATCGGTACGGGGGCTGGGACTTGGACCCCCGCTATTGTGATAATGATGGCCCATACTGAGGATAAGTTATCATTATCTATTCCCGAATAACCCCTTTAAAGGGGTTGTCTCACTTCAGAAAATGAATTAATTATGTTTTTTCTATAGTGTTCAAGCATTGCCACTGCTGCTGGATCTCAGGGTGGTCATAACCATGGATGGAAAAATGAATGAAGCCAGCAAAGGAGGCAAAATGGACTATCACAATACATTAGTAAGTGCCTTGTATTTACTGTGTGCACATGATAAATGCCATTTGCTGAAGCGAAACAACCCCTTTAAAATCCCAGAACGGAAAGCAATCCACCGCATGCTCTCCGTTTTTAGAACAGAAGCGTTTTTTACGGTATTGAGACCCTATAATGGATCTCAATACCGGAAAATACAAACTCTAGTGTGAAAGTAGGCTTACTCAGTATTCCAGACTAAAAAAAATAATCAGGAGCCATTGGCTCCTAAACTGAAAAATGTAGGTGCCAAATTAAATTTTTAGTCGCCAAATTTTAAATGCATATAATTATAATTTAAAAAAAAGGACTTGGAGGAGATGAGACCCAGGTCACAGTGTTGAGCCAGCTCTACATATAGGGGAATACAGCACCACATACCTCTTACATCCAGTGACATCTTCTGTTGTGTAGATCTTCTCTTTCCTCTTCTCCTCCGTTTGACCCAGACCGCCATGACTAATTCTTTCAGCCGCATCTCGTCTCTACAGAGTTTGTTACACAGACATATTAGATTTCTCAATTTTTCCATCAACCTCCCCATCCTGGTGCCCCAACAGTGTCATCCTGCTGCCACTCCCAATACTGTGCCCATTGTGCCCCAGGTAGTATACTGCTGAAAAAATAGAAAAAAAATTCCCTATAGTGTCTACAGATATTATAAATGCCTCCAGTAATAATAATAAAAACCCTAGATTGTGCTCCAGGTAATAATGCATGTATAGTGTCCCTAAAAATAATGTCCCTGTAATAGAAATGCCCCTACAGTGCCTCCCCAATAGTAATTTTCCCCCACACTGCCCCCACCTATTAATTTTCCCCCACACTGCCCCCACATTAGTAATTCCCCCCCACATAGTAACCCCCCCCCACTGCTCCCACATAGTAATTTACCCCTACACTGTCCGACAGTGCCCCCCTTCTGGCCAGTTATGTCTGGCAGTGCCACCCTTCTGGCCAGTAATGTCTGCCAGTGCCACCCTTCTGGCCAGTAATGTCTGGCAGTGCCACCCTTCTGGCCAGTAATGTCTGGCAGTGCCACCCTTCTGGCCAGTAATGTCTGGCAGTGCCACCCTTCTGGCCAGTAATGTCTGCCAGTGCCACCCTTCTGGCCAGTAATGTCTGCCAGTGCCACCCTTCTGGCCAGTAATGTCTGCCAGTGCCACCCTTCTGGCCAGTAATGTCTGCCAGTGCCACCCTTCTGGCCAGTAATGTCTGCCAGTGCCACCCTTCTGGCCAGTAATGTCTGCCAGTGCCACCCTTCTGGCCAGTAATGTCTGCCAGTGCCACCCTTCTGGCCAGTAATGTCTGCCAGTGCCACCCTTCTGGCCAGTAATGTCTGCCAGTGCCACCCTTCTGGCCAGTAATGTCTGCCAGTGCCACCCTTCTGGCCAGTAATGTCTGCCAGTGCCACCCTTCTGGCCAGTAATGTCTGCCAGTGCCACCCTTCTGGCCAGTAATGTCTGCCAGTGCCACCCTTCTGGCCAGTAATGTCTGCCAGTGCCACCCTTCTGGCCAGTAATGTCTGCCAGTGCCACCCTTCTGGCCAGTAATGTCTGCCAGTGCCACCCTTCTGGCCAGTAATGTCTGCCAGTGCCACCCTTCTGGCCAGTAATGTCTGCCAGTGCCACCCTTCTGGCCAGTAATGTCTGCCAGTGCCACCCTTCTGGCCAGTAATGTCCGCCAGTGCCACCCTTCTGGCCAGTAATGTCCGCCAGTGCCACCCTTCTGGCCAGTAATGTCCACCAGTGCCCCCCTTCTGGCCAGTAATGTCCCCCAGTGCCCCCCCCCCATCCTTCTTTTACTTACCTTTGTCCTTTCACCGGCGCTCACTCGCTGCTGGTACAGCCCGGGATGGTGCGACGCAGATGCGCACACGTCAGTGCTCTGCGTCCCGGCACAGGCGGGCGCGAAGACATCATCACACCCATCTGCTCTGGGCTTTTACTACCACATAGGCCTTCTAGGCCAATATTCAGCTGCAGCGCTGCGGTCCACTCGCAAATCTTGTCACCATCTGCAAATTTTAAGGCGCATTGGCGACTGTTTTGGTCGCCATCTGGAGTGCTGTTACTTCACAATACTGAGCTAAAGAGCTGCCTCATCCTCCTCTCTGCTCTGCTTGTCAGGGATTGTGATCCTGTATACAGATGATAAGATCTTCATCTGAATCTCTGTAGAAATGGAGTTGATGTGGAGACATGAAGTACAGAGAGGAGGTGAGGTGTGGCTAATGAGCAGCAGCACTTGTACGCAGTGTCCATTATCACAGCCCCACATTACTACAGTCTGTCCTCTGTACTTCATGTCTCCTCATGAACTACATTCCTACACAGATCATCTGTATTCAGGATCCTAATCCCTGAAAGCAGAGCAGATGAGGCAGCTCTTTAGCTCAGTGCTGTGAAGTAAGCTGGCAGAGTGGTGGCCGTCAGTCCCGGGTCCAATCACCACCAGTCATTCCTATTTTCACGCCAAAAATAGCCAAGTAGCGCACACGGCTATTTTTGCAATCCTCAAGGAAATGAATGGGAGCACCCGGCGCTTGCCCGGCCACCGCTTACTTTCACTTTTACGGGGCCAACAGAAATAGCTGAGCCAGTGTTCAGCTATTTTCAGCGACTGGGTTTACCTTTGTGACCCACACCTAACAGACAATGGGGACATATCCTAGCAATATGCCCCCATTGTCTGACATGGGGAAAGCCCATTTAAAGACGTCCTGCTGCGCTTGTGGAAAATTCCATAGTCACCTGCTCCCCACCGCTGCGTTCCTCCTCCCTACAGCGGTTCTCAACCTGTAAACTTCTGGAAGGACAGGGTCAGGTGCACTGATGCAGCTCATATCTGGCCTCTGTAGTGACTGCTGGGTCACATGGCACATGGGGACACATCACCGCTGAGACCAGTCATTGGCTGCAGCAGCGCACGTGACACTGATCTATCTGAAAGTTTACAGGATGGAGACTGCTGAACGGAGTCTGAACAGAACAGCAGGGAGCAGGTGAGGATGAGTCTTTCAACAGGTAGAGCAGTTAAAATAGCCCAAAAAGATGGATAAACCCTTTAAGGGGTTAAATCTGAAGTCTGGTATGTGATGGTGCACAGTTGGCGGATGCTAGGAGTCATACTTCTGGAGAAGGCTGGAGACCCTTTCACGGAATGTTAATTTTAAAATAAATAATTTTTTGGACTTTCTCCTTTGGCTTTTTTCTGGTCTTTTATAATGAGATCTTGCAGTGAGCGGAGTCGTCCATCTTGCGGATAGAGCTGGAGCATTCCCCGGCTGCTGCGTTCTTCCCCGAGCTGCGTACCTGCTCGCTGCATTGTCTCACCGTGTTGCTTAGCTACCAGTAGAAGAAGTGGAGATGATCATTTGAATTAGAAATGACGGAGAAGCATCTTCTCACCCTTCCCCGCCGGACTCTCCGGAGCACATTACCATTCAGAGCTGCGGCCCGGCTGACAGTGATGGGGTCAGTGCTGCCCTTCCGAATAGACAGTGACACGCATTGCTTCGGAGTTGCTTAGCAGGATGTTCTGGCAAGGAATAAATTGCTGCTAATCTGATGGTCTTTGCTCTTTTCTGTGCTCGTGAGTCAAAGTATTTCCCCCGCTGGGTTGGCGAAGATCTTTACCTAACAGTCCCATCTGGCTTGGAAAAGTCAAACTGGCAGAAGACCACAGCAGAGTCATGGATATTAGTAGTTTCAGAGCAGTGCAGAGCGATACGTACAGGCGGGCCATAAGGCCCCTATACACCTCAAGGTCCTTTTAAACAGACTGATAATCAGGAAACGCTCGTTCCCGATGATTTTCCAGTGTAAACGGTCCCAGTGATCACCTGATGAATGAGCAAATGCTCATCCTGTCCTCCTTCATCCCAGTGCAGCAGATCTTGCTGTGTAAATAGATTCTCTTTGGTGATAAGCGATCACTCTAGGGATTGCGCATTCCCATATAGCGAAGATGATTGCCGCATGTAAATGTAGCTATAGTCTCTGCTGACGATCAGGCAATTAGCGGGAATGTCTGGTTTGTTCCTGATAATTGCCTGACACCTCCGTCTGTGTATAAGGAACTTTAACCCGTAACATACCAGCGCCGTAGCTGTATGGTGCTGGGGACTGTGACTTAAATCCCAGCGCCATACAGCTACGCCGCGGCGATTGGGTATGAGCTGCGCCAATCCAGATCAGCAGCAGGGGTCCAGCTGTTCCCGTTAGCTGTATGTGAAAACACTGATGGCAGATCAACCCTAGCTGCGCCACGGTCAGCGTTGACCACGGCACGTGCAATGTCTTTGGAGGGCCCCGTCCCCATCGGGTCCCTGCACTGCGGTGACGAGGACCCAATGGCTGGGAAGGCAGCCCGATGCCTTCCATGTAAGCCTGTGAGATCCAGCCCCTGGGTCTCACAGGCAAGCAGGCTGTACATGTATTACACTGGTAATACACTTACAGCTAATGCATTACAATACAGATGTGTTGTAATGCATTGTACAGGGGATCAGACCCCCAAAGAGTGGGACAAAAAAAAAAGGTAAAACTTTTTTTTACATAATAAAGAATTAAAACTTTCAAGTAAAAAAAAAAGCATCCTTTTCCCAAAATTAAGTTATAAAAAGTAGAGAAAAAAAAAAGGTAGACATTAGGTATCGCCGCATCCGTATAAAAACATCACATGATCAGGTGAACGCAGTAAAAAAATAAAACCAGTGCCAAAACAGCCATTTTATGGTCACCTTGCCTCACAAAATGGTACCGATCAAACCATCACCTCATCCCGCAAAAAATAAGCTCCTACCTAAGACAATCGCTCAAAAAAATAAAAAAATATAGTTCTCAGAAAATGGCAACACATAAAACAAGATTTTATGCTATTCAAAAATGCATTCACTGGGTAAAACTTAATAAAAATAATAGACATATTAGGTATCGCTGGATCCGTAACAACCTGCTCTATAAAAATACCACATCATATACCCTGTCAGGTGAATGCTGTAAATAAAATAAAAACTGTTCCAAAACTGCCATTTTTTGGCACCTTGCTTCACAAAAAGTGTAAAACCAAGCGATCAAAAAGTCATATGTACTTTAATATGGTACAAATCAAACTGTCACCTCATCCCACAAAAATTGAGACCCCACCTAAGACAATCGCTAGAAAAAAAATAATAATATGGCTCATAGAACATGGCAACACAAAAACAAGATTTATAGAAACAAAAATGCTTTTACTGTGTAAAATGAAAATAATAGACATATTAGGTATCGCCACATCCGTAACAACCTGCTCTATAAAAATACCACATTATATACTCTGTAAAAATAAAATAAAGAAAAACTATTCCAGAACAGTAATTTTTTTGTCACCTCACCTTACAAAATGCATAATATGGAGTGATCAAAAAGTCATACAGTCAGGTCCATAAATATTTGGACATCGACACAATTATAACATTTTTGGCTCTATACACCACCACAATGGATTTGAAATGAAACTAACAAGATGTGCTTTAACTGCAGACTGTCAGCTTTAATTTGAGGGTATTTACATCCAAATCAGGTGAACGGTGTAGAAATTATAACAGTTTGCATATGAGCCTCCCACTTGTTAAAGGGAACCGGTCACCAGTTTTATGGTGTCCTAACTAAGGGCAACATAAATAAGTGACTGATTCGCTTAGCAAAATGCTGGGTCACTTTCTTTAATTGACCCAATCTGCCAACATCTTGTATTGAAAAGCTCCAGCTGATAATGATGAGTCATGAATATTCATCAGCTCCTGACTCTCCCCGCCCACCTGCTGCTGAATGACAGTTTTTTCCATATGAATCAGCAGCAGGTGGACAGGGGAGTGGCTATAGCTCTAAATTAAATATACGCTGGACTCAATGACATCACGCTGGACTCAAATCAGCTCATTAGCATGCAGACTCTTTGTGTGTATATTATGAGGTAACCATCTGTCACACCAGTAACTGAATACATCTAAGGTACTTTTTGGTAGTTAATGATTGTATGTAATTAGTTAGATTATAATCAAATATCCACATGACAGGTTCCGTTTAAGGGACCAAAAGTAATGGGACAATTGGATTCTCAGCTGTTCCATGGCCACGTGTGTGTTATTCGCTCATTTTCCCAATTACAATGAGCAGATAAAAGGTCCAGAGTTCATTTCAAGTCTGCTATTTGCATTTGGAATCTGTTGCTGTCAACTCTCAAGATGAGATCCAAAGAGCTGTCACTATCAGTGAAGCAAGCCATCATTAGGCTGAAAAAAACAAAACAAACCCATTAGAGAGATAGCAAAAACATTAGGCGCGGCCAAAACAACTGTTTGGAACATTCTTAAAAAGAAGGAACGCAAAAGACCCGGAAGACAAGTGTGGCGAATGACCGAAGAATTCTTTCTCTGGTGAAGAAAACACCCTTCACAACAGTTGGCAAGATCAAGAACAATCAAGAGAAGACTTCACCAGAGTGAATACAGAGGGTTCACCACAAGATGTAAACCATTGGTGAGCCTCAAAAACAGGAACGCCAGATTAGAGTTTGCCAAACGACATCTAAAAAAGCCTTCACAGTTCTGGAACAACATCCTATGGACAGATGAGACCAAGATCAACTTGTACCAGAGTGATGAGAAGGAAAGGAACTGCTCATGATCCTAAGCATACCACCTCAATGCAACTGGTTCTCTTGTATTTATTGATGATGTGACTGCTGACAAAAGCAGCAGGATAAATTCTGAAGTGTTTCGGGCAATATTATCTGCTCATATTCAGCCAAATGCTTCAGAACTCATTGGACGGCGCTTCACAGTGCAGATGGACAATGACCCAAAGCATACTGCAAAAGCAACCAAAGAGTTTTTTTAAGGGAAAGGAGTGGAATGTTATGCAATGGCCAAGTCAATCACCTGACCTGAATTCGATTGAGCGTGCGTTTCACTTGCTGAAGACAAAACTGAAGGTAAAATGCCCCAAGAACAAGCAGGAACTGAAGACAGTTGCAGTAGAGGCCGGGCAGAGCATCACCAGGAATGAAACCCAGCGTCTGGTGATGTCTATGCGTTCCAGACTTCAGGCTGTTATTGACTGCAAAGAATTTATAACTAAGTATTAAAAAGTGAAAATTACTTTTGGTCCTTTAACAAGTGGGAGGCACATATGCAAACTGTTGTAATTTCTTCAACGTTCACCTGATTTGGATGTAAATACCCTCAAATTAAAGCTAACAGTCTGCAGTTAACCTCTTAAGGACACATGACGTACCGGTACGTCATGTTGTCCTGGTACTTAAGGACACATGACGTATCGGTATGTCATGTGTTGTTCCGATCACCGGCGGGCGGTGATCAGAACAAGGTGCCTGCTCAAATCATTGAGCAGGCACCTAGGCTAAATGCGCGGGGGGGTCCCGTGACCCCCCCCCATGTCGGCGATCGCAGCAAACCACAGGTCAATTCAGACCTGCGGTTTGCTGCGCTTTCTGCAGTTTCTGATCCCCGCGGTCCCTGACCGCGAGGATCAGAAACTTTAGTATTCCGAAAATATATATTTATCACCCCCGCACCCCTAAATGATTATTATGCGGCGGGTGGTGCAGGAGGGGTGTTGTGGGCGGCGGGCGATGCGGCAGGCGGGATCGCGATCCCCCGCCCGCCTCCTCTTGAATAATCATTGGTGGCCTGTGGGTATACCAGGGTGTCAGCACATTGCTGACACTCTGGTATAAACGGCTGACATCTGTGATGCAATGTCAGCCGTTTAACCCTTTCCATACCACGGTCCGTACGGACCGCTGTATGGAAGAGATTAACAATCAGGGAGCTCCCTCCCTCTCTGTCCCTTTGCAGCCCCCTGATGGGAGGGAAGGGAGCCCCCAGACAGCTCCCCTCCTTACCCTTCCCCGTCTACTCAGTTGTGGCAGACGTGGAAGGTTCCTATGGCAACAGGACGCCTTCTCAGGCATCCTGCTGTCCATGGTGTTGAACAGATCTGTGATAAAGGCATAGATCTGTTCAAAGTGTAAGTAAAATACAGTACAATACACTATATAGTTTACTGTACTGTATTATACAGACATCAGACCCACTAGATCTTCAAGAACCAAGTGGGTCTGGGTAAAAAAAAAAGTGAAAAAAAGTAAAAATCAAAAAACACATTTATCACTGATTAAAAAAATTAAATAATTCCCTACACATGTTTGATATCACCGCGTCCGTAACGACCTGATCTATAAAACAGTCATGTTACTTTACCCGAACGGTGAACGCCATAAAAATAAAAAACTATGATGAAATTGAAATTTTGCTCACCTTACTTCCCAAAAAAGGTAATAAAAGTAATCAAAAAAGTCGTATGTATGCCAAAATAGTACCAATCAAACCGTCACCTCATCCAGCAAAAAATGAGACCCTACCTAAGATAATCGCCCAAAAACTGAAAAAACTATGGCTCTCAGAATATGGAGACACTAAAACTTGATTGTGTAAAACTTAAATTAAAAAAAAGTATACATATTAGGTATCGCCGCGTCCGTAATAACCTGCTCTATAAAAATGTCACATGACCTAACCCCTCAGGTGATTACCGTAAAAAAATAAATAAAAAAAAAGTGTAAAAAAGCCATTTTTTGTCACCTTACTTCACAAAAAATGTACTAGCAAGCGATCAAAAAGTCATACGCACCCCAAAATAGTGCCAATCAAACCGTCATCTCATCCCGCAAAAATCATACCCTACCCAAGATATTTGCCGAAAAACTGAAAAAACTATGGCTCTCAGACTATGGAGACACTGAAACATGATTTTTTTGTTTCAAAAGTGAAATCATTGTGTAAAACTTACATAAATAAAAAAATTGTATACATATTAGGTATCGCCGCGTCCGTGACAACCTGCTCTATAAAAATATTACATGATCTAACCTGTCAGATGAATGTTGAAAATAACAAAAAATAAAAACTGTGCCAAAACAGCTATTTCTTGTTACCTTGCCTCATAAAAAGTGTAATATAGAGCAACCAAAAATCATATGTACCCTAAACTAGTACCAACAATACTGCCACCCTATCCCTTAGTTTCTAAAATGGGGTCAATTTTTGGGAGTTTCTACTTTAGGGGTGCATCAGGGGGGCTTCAAATGGGACATTGTGTCCAAAAAAACGGTCCAGCAAAATCTGCCTTCCAAAACTGTATGGCATTCCTTTCCTTCTGCACCCTGCCGTGTGCCTGTACAGCGGTTTACGACCACATATGGGGTGTTTCTGTAAACTACAGAATCAGAGCCATAAATATTGAGTTTTGTTTGGCTGTTAACCCTTGCTTTGTAACTGTAAAAAAAAATATTAAAATGGAAAATCTGCCCAAAAAGTGAAATTTTGAAATTGTATCTCTATTTTTTATTAAATCTTGTGGAACACCTAAAGGATTAACAAAGTTTGTAAAATCAGTTTTGAATACCTTGAGGGGTGTAGTTTCTTAGATGGGGTCACTTCTATGGAGTTTCTACTCTAGGGGTGCATCAGGGGGGCTTCAAATGGGACATGGTGTCAAAAAAAACAGTCCAGCAAAATCTGCCTTCCAAAAACCTTACGGCGCACCTTTCCCTCTATGCCCTACTGTGTGCCCGTACACAGTAGTTTACGGCCACATATGGGGTGTTTCTACAAACTAGAGAATCAGGGCAATAAATATAGCATTTTGTTTGGCTGTTAACCATTGCTTTGTAACTGTAAAAAAATGGATTAAAATGGAAAATTTACCCAAAAATTAAAATTCTCAAATTTCATCTCCATTTGCCAATAACTCTTGTGGAACACCTAAAGGGTTAACGACGTTTGTAAAATCAGTTTTGAATACCTTGAGGGGTGTAGTTTCTAGAATGGGGTCACTTTTGGGTGGTTTCTATTAGGTAAGCCTCACAAAGTGACTTCAGACCTGAACTGGTCCCTAAAAAGTGGGTTTTTGAAAATTTCTGAAACATTTCAAGATTTGCTTTTAAACTTATAAGCCTTGTAACATCCCCCAAAAATAAAATATCATTCCCAAATTGATACAAACATGAAGTAGACATATGGGGAATGTAAAGTAATAACTATTTTTGGAGGTATTACTATGTATTATAGAAGTAGAGAAATTGAAACTTGGAAATTTGCAATTTTTTACAAATTTTTGGCAAATTTGGTATTTTTTTATAAATAAAATTTTATTTTTTTTTACTTTATTTTACCAGTGTCATAAAGTACAATATGTGATGAAAAAACAATCTCAAAATGGCCTGGATAAGTCAAAGCGTTTAAAAGTTATTAGCACTTAAAGTGACACTGGTCAGATTTGCAAAAAATGGCCTGTTCCTTAAGGTGAAATAAGGCTGAGTCCTTAAGGGGTTATAGCACATCTTGTCCGTTTCATTTCAAATCCATTGTGGTGGTGTATAGAGCCAAAAATGTTAGAATTGTGTCGATGTCCCAATATTTATGGACCTGACTGTATCTACCCCAAAATGATTCCAATCAAAACATCTCCTCTTCCAGCAAAAAATTAACCCCCACATAAGACAATCACTTAAAAAATAAAAACCAATGGTATCAAAATCTGCGCTGAAAAAGCCATATGGCGCTCCTTCTTTCTGAGTCCTGCCATGTGCCCCCTACAGCAGTTTACAACCACATATGGGGTGTTGCCATATTCAGAAGAAAATGGGTATCAAATTATGGGGTTCTTTTCCTGTTGTTACCTCTTGTGAAAATGAAAAATTTGGGGCTAAAGCAACATTCTTTTGGAAGAAATGAAACTTTTCATTTTCACAGCCAAGTGTTTCCAAATTCTGTAAACTGCTTATATTTTAGCATATGTTGCTGCTGCTGCTGCAACATTATGCGTAAAGAAATCTTTTGTTTCTTCATATACCACTGTTTTCCTTGAGCTTTTCCCTTAGTTATCAAAGTTTTGAAGCCTGCATTATGATAATTTTCCCATGATGGCTCCTCTGCCAGTTCTCTGAGGCCAAAACTGCCTTCCCTCCCTTCCCATACACACTTGCTTTAGCCAGCAGTTTCCTACAAGCCAATCAGATTGGAATTACTGAGAGACACGCCTCCTCACTCTGAAGCTTGATGCAGTCATGCAGTGTAGAGGACCGCCCCTCTGTCTTCTGTTTACAATGAGCCGGAGACAGACAAGCCATAGCAACGGTCTGTTATGGGAGCAGTGGAAAGGGGGACATTGATGAAAGCTGTTATTATAAGGTAATTACAGATCTTTTGATAATCATTGACAGAGTAACTCAGGTATACATGCCTAGCTCTAAAAAACTAGCAGATAACAAAAAAAAGTCTAGAAAGTCAGAGCCCTACTCCTGAACCGGGTACGTAAAGATCTGATGCTCCCAGTATTAAATAAATCAGCCTGGATTGCTGTCGTTAGTCTGGAATGAATGGCTATGGCTATGGAATAGCTGAATGGAGAAGATGAGGAATGAGAGTGTTTTTGTATCAGAGGAGAAGTCACTGGATATAAGAGGTATGTAGAGCTGTATTGCACCGGCCACCACAGAGGGACAGCTCCTGGGCCAAATTTTTATGCGCATTGCGGTATTTAGTTCTGTTGGGGTGATATTGTGTGTAGCACTGTGGTATTGCTCGTCCTGCCTACTTGTGCTGGGCCCCTTTCCCCAACATGTGGCCACTTTAAGTTCCTAGTGCATTCCTGGTCTATGGGCCCATTTTGCTCCTGTCTCGTGCAGTGAGTAAGTGAGCACGCTAAAAGTGTGCTTCTCTCCATTTGTTCTAGAGATTGATGGGGGTCTCGGCACTCAGACCCCCACCAATCAAAATTTTTGATATGTACCTATGACATAACAAAATTTTATTGAAGGTACAGTGCTACTCTAAGACTATTGTCGGCTGAAACCGGCGGGATTGACTGATTCTCCCCTGACAGGTAACATCGGGGAAGAGAAGGATCTGGTGAGTTGAATTAGAAAGCCCAATCCTTTTGGTCTCCTGATAAGCCTCCACCAGAGAGGCTGTTTAGCCCTAGTCTAATTAGGGTCTTACCTTATAGGGCAGGCCCCACTGATGTCATCTCACTTTTTTTTTTTTTAAAACCCCCCATTTGTCCGCTGTTGTCCCCCATTGATTTCGGCGCCTTATATTCTAATTAGCCAACTTGGTTATACTAGGCGTAAACTGGAGCGGTTCTCTTCTCCCTGGCTGTGAGCTCATCCAATAAGAGCGCACCGCTCATAGCCAGCGAGGAGCTCATTCTCCCTGGCTATGAGCGGTGCGCTCTGATTGGATGCAAAGACATCAGTGGGGGCCGCCCTATAAAGTAAGACCCTAATTAGACTAGGTTTAAACAGATGAAAGGTCCTCTTTAAGGAGGACCTTTCACGACTTCTGACATGCCTGTTTTAATAGCTTTATGAATTCCCAATTCAATAACAATTCTGGAACATCTACTCTTACGGCTCTATGTTGTGCCGTTCCTTTGTTATTTCGGCTAGCAGGTGTTAATGAATGGCTAGCAGTCTGCAGTAAGGGTACAAAGGGGTGGTAATAAGTTGGGGATGTGTACCTGCACAGTCTGAAAATGGCAGCACTGATTGGATAGAGTCTGTGCAGGTACACGCCCCCAACTGGTTACCACCCCTCTGTACCCTTACTGCAGACTGCTAGCAATTCATCCATAACTTCTATTAGAAATGATAGAGGAATGGTACAACATACAGACATAAGGATGGATGCACCAGAATTGTTATTACATGGGTGAATGCATGAAGCTATTAAAACAGGCATGTCAGGATTGGTGAAAGGTGGCTACCAATAAGAAAGGGGAAAGTATTCGCCGAAACGCGTCTGGTAATTATAGACTACATTCAATGCCCAAATTATTCTGAAAGTATACACGAAAGTCTAATAAGTGAAAAGTCTGAAGCGCTTCAGCAAATTCCAACGAAATTGGATACTCACAATTATATGATCCGAATTTGTTCCCGCGAGATGCAGCGTGCACCACGTGATACGCCAATACTGAGCACTGCGTGAGACGCCGAGACCCAGCACAGCCTTACCATCAGGCTGAAACTTTCTGCTGAGACAACGAACCCCCACTTGTCAGCATCTAACGCATGGCTACTAATTACAGCGCCAGTTAAGCCCACCGAAGTGGGACGCCACAGCGGGCTGACCGACGGAACTGTAAGTAACTTACCCAAGCGGGCATACATTGCCCTAAATATCCATTAAAGGGACATGCACAACAATTGAATAAGAGCGGTATGATCCAAGATTGACAATAGGACTATATAACAGACCAGACGATATAACGTCTGTGATAAGGAAACTGGGAGTGTAAGCCGCACCTATTGATATACATATGGACTTATTACACCATTCCTGCAATTGAGGAAATATTGCGAAATCTTTACGCCAATGCAAACAGATTACCATATTGGCAACTAAATATGTGTTGCAGTTTATGATCTATACAGAGTGTTTCTACGATTTACTATATGTAACAACAGCTACACCCTTTGACACATACACCCATGTATATTGTATGTTTTAGTTTACAGTTTTAGATGTGATATTAGATTTTTGAGTGACTCCAATAAATGTATGGTATACTATCTACATTGCATTCACGTGATTCACGTATGTGGGAGTGCCAGCCAGTCTATCTTTTAATACATTTTTACTGATTTTTCGGACGGGTGATTCAATTGGACCAGAGCACCAACCCCTGGGTATGGAAGAGTGAGCCATTGCCTTATTATAGTGTTTTTTCTTTAGATATAGATCAGGTTCCTGATTTCCTTTTTTACATTGGCTGCTTCTTTGGGAGGACCACCCCTCAAGAAGAGAAGTTCTTTTAGGTGCTATTACCATATAAATATGTAATGTACTATATACGTCTACAGGCATAGATATTTTCATGACTATAAGAGAAGTCCTATGGGAAAAATATTGCGCTCCATTCGAAAGTCTTTAGTCCACCAGATCTAATTTCTCTACGGCACGGCTCTAGACTAAACATGTTAATGAATACTATTTATCTTTTCCGAAAAATTCCAGTGGGAGGAATTCCAGTATAGCGGGACTAATATAAACAGCAATAAGTCACCCCTCGTTAAGTCAATCATTAAACTATTTGTGTATATCTCGCTCTTTACATATTCTTTATCCTCTTTAAATAACAGAAGCTGGAGAACATAATGCCGGGGAGATGGCGGCGCTCCAGAGCAAACAGCGCGGGCGATTAAATCTGGTTTCTGCTCCCTAATCTGTAATGGTTAAAACACTGGATGTGCCATTGATTGTACATAATACAAAGATTTACTTTATACACCATCATAAAAATATGGGCACATCATAATACCTCTGAGGCCAACAATTGGCTGCCGTGGTCACAAGTTGGGGCCCCATATACAGCGACCAGTAACAGGGACTAGAACCGGAGCTTTCAGCAATTCAACAAGTAATGTTCATTTTGTTTTTTAACGCCATCCCCTGCCAGTGCCTTATTTTTTTCTTGGAATACCCTTTAACCTATATGTGGTTAATGGTTGAAGGTGGTGGGTCTTTCATGCAAACAAACCAAATAACAGAAAATACGTTTCTTACTCGGGCCTGGTTCCAGCACCTGTAGTGCCATCGGCTTTTGGCGCTGGCCCAGTCTTAGACAGCCAGACTCCTTCTCCTTTGTTGCTCAGGGTCTTCTGCCATGGCCCTGCTGGATTGGATCTTCTCCTCTGGCTGCACAGTAGCTGTGGGTTACTAAGCACGCATCAATAACGTGAGGCCTGGCAGCCTATTTAAAGAAGATTTGGCCCTCCATGCCTTGCCTGCTGATTACACTGGTCTGGCTCTCGTTCCTTGTGTTACTGTTCCTGGTTTTGACCCTGTCCTGGACCTTGTTCTTAGACATCTGCCTTGCCCTTTGAATTGTCCTTTTGATATTTGTTGTCCTACCCGTGTCATGGACATTTAGCTCCATTACTGACTACACCTTCGTCTCGTCCTCTGGCTTGTTGCATCCTGACTGCTGTCCTGGTGATGACCCTTGTCTCCATTTCTGACTACTTGATCTGCAGTCTGGCAGCTAATAATTGACTTCTGGGACCACCACTTGGAGATCTTCCTGCAAAAAAGACCATACCTCCTTATGGGGATTAAAGGTGAAGATCCGTCCCCCTCCTACCCTTGTACATTCCTCACACTTTGTGTTTCTGTTCTTTGATATGTTCAGTGTCTGCTTCTGTCTCAATAAAGAGTCACAGAACAAGCTTTATTCTTCTGCGCCCCCAGAGGCCAGCCCCCACTGAAATGTGTTGCACTTCCCTGCCCAGTGGTTCTCCCAATCTCTTCGTTCTCCGGATCTTCTGGAATTCCAGAGGCCAGCCCCCACTGATATGTGTTGCACTTCCCTGCCCAGTGGTTCTCCCAATCTCTTTGTTCTCCGGATCTTCTGGAATTCCAGAGGCCAGCCCCCACTGAAATGTGTTGCACTTCCCTGCCCAGTGGTGCTCCCAATCTCTTTGTTCTCCGGATCTTCTGGAATTCCAGAGGCCAGCCCCCACTGATATGTGTTGCACTTCCCTGCCCAGTTGCGCTCCCAATATCTTTGTTCTTCTGGGCCCCCAGAGGCCAGCCCCCACTGATATGTGTTCCACTTCCCTGCCCAATGGTGTTCCTAATCTCTTCGTTCTCTGGATCTTCTGGGATCCCACAGGCCAGCCCCCACTGATATGTGTTGCACTTACCTGCACAGTAGTGCTCTCTATCTCGCCATTCTCTGGATCTTCTGTGATCCCACAGGCCAGCCCCCACTGATATGTGTTGCACTTGCCTGCACAGTAGTGCTCTCTATCTCGTCATTCTCTGGATCTTCTGGGATCCCACAGGCCAGCCCCCACTGATATGTGTTGCAGTTCCCTGATGCACGAAATGGTAGCTCATAATGCAGGATGTGTAGCCATTGTTACACATAGGTCTGCATAGGAGCTGGAAACACGACATGGTAGCACATAATGCAGGATGTGTAGCCATAGTTACACATAGGTCTGCATAGGAGCTGGATACACGACATGGTAGCACATAATGCAGGATGCGTAGCCATTGTTACACATAGGTCTGTATAGGAGCTGGATACACGACATAGTAGCACATAATGCAGGATGTGTAGCCATAGTTACACATAGGTCTGCATAGGAGCTGGATACACGACATGGTAGTACATAATGCAGGATGCGTAGCCATTGTTACACATAGGTCTGCATAGGAGCTGGATACACAAAACAATGATTTTTTTTATAATTGAAGATTTCATTTTATGTACAGTGGAGCCATTAAAATTGCTGGACACGTTTATATACCCTTTATTGTGTTTTAGGGTTATGCTGTCGCTGAGCGGTGCAGACGGTGGGGGCTATCAGTCAGTATGTAAGCAGCGCCTGGTGGGAGCCCAGGATAAAGCATTTCTAGCCCCCTGCCTTGTAAAACATTAGATACAATCAGCCTCATTGTTGGATCACAGTCTTAATTGTACAACTATTTCAGGAAACGTCCTTGATTCTCCTCCACCCTTTGGCTCCTTCTAGTGCAGACCTGGAATGTTTCTGCTTGTTTACTGAAGTGGATACCAGTCACGTTTTCACTGAGCTTTCCATATGCGCTGCCGCAGTGTTCAAGGGGTCATTCGCAGCATCAGTGATGTGAGATGGGACACATTAATGCAGTCTTAAAGAAGTTATTCCATGAAAAGTATTACTATACAAGGAATATATATATATTAGGGTCCACTCACACGTCCGCATTCACACGATCCGCAAAACACGGACATCGGCAATGTGCATTCCGCATTTTGCAGACCGCATATCGTCTGCACTAATAGAATATGCCTATTCTTGTCCGCAATTGCGGGCAAGAATAGGGCATGTTCTATTTTTTTTCAGGATTGGAAACATCGGAAACGGGAACACATTTATAGAAGTATATAGCTATATTTTCAGCGGAGAAGGAAATTGTGGGGGAATGACATACCATGTGTATTTCTGGGGCTGTATGTGAGGGACTAATTTCTATGCAGGGGAGAAAAGGGTTGTCCAAGTTTTCACTATTGATGACCTATCCCCCACCGATCAGCTGTATGAGGAGACAGCGAGCACAGTGTGCACGTGCCATCTCCCCTCTCTCTTCCTGTCCGCTGCTGTGTTTAGCAAAGACCATAGACAGCAGCAAAGACAGCTAAAGACGTTATCCTGGCAGCTCCCTGGTATTCACCCTTTAACCCCTATACAGGTATCTGGTCTTTGCTGCAGGGAACGCACCAGGACGCCAACTCTTGCAGTAGTGTCTATATGGTTGGCTGCTGACCCACAGGGATCAGAGACGCCGGTGCCGAGAACATGCAAACTCATAGCCAATAACAGGCCAAGGTCAAGGCAGGTGGAGGTCGTATAAATCTGTGAACCAGTCCAAAGGTCAGGACAGACGTTGCAAGGTCAAAATCCAGAAATCAGGCGGAAGTCGGTACACAGGCAAACTGATTATAATACCTTTGCAGGATCTAGCAAAAAAAAAAAAAAGAACTATTGCTCAGGCACCTTTTCCAAGGGATAGGTTTTTTAAATATTCACAGAAGTCCAGCCATTGGCTGTTTCAGATTGTGTACAGGTGCGCTGGTCCTTAAAGGGACAGGGAGCACACACATGTCTGATGGAAGAATGCTTGGGTGTATAGGGAGAGGCATTACCAGTAGACAGAGGGAGGCGCTCATGCCGCTCTACAGAGCACTAGTGAGACCTCATCTGGAGTATTGTGCTCAGTACTGGAGACCAGATCTCCAGAAGGATATTGATACTTTGGAGAGAGTTCAGAGAAGAGCTACTAAACTAGTACATGGATTGCAGGATAAAACTTACCAGGAAAGATTAAAGGACCTTAACATGTAGAGCTTGGAAGAAAGACGAGACAGAGGGGATATGATAGAAACTGCTAAATACATAAAGGGAATCAACAAGGTAAAAGAGGAGAGAATATTTAAAAGAAGAAAAACTGCTACAAGAGGACATAGTTTTAAATTAGAGGGGCAAATGATTTAAAAGTAATATCAGGAAGTATTACTTTACTGAGAGAGTAGTGGATGCATGGAATAGCCTTCCTGCAGAAGTGGTAGCTGCAAATACAGTGGAGGAGTTTAAGCATGCATGGGATAGGCATAAGGCCATCCTTCATATAAGATAGGGCCAGGGGCTATCCATAGTATTCAGTATATTGGGCAGACTAGATGGGCCAAATGGTTCTTATCTGCCGACACATTCTATGTTTCTAAGAAAGGAAGAGGCCTAGCAGCCTTCAGCGTGGGACACGGGGTTGGTGGCTGGCCCTGCTTCTGGAGGACAGAGGAGAAATAGTGGAAACCACCAGACAGAAGCTAGGTGAGTGCTGCGGCACTTGTGCCTGCCCTGAAATGCGGGAGGTAGGGAGCGTGGCCTCGACAACTAGTAAGAGAATACTGCTCTTACCCATCATCTGCCGCTCCAGTTCCGAAGCTTCCCAAATGGCTGGTCAGTCTCTACTTCCTGCTAAAGCCTCTTGACATAGAAATGTGACAACTGAGCCAGTCACTTGCTGAGGTGGGTTATTACTGCAGTCACTGATTGGCTAAGCAGTCACATTTCCTGTGTCAAGAGGGACAAGGAAGTAGATACCAGTGTTGGACTTGGGAAGCATCAGAACAGGCGGGGTGGGAGATCAGATTTTTTGACTGGGCAGCCCCTTTAATTATGTTCTTAGCATAATTGATATAAAGAATGCTGGATTCATTGTAGGTTTCGACAACTTTTAGGGGGTTGTTCGCTTTGGACAATAACATTTCTTAGACGAGTTCTCCAAAGTGAAAATGATCAAAGGGTACCCAGACCCTCAGAAATCAGCTGTGATCTACAGTACGGGAGAACATGACATCAAGCGTTTAGTCAACGGGGCTATTCACATGGTCAGTGAATAGCGGCCATAAATGGGACTATTTTTGATGGCCATTAGACAGAAGTTCACCTGTCTAACGGCTGTTAAAAATGGCTACACTAATGCTAAATGGCCTTTTAGGGGTTAAAAAAATTACCTCATCCATTTGCACGCGTAAAGATAGTCGCTCCTCTTGATGCTGCAGGACCTGCACTCAAGCATGATGACGTCACCATGCGCTCCCAGCTGTAACAATACATTATTACTGCTGGGGGACACTATTGGGGACATTATGTGTACTGCAGGGGTTGGGATTTTATTTTAAAAAATCCAATAAAAATCATCCATCTGTGGAAAAATGATGCAAAATGTCCAGATGACCATGAAAAAAGGAATGTGTCCATTTTTCATGGTCATGTGAATGTAGCCTTAGGGCTCATGCACGCGAACGTATTTTTCTTTCCGTTCCGTTTTTTTACAGGTCCATATGCAGAACTATTTACTTCAATTGGGCTTAAAAAAAAAAACATAAATGACAACGTGTGCATTCCATGTCCGCATGTCCATTCCGCAAAAGCAATAGAACATGTCCTGATCTTATTCGTTTTGCGGATAAGGAGAGGCATTGTTACAATAGATCCGCAAAAAAAAACAGATTCAACACGAACATCACACGGATGTCATCCATTTTTTTTTTTTGTGAATTGCAAAATACATACAGTCGTGTGCATGCTCCCTTAATGAGAGCCCTGTCCATATACAGGTCCTTCTCAAAAAATTAGCATATTGTGATAAAGTTCATTATTTTCTGTAATGTACTGATAAACATTAGACTTTCATATATTTTAGATTCATTACACACAACTGAAGTAGTTCAAGCCTTTTATTGTTTTAATATTGATGATTTTGGCATACAGCTCATGAAAACCCAAATTCCTATCTCTAAAAATTAGCATATCATGAAAAGGTTCTCTAAACGAGCTATTAACCTAATCATCTGAATCAACTAATTAACTCTAAACACCTGCAAAAGATTCCTGAGGCTTTTAAAAACTCCCAGCCTGGTTCATTACTCAAAACCGCAATCATGGGTAAGACTGCCGACCTGACTGCTGTCCAGAAGGCCATCATTGACACCCTCAAGCAACAGGGTAAGACACAGAAAGAAATTTCTGAACGAATAGGCTGTTCCCAGAGTGCTGTATCAAGGCACCTCAGTGGGAAGTCTGTGGGAAGGAAAAAGTGTGGCAGAAAACGCTGCACAACGAGAAGAGGTGACCGGACCCTGAGGAAGATTGTGGAGAAGGACCGATTCCAGACCTTGGGGGACCTGCGGAAGCAGTGGACTGAGTCTGGAGTAGAAACATCCAGAGCCCCCGTGTACAGGCGTGTGCAGGAAATGGGCTACAGGTGCCGCATTCCCCAGAAACAGCGGCAGAAGCGCCTGACCTGGGCTACAGAGAAGCAGCACTGGACTGTTGCATGTCATTCGGAAATCAAGGTGCCAGAGTCTGGAGGAAGACTGGGGAGAGGGAAATGCCAAAATGCCTGAAGTCCAGTGTCAAGTACCCACAGTCAGTGATGGTCTGGGGTGCCATGTCAGCTGCTGGTGTTGGTCCACTGTGTTTTATCAAGGGCAGGGTCAATGCAGCTAGCTATCAGGAGATTTTGGAGCACTTCATGCTTCCATCTGCTGAAAAGCTTTATGGAGATGAAGATTTCATTTTTCAGCACGACCTGGCACCTGCTCACAGTGCCAAAACCACTGGTAAGTGGTTTACTGACCATGGTATTACTGTGCTCAATTGGCCTGCCAACTCTCCTGACCTGAACCCCATAGAGAATCTGTGGGATATTGGGAAGAGAAAGTTGAGAGACGCAAGACCCAACACTCTGGATGAGCTTAAGGCCGCTATCGAAGCATCCTGGGCCTCCATAACACCTCAGCAGTGCCACAGGCTGATTGCCTCCATGCCACGCCGCATTGAAGCAGTCATTTCTGCAAAAGGATTCCCGACCAAGTATTGAGTGCATAACTGAACATAATTATTTGAAGGTTGACTTTTTTTGTATTAAAAACACTTTTCTTTTATTGGTCGGATGAAATATGCTAATTTTTTTAGATAGGAAATTTGGGTTTTCATGAGCTGTATGCCAAAATCATCAATATTAAAACAATAAAAGGCTTGAACTACTTCAGTTGGTGTGTAATGAATCTAAAATATATGAAAGTCTAATGTTTATCAGTACATTACAGAAAATAATGAACTTTATCACAATATGCTATTTTTTTGAGAAGGACCTGTATATCACATGGCCCACCATTCATTTGAATGGCTGGCATGTAATACCACGTCTCCCCTGTAGTGGCTGCTGCTGCGGAACTCAGTAGGTACATGCTGCCTCCCCTGAGATGACAGACGATCACTAGGGATTAGAGTATCCTGATCCTCAGCCGGCTCCATGAGACAATAATTATAAGGGCAGATTATAATGGATTCATGGCCGGTCAGCCTTTGCATTTTGCACCGGCTGAACATTCTTTGCCGCGGTTTGCCAGTTTATGGGACATTGTTGCGGGCAAATGACATATATCCTCAATTAGGGGAACGCTGTTTCACATTTGTACTAATGCAACTACAAAAAACGTTCACAGATGTGAAAACCAAAAGCTTTTTTTTTTATGAGCATTCATTTGCTGCTTCCATTCCTCCTCCGCCGCCGCTTTTACTGAGATTTCTGCCCTTTATTTAGGGAAATGTTGAGTTTAAGAGAGGGTTCGGTATAAAACGTCTCCAGACCGGTTTCCAATATGTTTAGCAGTTCATGCTCTTGGGTGTTAAAATGACTGCGGCCTCCAAAGCCTCTGCTGGTTATCTAAGCTCATCGGGAGCCAGTGTGAAAAATACATATCATTTAGGCAAAGGCGTTCTATGCGATTAGAAATGGTTTGGTCTTGTGAACGGTGCCACTCTTGTCCAATGGCTGTGTCTGTGGTGGAGTTGCAGTACCAGACATGGCCTATAGACAAGAGTGGCGCTGTTTCTGGAAAACAAAACTCCTTTTCTAAGCTCATACAACTCTTTGGTAATCATTTAATGTGTATGGGGACAGCCTAACAACCCTTGACATCTCCTGTTGGAAGAAGACAAGGTGGATTTTAACCAATTTGATCCTTACTTTTATGTAAAATAGGTAGCGCCAGGTTATTCTGGCAGCCACTTATCTCACGCCCATTATCAAAAACACATGTATTCTTGGCCAAGCTTAGACATTGTGGCCACAGGGCTGTAGTGTGCTGCGCGGCCAAGAACCGCGTGGCACAAAGTATAGATCTTGTGGTGCAAAATGAAAACCGAAGCCAAATGTGTAGGTTTTGCGTTATCGATGTCAACCACCTGGAGGAGTTAAAAATGTGATAAATAATACTCTCGAGTAACACAGAACCGTCCTCAAAACCAGTTAAGAACTTCCCCCCTAATATATGATCGGTGGGGGTCCAGCTGCTGGGACCCCAATAGATGACGAGAATGAGGTGATGGTGTTGCTCCACTTAACTCTATGGAATTGAAAAGGAGAACCCAAGTTCTGTATTCTGGCAATGTTCGGCAGACCCTTAGGGTTCAATGGAGTGGCAGTGCACATGTGAGATTGCTACTCCAGTGACTACGGCACCTCGGTTTTGTGATCAGTGATCGAAGCCTGACTGATCAGAATAAGCTCTTAAAAGGACACTACAGAGAGCATTTTTTTTTTTTACTTTGTGGCTTTTTTTCATTTCAGCAGCACTATAACATCAGAAAATAAATACAAAATCGTGTCCTTCTGTGGCAGTTAGCACAGAGAGATAAGACCTCCTATACAGATAGGTAATCCATTGTCAGTTTACTGCTGCTGTGAGGGGAGAGATGTTATCTGTTAGTATAATAATAAGTGTAGAATTAGGATAACTGTATGACAGCTCTATTGCTCTCTTGACAGGCCTAGATAAAGATGTCCACAGGAGAGCACTGCATTGATCAGTGTAATGTGTGATGCCCTAATGGAGTCTCTACAGGGGGACTGTCTCTGGTCGCCATGATGGTCTAAGTGAGAGAGTTAAATGGGATTGTCTGTCGTGCTAAAGGTCCAAACAAAGAGGAAGTTAAAGAGCCAGGACAGGAAGCAGTTGAGTGATGTCAAGTTATATCCAGAAAACAAAACAAAAAAAAGACTGTTAACCGCTTGCCGCCACGCTAACGCCGAAAGGCGTCATCGCGGCGGCTCTCCCAGGTCACACTAACGCCAATAGGCGTCATCTCGCGAGACGCGAGATTTCCTGTGAACGCGCGCGCGCGCTCACAGGAACGGAAGGTAAGCGAGTGGATCTCCAGCCTGCCAGCGGTGATCGCTCGCTGGCAGGCTGGAGATGTGATTTTTTTAACCCCTAACAGGTATATTAGACGCTGTTTTGATAACAGCGTCTAATATACCTGCTACCTGGTCCTCTGGTGGTCCCTTTTGTTTGGATCGACCACCAGAGGACACAGGTAGCTCAGTAAAGTAGCACCAAACACCACTACACTACACCCCCCCCCTGTCACTTATTAACCCTTTATGAACCACTGATCACCCCATACAGACTCCCTGATCACCCCCCTGTCATTGATCACCCCCCTGTCATTGATCACCCCCCTGTAAGGCTCCATTCAGACGTCCGTATGATTTTTACGGATCCACGGATATATGGATCGGATCCGCAAAACACATACGGACGTCTGAATGGAGCCTTACAGGGGGGTGATCAGTGACAGGGGGTGATCACCCCATATACACTCCCTGATCACCCCCCTGTCATTGATCACCCCCCTGTAAGGCTCCATTCAGACGCCCGTATGTGTTTTACGGATCCACGCATCCATGGATCGGATCCGTAAAACGCATACGGACGTCTGAATGGAGCCTTACAGGGGGGTGATCAGGGAGTCTATATGGGATGATCACCCCCCTGTAAGGCTCCATTAAGACGTCTGCATGTGTTTTACGGATCCACGCATCCATGGATCGGATCCGCAAAACGCATACGGACGTCTGAATGGAGCCTTACAGGGGGGTGATCACCTCATATACACTCCCTGATCACCCCCTGTCATTGATCACCCCCCTGTCATTGATCAACCCCTGTAAGGCTCCATTCAGACGTCCGTATGATTTTTACGGATCCACGGATACATGGATCGGATCCGCAAAACACATACGGACGTCTGAATGGAGCCTTACAGGGGGGTGATCAGGGAGTCTATATGGGATGATCACCCCCCTGTAAGGCTCCATTCAGACGTCTGCATGTGTTTTACGGAGCCACGCATCCATGGATCGGATCCGCAAAACGCATACGGACGTCTGAATGGAGCCTTACAGGGGGGTGATCATCCCATATAGACTCCCTGATCACCCCCCTGTAAGGCTCCATTCAGACGTCCGTATGATTTTTACGGATCCACGGATACATGGATCGGATCCGCAAAACACATACGGACGTCTGAATGGAGCCTTACAGGGGGGTGATCAGTGACAGGGGTGTGACCACCCCATATACACTCCCTGATCACCCCCTGTCATTGATCACCCCCCTGTCATTGATCACCCCCCTGTAAGGCTCCATTCAGACGTCCGTATGATTTTTACGGATACATGGATACATGGATCGGATCCGCAAAACACATACGGACGTCTGAATGGAGCCTTACAGGGGGGTGATCAATGACAGGGGGTGATCAGGGAGTGTATATGAGGTGATCACCCCCCTGTCATTGATCACCCCCCTGTAAGGCTCCATTCAGACGTCCCTATGTGTTTTGCGGTTCCGATCCATGTATCCGTGGATCCGTAAAAAACATATAGACGTCTGAATGGAGCCTTTCAGAGGGGTGATCAATGACAGAGGGGTGATCAGTGACAAAGGGGTGATCACCCCATATACACTCCCTGATCACCCCCCTGTCATTGATCACCCCCCTGTAAGGCTCCATTCAGAATTTTTTTGGGCCCAAGTTAGCGGAAATATTTTTTATTTATTTTTTTCTTACAAAGTCTCATATTCCACTAACTTGTGTCAAAAAATAAAATCTCACATGAACTCACCATACCCCTCACGGAATCCAAATGCGTAACATCTTCTCACTCTTTAGGGCCCCTAAAATTCCAGGGCAGTATAAATACCCCACATGTGACCCTATTTCGGAAAGAAGACACCCCAAGGTATTCCGTGAGGGGCATATTGAGTCCATGAAAGATTGACATTTTTGTCCCAAGTTAGCGGAAAGGGAGACATGGTGGAAAAAAAATAATAATAATTTCCGCTAACTTGTGCCCAAAAAAATAATTTCTATGAACTCGCCATACCTCTCATTGAATACCTTGGGGTGTCTTCTTTCCAAAATGGGGTCACATGTGGGGTATTTATACTGCCCTGGCATTTTAGGGGCCCGAAAGCGTGAGAAGAAGTCTGGGATCCAAATGTCTAAAAATGCCCCCCTAAAAGGAATTTGGGCCCCTTTGCCCACCTAAGCTGCAAAAAAGTGTCACACATGTGGTATCGCCGTACTCAGGAGAAGTTGGGCAATGTGTTTTGGGGTGTCATTTTACATATACCCATGCTGGGTGAGATAAATATCTTGGTCAAATGCCAACTTTGTATAAAAAAATGGGAAAAGTTGTCTTTTGCCAAGATATTTCTCTCACCCAGCATGGGTATATGTAAAGTGACACCCCAAAACACATTCCCCAACTTCTCCTGAGTACGGCGATACCAGATGTGTCACACTTTTTTGCAGCCAAGGTGGGCAAAGGGGCACATATTCCAAAGAGCACCTTTCGGGCCCCTAGAATGCCAGGGCAGTATAACTACCCCACAAGTGACCCCATTTTGGAAAGAAGACACCCCAAGGTATTGCGTGATGGGCATAGTGAGTTCATGGAAGTTTTTATTTTTTGTCACAAGTTAGTGGAATATGAGACTTTGTAAGAAAAAAAAAAAAAAATCATCATTTTCCGCTAACTTGTGACAAAAAATAAAAAGTTCTATGAACTCACTATGCCCATCAGCGAATACCTTAGGGTGTCTACTTTCCGAAATGGGGTCATTTGTGGGGTTTTTCTACTGTTTGGGCATTGTAGAACCTCAGGAAACATGACAGGTGCTCAGAAAGTCAGAGCTGCTTCAAAAAGCAGAAATTCACATTTTTGTACCATAGTTTTTTTTTTTTTGCCCAAACATTTTTTTTTTATCAAAGACATGTAGAACAATAAATTTGGCGAAAAATTTATATATGGATGTCGTTTTTTTTGCAAAATTTTACAGCTGAAAGTGAAAAATGTCATTTTTTTGCAAAAAAATCGTTAAATTTCGATTAATAACAAAAAAAGTTAAAATGTCAGCAGCAATGAAATACCACCAAATGAAAGCTCCATTAGTGAGAAGAAAAGGAGGTAAAATTAATTTGGGTGGTAAGTTGCATGACCGAGCAATAAACCGCTAAAGTTGTGGAGTGCCGATTTGTAAAAAAGGGCCTGGTCACTAGGGGGGTATAAACCTGTGGTCCTTAAGTGGTTAATACGTGCCACAATATTTTGATGGTATTGTCCCTTAACACCCTTAAAGGGAATTGTAAAGCCCCGTAAGCATGAATAATACTCATTATTATTGTGGATACTCGCCTCCGTTCCACCAGAATATGCCCACACACCTGCCCTGGAATCCATTGCTAGGACTTCTCCTTAGTCCTCTCCATTATGTGCACGTGTTCAGCAGTCCTCTCAATGTATCCCATGGCTGGTGCAGTGTCGGAATGGGGCTCAGCATCCACATACTGAGCAGTAGCATCAGTACTATACATTTAGTACTGCACTTTATAGGGCTTGAGGGAACCTGACAAGTTGGCCCTTAGATGACTGTCAGACAATTGCAGTTGGACAGGCCAAGTATGCATGTGTATGGGGGGGTACGGAGAAATAGCTGTTGGCCAAATTAGCTTGTGGACCACCTACTAACCACTAGAGCTATGCATTACTTGATTTGAGTTCATAAGATGCATTTTAGGTGCACTGTTTGTACTGTTTTTTATACATCTGCATATAAACTAGAAAGTTCTGTGATGGCAAGAGACTTGCAGAACTTTTTATTATTATAGGATGATTAATAGGGTATTTACATCTAGTGCTGACCCCACTCCCCCGACCTCCTCCGGCCAGAGGTGGTTGTAAGTACGGAATCACCTGAGTGGGCTGCGCTATGCCCATAATGGCCATTCACTCATATGGGAGCTACAGATACAGCATAATGCATCCCGCTTGGCTTTTTTTTTTTTACAGCTACCCCCCAGCTGGCACATCCATCCCAGAGGAGTTTGGGTAGGGGTTGTCCACTCTTGGAGCCGACAACCCCTGGGGCTTTAACCTGAACCCCTGAACATTAAACAAAAAACATAACCTGTCTAGGGTCCCCTGTCTTCTCCATTCTGGCCTTTTCCGGTCTCTGCAGGATCAGGAGGGGCTTCGTCCTATGACCACTGCAGCCAATCATAGGCATGAGCGGTCACAGTGGCTTGAATGTTATATCACTGCTGTGAAGGCCGAGGTTTTTGATAAGCCATGGCGGTCAGGGGACAAAGCCTCTTACTGGCCCTGCGGAGATCGTAAGTGGCCGGGAACAGCAGCGGAGGGAATGCGGATAGGTGAGCAGGGTTTTTCTTGTACAGGTACTCAGGTTAGGACAGAGGTTGTCTGCTCCAAGGCTAATACTGGTCTTCAGTATCTGATTGTTGGGGGTCCGACTCCCGGGACCCTCACAATCAGCTGTTTGAGAAGGCACCAGCTCACCGGTCAAATGGCCTAGGCGCCGCTCAGCCCCATAGAAGTGAAGGGAGTTAAGCTGCAATTCCAAGCACAGCCACTATACAATGAACGGCGCTGTGCTTGGTGAGCTGAGAGAAAGCTGCCGCACTACTGTGAGCGCCGCTGCCTTCTGAAACAGCTGATCAGTGAGGTTCCCGGATGTCGGAGCCCCACCAATCATACTGATGATCTATCCAGAGGATGACCTATCCAAAGATCTCGGAAAACCCTTTTAGGTCTTAATTGCTTAAAAGTACCTTCAAGGGGGCATATTGTTTGCTATATTCGGGGTCACATGGGTTCACTGCAGTGCCAGACTTTAACATAAGAACAGATCCCTAATGGAAAAGGATTCCAATATTTCCTCTGGCGGGCCTACAGAACCCCAGGCCAACACTGGCGATATCTGCACCATTTTTCTGTGGCATACTTTCATACTTATAACATACTTTAATCTGCATGGCAGATACTAATAAGAAATGCTGCCCTGATGTCGGTGCACGGGGTCGGGAGGGATGAGTACAGCGACAGCCTCCCAGCAAAGTGAACCAGATTGCGAAATTCTAAGCACTTTTGTTCCACGTCGCTTGAATGAAGAACACAAATGTCCAATTATTTCATTTAACCGTTCTGCTAAGAAGGAGAATGGCTCCTTTAATATGCAGATTTAAGCCCATGATGACATTCAAGTGTGTGTGTTGAATATTCCAGTGGCGAACAATTAAGTAGATAAAATTTCTTTTAATTAGGAAGCTTCGGGCTGGAGCTATTGCTGCATTTTCTGGGCTTTGATCTATTCAGGAAGGACCATTATACATGTGCGTCTCTTGTACTCTCTTAAACCTCTTAGTATGCATTGGACTCAGGTCAGCGTAATTACCATCTTTTCCAGCTGAGATCACTGGTATGATTTGGCAGTGCCCCAGCTAAGTGTTGTCGTCTTCGGAAAGGAATTCCTTGCAGGTTCCCTCTAAGAGCTGTTTCACACGAGCAGATGCCGTGCGTGGAATCCGCTGCGTGAAAGACAGCCAAGCCCCGTTCCGGACAGCAGAGACACGGAGCAGTAACATGACTGATAATGCTCCGTGCCTCTGTGATATTTTTACTACGAAATCAGGCCTCTTTCACGCGAACATGTGCGCTCTGTGGCTGTATTGAGGACCGCATTTGCGGATCCGTAATACACAGGCGCCGTTTCGTGGGCATTCCGCATCACGGATGTGGACCCATTCACTTGAATGGGTCCGCAAATCTGGAGATGCGGAATGGAATCACGGAACGGAAGCACTACGGAGTGCTTCGCGGGACTTCATCCCGTACTTCGGTTCCGCAAAAAGATAGAACATGTCCTATCTTTTTGCGGAACGGCCGGATCGCGAACCCATTAAAGTGAATGAATCCACTGCGGCTGCCCCACGGTTGGTGTTTGCATTGCAGCCCGCAATTTGCGGGCCACAGCACGGCCACGGGGCGCACACGTTCGTGTGCAAGAGGCCTCGCGGTGAGATAAAGTTGTCATCGTGATTTTGTAGTAAAAAGATCAGAGAGGCAAAGAGCATTATCAGTCATGTTAATGCTCCGTGTCTCTGCTGTCCGGAGCGCGGCTTGGCTGTCTTTCACGCAGCGGATTCCACGCACGACATGCGCTCGTGTGAAAGAGCCCTAAGCGTACATTCACACTTGCGTTATTCTTTTCCGGTATTGAAATCCAGTAAAGGGTCTCAATACTAGAAAAAAACACATCAGTTTTCTCCTAATGCATTCTGAATGGAAAGCAATCCGTTCAGTATGTATCAGGATGTCTTCTGTTCCGTCCGTTGTACGGTACTTGACTGCGGTACTTTTTCCGGCCAAAATCCCAGAACAGTACCGCACTTGCCAGCATTAATTTTCATAGAGATGTATTAATGCCGGATCCGGTACCAAGTGTTCTGGAAATTGCCGCATCGCCGGATAAGTCATGAGACGCATCCGGTATATCACCGTATCCGTCTAACGGATCCGGAAAAAAAAAAGATATCCGTTTGCATACGGTTTTCCGGATTCCAACAGCACTAGTGTTAAAGTAGTCTAAGCCTAAAGTCGTACTTGTTATATACATCAGATTTAGGCCTATTGCACACGACCGTATGGCTTTTTCAGTGTTTTGCGGTCCGTTTTTCATGGATCCGTTGTTCCGTTTTTTGTTTCCGTTGTGTCTCCGTTTCTGTTCCGTTTTTCCGTTCCGTTTTTCCGTATGGCATATACAGTATACAGTAATTACATAGATAAAATTGGGCTGGGCATAACATTTTCAATAGATGGTTCAGGAAAAAACGGAACGGAAACTGAAGACATACGGATGCATTTCCGTATGTGTTCCGTTTTCTTTGCGGATCCATTGACTTGAATGGAGCCACGGACTGTGATTTGCGGGCAATAATAGGACATGTTCTATGTTAAAACGGAACGGAAAAACGGAAATACGGAAACGGAATGCATACGGAGTACATTCCGTTTTTTTTGCGGAACCATTGAAATGAATGGTTCCGTATACGGACCGTATACGGAACGCAAAAAACGGGCAGTAAACGGGAAAAAAAAAACGTCCGTGTGCAATAGGCCTTGTGGAAGACTAAATTCTATGGTTAAAGACACTAAAGGTGGAAAAAAACTAACTGTGGCCCTAGCAAAAATTCACAGGGGCGTCCTAAAAAAGCCAAAAAAATGAACTTTATAGAAAGTTGCGTCAGGGTCCCTTTACACGGGGTAAATGCTGGGGCGGAAGATCGGGAATGAAGGTTTGTATGAATACACATTCCTGATAATTGCTCTTTGAAAGGCCTTATGCACACGGCTCTATTTTGTATCCGTGTCCAATCCACATTTTTTGCGGATTGCACACAGACCCATTCATTTCTATGGGCCTGCAAAACAAAAAACAAAAGGACAGCACACTGATCCGCAACTTATAGAACGTGTCCTATCTTTGTCCATATAAGAATAGTAATTTCTAGCAATGGGAGTGAGAAAAATGCACATTGCACAAAGAAGGTATCTGTATTTTGCAGATCTGTGGTTTGTGGACCTCAATATGGACACAGTCATGTGCATGAGGCCTAAATCTGCCAGCAATCAGCAAACGATTAGTTAAAGGGCATCTGTCAGCAGTTTTGCACCTATGAAACTGGCTGACCTGTAACATGTACACTTAGCAGCTGAAGGCATCTGTGTTGGACCCATGTTCATATGTGCCCGCATTGCTGAGAAAAATTATGTTTTAATATATGCAAATGAGCCTCTAAGAGCAACGGGGGCCTTGCAATTACACCTAGAGCAAGGGTGGCCAACCTTACAGACACAAAGAGCCCAAAAAAAAAAAAGTATGACTACCAGGAGCCACAAGCTATACATTTACACAAAGAGTCACCGTATTTTTCGCCCTACAAGATGCACCTAGGTTTTAACAAAGCAAAATATGAGAAAAAAATATTTTTCATCTGAGGTCTGATATAAATATTGTTTTCTTATTTTTCATTAGCAGAGGGGAAAAAAATTAAAAAATATATTTTTCATCAGACCTCAGATCAGACTCCTAAATCAGATCCCCAATCCTCATCTAACTTAAATTAAGATCCCCAAACTTCATCAGACCTCCAAATAAGACCCCCAAAATAAGACCCCCAATGCTCAGATCAGACAACACAAATCAGACTCCCAGTGTCAGACCCCCAATTTTCGCAGATGACACTAAACTGTGTAAAGTAATTAACACTGAAGAGGACAGTATACTACTACAGAGGGATCTGGATAGATTGGAGGCTTGGGCAGATAAGTGGCAGATGAGGTTTAACACTGACAAATGTAAGGTTATGCACATGGGAAGGAATAATGCAAGTCACCCGTACATACTAAATGGTAAAACACTCGGTAACACTGACATGGAAAAGGATCTAGGAATTTTAATAAACAGCAAACTAAGGCTACTTTCACACTAGCGTTCGGGGTTCCGCTTGTGAGCTCCGTTTGAAGGCTCTCACAAGCGGCCCCGAACGGATCCGTACGGCCCCAATGCATTCTGAGAGGATGCGGATCCGCTCAGAATGCCTCAGTCTGGCACCGTTTGACCTCCGTTCCGCTCAGCAGGCGGACACCCGAACGCAGATTGCAGCGTTCGGGTGTCCGCCTGGCCGTGCGGAGCCAAACGGATCCGTCCAGACTTACAATGTAAGTCAATGGGGACGGATCCGTTTGAAGTTGAAACAATATGGTGCAATTTCAAACAGATCCGTCCCCCATTGACTTTCAATGCAAAGCCTGGACGGATCCGTCTGACTAACTTTCAGACTTAGAATTTTTTCTGAAAGATAATGCAGACGGATCCGTTCTGAACGGATCCCATCGTTTGCATTATAGGAGCGGATCCATCTGTGCAGATACCAGACGAATCCACTCCGAACGCAAGTGTGAAAGTAGCCTTAGGCCTCTTTCACACTTGCGTTGTCCGGATCCGGCGTGTACTCCACTTGCCGGAATTACACGCCGGATCCGGAAAAACGCAAGTGTACTGAAAGCATTTGAAGACGGATCCGTCTTTAAAATGCTTTCAGTGTTACTATGGCACCCAGGACGCTATTAAAGTCCTGATTGCCATAGTAGGAGCGGGGAGCGGGGGAGCGGTATACTTACAGTCCGCGCGGCTCCCGGGGCGCTCCAGAATGACGTCAGAGCGCCCCATGCGCATGGATGACGTGCCATGCGATCACGTCATCCATGCGCCTGGGGCGCCCTGACGTCACTCTGGAGCACCCCGGGAGCCGCACGGACGGTAAGTATGCCGCTCCCCACTACACTTTACCATGGCTGCCAGGACTTTAGCGTCCCGGCAGCCATGGTAACCATTGAGAAAAAGCTAAACGTCGTATCCGGCAATGCGCCGAAACGACGTTTAGCTTAAGGCCGGATCCGGATCAATGCCTTTCAATGGGCATTAATTCCGGATCCGGCCTTGCGGCAAGTGTTCAGGATTTTTGGCCGGAGCAAAAAGCGCAGCATGCTGCGGTATTTTCTCCGGCCAAAAAACGTTCCGTTCCGGAACTGAAGACATCCTGATGCATCCTGAACGGATTTCTCTCCATTCAGAATGCATTAGGATAAAACTGATCAGGATTCTTCCGGCATAGAGCCCCGACGACGGAACTCAATGCCGGAAGACAAGAACGCAGGTGTGAAAGAGCCCTTAGCTGCAAAAACCAGTGTCAGGCAGCTGCTGCCAAGGCCAATAAGATGATGAGTTGCATCAAAAGGGGCATAGATGCCCGTGATGAGAACATAGTCTTACCACTTTTTAAATCATTAGTCAGACCACACATGGAGACTGTGTACAGTTCTGGGCTCCTGTGAACAAGGCAGACATAGCAGAGGTGGAGGGCAACTAAAGTAATAACTGGAATGGGGCAACTACAGTACCCTGAAAGATTATCAAAATTAGGGTTATTCACTTTAGAAAAAAGACGACTGAGGGGAGATCTAATTACTATGTATAAATATATCAGGGGTCAGTACAGAGATCACTCCCATCATCTATTTATCCCCAGGACGGTGACTGTGACGAGGGGACATCCTCTGCGTCTGGAGGAAAGAAGGTTTGTACACAAACATAGAAGAGGATTCTTTACGGTAAGAGCAGTGAGACTATGGAGCTCTCTGCCTGAGGAGGTGGTGATGGTGAGTACAATAAAGGAATTCAGGAGGGGCCTGGATGTATTTCTGGAGTGTAATAATATTACAGGCTATAGCTACTAGAGAGGGGTCGCTGATCCAGGGAGTTATTCTGATTGGAGTCGGGAAGGAATTTTTTATTCCCCTAAAGTGGGGAAAATTGGCTTCTACCTCACAGTTATATTTTTTTTGCCTTCTTCTGGAACAACTTGCAGATCTGCATTGCTCAGATCAGGACCCCCCATGCTCAGATCAGACCCCCCATTGCCAAGATCAGGACCCCCCCTCCATGCTCAGATCAGAACCTCCCATGCTTAGATCAGACCCCATGCTCAGTTCTATAATAAAAAAAAAAATCTCTTCCCTGTCCTGCTCAGGCACCTGCTACTCTGCAGGTCTGACACGCTCTCCACTGTGACCTGAAGAGCACAACGTAGTGCGTGTCTCCACGTACTACGTTCTCACACTGTGTGCATCAGGACATATTGGAGAGTGAGCTGGAGCTGCAAGGTAGGAACAGAGCCCGATCAGGAAAAGAGATCTGAGCCTGGGATGGAGAGTGAGCGGCCTGACTGCTTCCCGGCTCCACAGCTAGAGCTGCACTTGAAGAAGCAAAGGGCCGCATGCGGCTCAAGAGCCACCGGTTGGCCACCCCTGACCTAGAGACTCAGCTCTCTCTGCAACTGTCGCCCCCTCTGCACTTTGACAGGGCCAGGTAGAGGTGATGACATTTTCACTCTTGGCCCTGTCAATCAAAAGTGGAGAGGGGACAGTAGTTGCAGAGAGAGCAGAGTCTCTAGGTGTAAAGGCAATGCCCCTGTTACTCCTAGAGGCCTTTGTATGTACCTCACTCTGTGCAGTTGGCATGTGCTCTTCATATAATGGGGGATTAATGATCATAGTAACGATCATTCAACCTGTGTGCACTTTCACCCTATGCAGGAAGGCTTTTTAAACAAGCATCAAACAATGCTTTTTAGCTGGAATTGGGCATTAAAAACTGTAATCTCACGAACAGGACCCCACAGTGAATAGAGAGGGTACAGCGCATGCGCTGCTTTGTACACTGCTATGGCCAATAGCTTGGCATCCTCTTCATTCACTGCAGAGTCCCATCTCAGAGGTGGGACCTGAACCAATTGGACATCTATGACCTATCTTAGTGATAGGCCATACATGTCCAGATGGGACAACCCCTTTAATTGAAACCAGTCAGCTGTTATTGCCAGTGGAGGCTACAGCTGCTTATATACAGTACTTCCCCTGCAGCAACCATTGTAAGGCAAATTTATTAGCCTTGGATACATGGATAGATCGACACCCGGGACCCCCGCCGATCAGCTGTTTGACAAGGCACCATTGTCTTAACTTTGCCTAGGACACGTGACGTCACGTTCATTGGTCCCATGGCCCAGTGTACGGCGCTGTGCTTGGTGAGCTGAGACAAGGCCACGGTGCTACTGTGAGCGCCATACCGTCTCAAACAGCTGATCGGTGGGGATCGGGGTGTCGGACCCCACTAAGCACATACTATCCAGAGGATAGGTCATCAGTAAAAAAGTCTCGGAAAACCCCTTTAACCTACAGCAGTCTCCTCTAAATATTTTACACCTCACCTACTTACAAATTGTCCTCTCCAATTTTCGCTTTTCCTCATTTCCTGGAGAGCCATAAAGATTGAGTGATGATACTGAGAAGAAGGTTTGCCATTTGCAAACGGCTGGTCTTAGCATTTTTTTTTTTCGTTAGGAGGAAACTTTTCCGTTATGCAGGGGAGGACGGAAACGGGACGGATCCGTTTTGCAGCCCATAGACTTCTATTATGACTGAATGAATAACGGAATGCCTCTAAAGGCATTCTGTATACTGCATATATATATATATATATATATATATATATATACTACAGAGGCCAGTATACTGCATATATACAGTATATACTACAGAGGGCAGTATACTGCATATATATATATATATACTACAGAGGACAGCATACTGCATATATATATACTACAGAGGCCAGTATACTGCATATATACAGTATATACTACAGAGGGCAGTATACTGCATATATATATATATACTACAGAGGACAGCATACTGCATATATATATACTACAGAGGACAGCATATATATATACTACAGAGGACAGTATACTGTGTGTGTATATATATATATACTACAGAGGACAGTATACTGTATATATACAGTATATACTGCAGAAGACAGTATAATGCATATATACAGTATATACTACAGAGGACAGTATACTGCATATATATATATATATATATATATACTACAGAGGACAGCATACTGCATATATATAGTTATACTACAGAGGACAGTATACTGTGTATATATATGTATACTACAGAAGACAGTATACTGCATATATACAGTATATACTACAGAGGACAGTATACTGCATATATATTTACTACAGAGGACAGTATACTGCGCATATATACATATCTATATATATACTACAGAGGATAGTATACTGCATATATATATATACTACAGAGGACAGTATACTGCATATATATATATACTACAGAGGATAGTATACTGCATATATATATATACTACAGAGGATAGTATACTGCATATATATATATACTACAGAGGATAGTATACTGCATATATACAGGTGAAACTCGATAAATTTGAATATCGTACAAACGTCCATTTATATCAGTAATGCAAATTAAAAGGAATTGCATTGATGCAGCTTAAAATTAGAATTTTGTGAAAAGGTTCAATATTCTAGGCTCAAAGTGTCAGACTCTAGTCAGCTAATTAATCCATACCCCCTGAGCAAAGGGGACCTCAAAATTGTGACTTTGGGGTTTCATAAGCTATAAGCCATAATCATCCAAATTATAACAAATAAAGGCTTGAAATATCTCACTTTGCAGGTAATGAGTCTCATATGTTAGTTTCACCTTTTAAGTTGCATTACTGAAATAAATGAACTTTGCACGATATTCTAATTTTTGGAGTTTCACCTGTATGTACTACAGAGGACAGTATACTGCATATATACACTCACCTAAAGAATTATTAGGAACACCATACTAATACGGTGTTGGACCCCCTTTTGCCTTCAGAACTGCCTTAATTCTACGTGGCATTGATTCAACCAGGTGCTGATAGCATTCTTTAGAAATGTTGGCCCATATTGATAGGATAGCATCTTGCAGTTGATGGAGATTTGAGGGATGCACATCCATGGCACGAAGCTCCCGTTCCACCACATCCCAAAGATGCTCTATTGGGTTGAGATCTGGTGACTGTGGGGCCATTTTAGTACAGTGAACTCAGTGTCATGTTTAAGAAACTAATTTGAAATGATTTGAGCTTTGTGACATGGTGCATTATCCTGCTGGAAGTAGCCATCAGAGGATGGGTACATACAGGGCCGGCGCCACCCATAAGCAGAGTAGGCCACCGCGTAGAGCGCACTCTGCCTGGGGGCGCCGGCGCTCTGGAGTCCGAATCCCGAGTTCTATTAGCCGCCGCCGCCGCCATGCCACGCCCCCTACTTGTGAGATCCATCTAATTTCCTACTAGCCGCCGCCCGCGCCACGCCCCCTACCTGTGATCCATGTCTGACATCATCTGACTGCTGCGCCTGCTCTGCAATAATGACCTGCGCCGCCCGGCTTCTTGACTCCTCCTCCTGTTCGGCTGTTCCTTTGCCGCCGCCGGCATACATCGAGCGACACAAGTATGTACGGGGGTGGGGGTGTTTTTTTTTTTTTGGCGGCAATTTCAAATTACATAATGGAGTCTGACTCTGTGCACTGTCTGTGGGGGCAGTTCAGTATTGGGGGCAATGTGGGGGCAATATTACTGTATGTGGGGGCACTGGGGGACAGTATTACTGTATGTGGGGGCAGTATTACTTAGTGGGGGCAAATTACATAATGGCACTGTATGTGGTGGCGATAGGTGGCCGAAAAAGAGGGCGGGTCAATGGGCGGAGTCAAGGGGCGGCAAAATTACCTCTTGCCTAGGGTGGCAAAAATCCTTGCACCAGCCCTGGGTACATAGTGGTCATGAAGGGATGGACATGGTCAGAAACGATGCTCAGGTAGCCCGAGGCATTTAAACGATGGCCAATTGGCACTAAGGGGCCTAAAGTGTGCCCAGAAAACATCCCCCACATCATTACACCACCACCACCAGCCTGCACAGTGGTAACAAGGCATGATGGATACATGTTCTCATTCTGTTTACGCCAAATTCGGACTCTACCATTTGAATGTCTCAACAGAAATCGAGACTCATCAGACCAGTCAACATTTTTCCAGTCTTCAACAGTCCAATTTTGGTGAGCTCGTGCAAATTGTAGCCTCCTTTTCCTATTTGTAGTGGAGATGAGTGGTACCCGGTGGGGTCTTCTGCTGTTGTAGCCCACCTTTCTTTCCCATTCTGACATTCAGTTTGGAGTTCAGGAGATTGTCTTGACCAGAACCACAACCCTACATGCATTGAAGCAACTGCCATGTGATTGGTTGACTAGATAATCGCATTAATGAGAAATAGAACAGGTGTTCCTAATAATTCTTTAGGTGAGTGTATATATATACTACAGAGGACAGTATACTGCATATATATATATACACTACAGAGGACAGTATACAGCATATATATACACTCACGTAAAGAAATGGTAGAGTCCGAATTTGGCTTAAACAGAATGAGAACATGTATCCATCATGCCTTGTTACCACTGTGCAGTTTGGTGGTGGTGGTGGTGTAATGGTGTGGGGGATGTTTTCTGGGCACACTTTAGGCCCCTTAGTGCCAATTGGCAATCGTTTAAATGCCACGGACTACCTGAGCATTGTTTCTGACCATGTCCATCCCTTCATGACCACCATGTACCCATCCTCTGATGGCTACTTCCAGCAGGATAATGCACCATGTCACTAAGCTCGAATCATTTCAAATTGGTTTCTTGAACATGACAATGAGTTCACTGTACTAAAATGGCCCCCACAGTCACCAAATCTCAACCCAATAGAGCATCTTTGGGATGTGGTGGAACGGGAGCTTCGTGCCCTGGATGTGCATCCCTCAAATCTCCATCAACTGCAAGATTCTATCCGATCAATATGGGCCAACATTTCTAAAGAATGCTATCAGCACCTTGTTGAATCAATGCCATGTAGAAATAGGCAGTTCTGAAGGCAAAAGGGGGTCCAACACCGTATTAGTATGGTGCTCCTAATAATTCTTTAGGTGAGTGTGTATATATATATATATATATATATATACACTACAGAGGACAGTATACTGCGCATATATATACAGTCGTGGCCAAAAGTTTTGGGAATTACATAAATATTGAAAATTGGAAAAGTTGCTGCTTAAGTTTTTATAATAGCAATTTGCATATACTCCAGAATGTTATGAAGAGTGATCAGATGAATTGCATAGTCCTTCTTTTCCATGAAAATTAACTTAATCCCAATAAAACCTTTCCACTGCATTTCATTGCTGTCATTAAAGGACCTGCTGAGATCATTTCAGTAATCGTCTTGTTAACTCAGGTGAGAATGTTGACTAGCACAAGGCTGGAGATCATTATGTCAGGCTGATAGGTTTAAAATAGCAGACTTGACCTGTTAAAAGGAGGGTGATGCTTGAAATCATTGTTCTTCCATTGTTAACCATGGTGACTTGCAAAGAAACGCGTGCAGCCATCATTGCGTTGCATAAAAATGGCTTCACAGGCAACGATATCGTGGCTACTAAGATTGCACCTCAATCAACAATTTATAGGATCATCAAGAACTTTAAGGAAAGAGGTTCAATTCTTGTTAAGAAGGCTTCATGGCGTCCAAGAAAGTCCAGCAAGCGCCAGGATTGTCTCCTAAAGAGGATTCAGCTGCGGGATCGGAGTGCCACCAGTGCAGAGCTTGCTCAGGAATGGCAGCAGGCTGTCACGGAAGGTGCACAGAAAACTAGAAGACACAAATGAAGATCCGACTGACTTGATCCAAAACTAAGGAACAGGAGGGTAAGCCCTGTAAGAGCCCTAGCTCTTTCCCTACTGCTCAGCCTATGCAAAAATCTCAATGGTAGAAAATTGCATATCCTCGTTCCTCGACTGTATGCACCTGAACACCCTATAATAGTGAGGGGACACGACCACCAGCTCCCTACACTTAATACGGAGGGAGTCAGGGTCACCTAGGATCAAGCCCACAGGCAAACAGAAATAAAGAAAACTGACTTATCTTGTGGATGCAGTAGTAACAGCTTCTAGCATCAGCACACTCCAGGAAGTTGCATAAACCGCAAAGTGATGCAGTATGGGAAGGGATTTAAAGGGATGCAATCAGTGCAACTACATGACAGCTGAGAGAGGCTAACGAGATGAGAAAACGAAAGCAAAACAAAAGGAACCTCAAGCAGGAGGTTCTGAAGAACATCTGTCAGAGCTTCTCAGATGTCTGGTGGAGACAGTACCCCTCCCTCTACGAGTGGACTCCGGACACTCAGAGCCCACCTTCTCAGGATGGGACCTATGGAAAGCCCTGATGAGACGAGTGGCCTTAATGTCCGTCACTGGGACCCACATCCTCTCCTCAGGACCATAACCCTCCCAATGAACAAGGTACTGGAGAGAACCGCGGACAACACGAGAATCCACAATCCTAGAGACCTGAAATTCAAGATTACCATCAACCACAATCGGAGGAGGAGGCAAAGACGAGGGTACAATGGGTTGGACATAAGGTTTTAATAAGGACTTATGAAAAACATTATGGATCTTCCAAGTCTGAGGAAGATCAAGACGGTAGGCAACAGGATTGATGACGGACAAGATTTTGTAAGGCCCAATAAACTTAGGACCCAACTTTCAGGAAGGAACCTTCAATTTGATATTCTTAGTAGACAACCACACCAGATCACCAACATTCAGGTCCGGACCAGGCACACATCTCTTATCCGCCACACGCTTATATCTCTCACTCATGCTCTTTAGATTATCCTGAATCTTTTGCCAAATAGATGATAAAGACGAGGAGAATCTGTCCTCATCAGGTAAACCAGAAGACCCCTCTCCAGAGAATGTCCCAAACTGCGGATGAAACCCATATGCACCAAAAAATGGTGACTTATCAGAGGACTCCTGATGACGGTTATTTAAAGCAAACTCAGCAAGGGACAAAAAAGAACACTAATCCTCCTGATTCCTAGCCACAAAACAGCGCAGATATGTCTCCAGATTCTGATTGACGCGCTCTGTCTGGCCATTCGACTGCGGGTGGAAAGCAGAAGAGAATGACAACCGAACCCCCAAGCGAGAACAGAAAGCCTTCCAGAATCTGGAAACAAACTGCGTGCCCCTATCAGAGACTATGTCTGAAGGAATACCATGCAATTTGACAATGTGATCAATAAATGCCTGCGCCAGCGTCTTAGCATTGGGCAAGCCAGGAAAAGGAATGAAATGCACCATTTTGCTAAAACGGTCCACCACCACCAGAATCACAGTCTTCCCCGAGGAACGAGGCAGGTCCGTTATGAAGTCCATGGACAGATGTGTCCAAGGATGGGAAGGAATGGGTAACGGAAGAAGAGGACCTGATGGCCGTGAATGAGGGACTTTGGCACAAGCGCAGGTCTCGCAAGCTGCCACAAAACCCTCAACCGACTTACGAAGCGCCGGCCACCAGAATCTCCGAGCGATGAGATCCACTGTGGCTCTTGCCCCCGGGTGCCCAGCAAGGACAGTATCGTGGTGCTCCTTAAAAATCTTGTGTCTTAAAGCGAGAGGCACAAACAACCTCCCAGGAGGACAAAGATCAGGAGCCTCTGACTGGGCTACCTGAACCTCTGCCTCCAATTCAGGATAAAGAGCAGAGACCACCACACCTTCAGCCAAAATGGGACCCGGGTCTTCAAAATTCCCACCTCCCGGAAAACAACGTGACAGGGCATCCGCCTTCACATTCTTAATCCCAGGGCGGAACGTGACAACAAAATTAAACCTTGAAAAGAACAAAGACCATCTGGCCTGTCTCGAGTTCAGACGCTTGGCTGACTCCAAGTAGGCCAGATTCTTATGGTCAGTAAACACGGTAATAGGGTGTCTGGCTCCCTCTAGCCAATGGCGCCATTCCTCAAAAGCTTTCCCCCCCCCTTTTTCCCCCCCCCTGTTTCCCCGTTTCCTCCCTTCCTTTCCCTTTTTCCCCCCTCCCCACCCCCCTTCCTTCCTGAGTTTTTCCCTGTCCCGTTATCCACCCCACAAATCATCCATTACATTAGGGACATCATAGTCTACCATATATCAGCAGTTCTCTATCACAAGTATGCTTGGATATAATATGTGGTGCTATACCGTTTATTTCAGTGTATCAATCTATCCCCTGTCATGTAATCTTATGTTTTATGTGATGTGAATTTTGCTTAGGATCTATATTCAATTATATATGGCCCCACTATCTAGACACATGGGGGTGTCCAGCGCAACATTCAGCACAAATATAGCATTATGTCACATCACATAGAATGTGCCTCCTTCTGATTAGCATGGAGCTACAGGAATGACACGCAGGTGGAACGCATGACATTTCCGCTCTGCCTGCGCATGCGCAGCACAGCCCGGTGAACGGCCGGATCCACTTGCTTGACACGCAAGTGGAACGCACTAAACACGCCCTCATCAAATCACATGACCGGACATGCCCCAGAATTCAGAGCGCAGCAGCGCTTCCCTCGTGTTTAAAAGGCACTAGGACTGGCGCGCATTCAGTGCATCCGGCGCTTCACCCAACACACACAGCAGACAAGGTAATTATGATGTTTCCACTTGCGTGTCATCCAATGTATTTATGCCTGCTTTTGTACCATCTAGAAGCCGATAGATCGGCTGCCTATATATCTTTATGAGATTTTTATGAGATTTATATATGTCTAATCAATAGGATGAGGGTACAAGTGCCAGTAATCATGACTGGCCAGCAATTTCTTGATCATAGATTTAATGAAATGCACTCATGGGGCTGCCCAGTGACAGACACAGCGCATTAACCTTATGCATACCTCTCTGGAATTATGTACAAATATTCCACAAGATCCTCTGCCTGTTTAGTGGATCCTCTATATAGTATACAACTACAATAATGCAAACGTGTTCTACATTGGGCAAAACCACCAGGAATGCAACCATGACACTGAGAGGCACCACAGTCTATACCCCACTTATCGATACTAGCATACTATTCTTTATTGACTATAATCGCTAATAAATCTGAGTTACTCACAGACGACAATAAGCTATCTATTGTTTTTATACTATATCCTTTGTACATAATATTTCTTTCTATAATGTTCTCTACAATTTTTTTGTTATGTTTAATTGCATATGAGGATATCCATATATGTATACCAAAAAACTTCTCCTAAAACATTGTTTTTCATGTAGCAAAGGTACCAACATATATATGACATAAATATGTATTATTCTTTTAGATTTAGACCACTGAGGAAGGCCGTGAAAGGCCGAAACGTCTGGTCGTTTTTCTTCTCATTACTGTGAAATATAGCACCGGAACCTTAATCATGTAAAAAATGTGAAAAGAAAAAATGTGAAATTAAACCTTAATAGCAACAAGAAAAGCTGTGTGCTGCAACTTCTTTACTATTATATGTGACTGAATAAGTCCTTGCAGGCACCAGTGAACTATACAGGTGTGCGGTACTCCAAAACTCAACATTCCTCAAAAGCTAACTTGATGGCCAACAACTCCCTATCTCCCACATCGTAATTTCTCTCTGCAGAGGAGAGTTTCTTCGAGAAAAAGGCACACGGTCGCCATTTGGCAGGAGAAGGACCTGAGACAAGACCGCACCCACACCCACCTCAGAAGCGTCCACCTCAACTATGAAGGGCAGAGAGATATAAGGTTGTACCAAGATGGGAGCGGAAGCAAAACTCTCCTTGATACTAGAAAAGGCCTTACGCGCCTCTACCGACCAGGAAGAAAAATCTACCCCCTTTCTAGTCATATCAGTGAGTGGTTTAACAACAGAGGAATAATTCAAAATAAACTTCCTGTAATAATTGGCAAAACCCAAAAAATGCATCAGCGCCTTCTGATTCTCAGGAAGCTCCCACTCAAGCACAGCGCGGACCTTCTCGGGGTCCATTCGAAAACCTGAAGCGGAGAGAAGAAACCCCAGAAATTGAATTTCTGGAACCGCAAACACACATTTTTCCAGTTTAGCGTACAATTTATTCTCCCGCAGGATGATCAAGACCTGACGTAGGTGGTCCTTCTGAGTTTTGAAATCAGGAGAAAAAATCTAAATGTCATCTAGATACACTAATACAAATTTCCCCATTAAATGATAAAAAATGCTGTTAACAAAATGCTGAAAGACGGCTGGAGCATTCATCAAACCAAAAGGCATAACCAAATTCTCAAAATGGCCCTCAGGGGTATTAAAGGCCGTCTTCCATTCGTCTTCTTCTCTGACCCTGACCAGGTTGTATGCCCCTCTTAGATCCAACTTGGAAAAAACTTTAGCCCCAACAATCTGGTTAAACAGGTCTGGGATCAGAGGAAGCGGATAAGGGTCACGAATTGTGATACTGTTCAGCTCCCTGAAATCCAGACATGGTCTTAAAGAACCATCTTTTTTCTTAACAAAGAAAAAACCAGCGGCGACAGGTGACTTCGAGGATCGTATGTGTCCCTTTCTCAGACTCTCAGAGATATAAGCACGCATAGCGACCCTTTCAGGTTGGAAGAGATTGTATAAACGAGATTTAGGCAGCTTGGCGCCTGGGGTGAGATTAATAGGGCAATCGTACTCCCTGTGAGGGGGCAAGTCCTGAAACACCACTCTCAGAAAACACATCCGAAAATTCAGAGAGAAAAGATGGTACAGTCTTAGTAGAAACCTCTGAAACAGATGTCGTGAGGCAATTCTCTCTGCAAAAGTCACTCCAACCATTTATTTGCCTCGCTTGCCAATCAATGGTGGGGTTATGTTTAGTGAGCCAGGGTAGCCCCAACACTAGAGGAGTAGGCAACCCGCTTAGGACGAAACATGACACATCCTCAACATGAGTATCACTCACAATTAAACGGATATTGTGAACTATGCCCTTTAACGATTTCTGAGAAAGTGGAACGGAATCAATAGCAAAAACAGGTATATCCTTTCCCAAAGTGCATACCTGGAAACCATGAGTTATAGCAAATTGGTTATCAATGAGATTGACAGCTGCTCCACTATCTACAAAAATCTCACAAAAAATGTTCTTGCTCTCTAGCTCCACCCTGGCAGGTAGGACAAAACGGGAACTACAAGCAAACGGAAAAGCTTCAATTTCCGCATCAACCTTGCCAATAGTAACAGATGGAATGTTTTTAGAGAATTTTTTTCTTTTTGTTTCTTTATTACTCTCAAAAAACTGCCTGAATCTCCTAGAGGGACAAACATTTGCCAAATGATTTATACCTCCGCAACAGAAACAAACCTTCCTATGAGAGCTGAATCCTCTATTGTCAGAGGTAAGCAAACCCAGCTGCATGGGATCCTGCTCAGAGGGGATTGAGAGCGACTGAGACCCCTGTGCACTGAATGAGACCGCCGCACTGTCCTTGGACTGAGTATGACAGGAAGGAGTGATCTCTCCTCTCTCTCTAAGACGCCTGTCAATACGAATGGCCCAAGACATGGCAGAGTCCAAGGAGGTAGGTCTCTCATGAAAGGCAAATGCATCTTTCAATCCCTCTGAAAGACCATGGCAAAATTGACTTCGGAGTGCAGCATCATTCCAACCAGTATCAGCTGCCCATCTCCGAAATTCTGAACAGTATATCTCTGCGGACTGTTTACCCTGGCATAAAAGACGTAGTCTAGACTCAGCCAGAGCAATACGATCCGGATCATCATATATCTGACCCAGGGCTAAAAAAAATTCATCCACTGAACAGAGGGGCCGTGCCCCCACCGGCAGCGAAAAGGCCTAGGACTGAGCGTTATCCCTGAGCAGCGAGATGATGATCCCCACCCTCTGCTCCTCATCACCAGAGGAATGGGGAAGTAGGCGAAAATGGAGTTTGCAAGCCTCTCTAAAGCGAACAAAATTCTCACTACCCCCGGAGAACGTATCGCGGATAACGCGTGTTCCCAGGCAATTGCTTCCCTCGATATTGAAAAGGCATTCGATTCGGTTGAATGGGATTTTATGTGGGAGACACTGCGCTATCTGGGCTTCCCCCAATCCTTCATAAAGTGGGTACAATTACTATACCGGGCCCCTACGGCACGGGTTAATGGGTATCTAGCGCGCCCCTTTTACCTTCATAGAGGTACTAGACAGGGGTGTCCCTTATCACCGATGTTATTCGCCCTGGTTATGAAGCCTCTTACCCAATTAGTTAATGGATCGGGTCTAATTGAGGGATGGTCCATAGCGGGAATACAGGAAAAGATCTCGCTTTACGCCAACGACCTACTGGTATATCTAGCTGATACTGGTCCTTCCTTGGAGGCTCTATTGGATACCATAGATGGCTTTGGGAAATATTCAGGCCTTAGGGTTAACTGGAGTAAATCCAGTCTCTGCTTAATAGATGAAATGGACCCCCAAGATATAACACCCATGTCAAGTTTGAGAGTAGTTGAATGTTTTGTCTATTTGGGAATTAGGATACACAGGGATCACAGGCAGTTTTATCGGCTTAATATAGTGCCCACCATGGAGTATATTACGCGTAAAGTGGAAGCTTGGGAAAATCTGCCACTGACATTAATAGGTAGAGCGAATATAATAAAAATGGCACTGTTACCGAAACTTCTATATCTTTACAGAGCAGCTCCTACGAAGATCCCCCATATCCACTTTGATTCCTTAGATAAGATTCTTTCCCCGTTTTTGTGGAAACACCAGGCCCCTTGCATTTCTAGAAAATCTTTGAAAACCTTATATAATCAAGGGGGTTTGAGATTACCAGATATGTATTTGTACTACATCGCGGCCCAATTAGTGTATGCCTCTTGGTGGATTAGGGCGGATGCCAATTATCCTGCAGTGGTGTTAGAGGCGTCTCAGGTGGATTCCTATAAAGCATTGGCCATCCTGGTGTATTGGGAGGGAGTGGCCTCAGCCTTGCATTACACTGAAGCGATGGCTGCAGTGGTGATGGCTTGGAAGCAGTTTGTGGTGACGCACATTGAGGGTGAGTGATACTTGGTCCCCGTATATACCATTGTGGCGCAACAGGCAGTTGCAAGAATTGTTTCATCTTTCTGATTATGAATTGTGGCCCCAAAAGGGTGTGAAGTACCTTACTCAATTATATGTGGATGGGGTCTTCTGTTCATTTGAAAGCCTTCGTAGGGAATACAATTTGCCCCATACATGTTTCTATCGGTACCTCCAGCTGAGACACACCTGTGAGGCCCAATTCAAATCCCTATCCTTGTGTTTGAAATGTGGCCCCATTGAATCTGTGGCTAGGTTGAAACAACCTTATAAACCTTATAAATCTCATCATTCTATGTTGAAATTATGAAAATGCAAGAATCGCCGCTCTGTCGCTCATTTGAGCGTTGGAAGGTTGATATCCCAGATCTGGAAGCGTCTCACCTGGAGGAAATGAGCTCTGTCTGGAAGAACACTGTAATAAGTGCTCGTGACCAGCTTATTCAACTTAAGTGGGTACACAGGGTTTATCTCACTCCAGTGCGTCTGCATCATATGCGTAAGCTTCCAGACCCTTCTTGTTCCAGATGTGGTGAGCCGAGAGGATCTTTATATCACATGGTATGGACTTGTCCTGCTGTGGGGGTATTGGAGTGAGATTTGCGATTTTATCTCCTCGAAGTTGGGGCTTCCGGGGATACTTTCTCCTATAGTTTGTCTGTTGGGTTTGGTGGCAGAAATAGTTCCTATCAAATATGGAAGAAAGTTGCTCCGTTTACTCATGTTCTATGGGAGAAAAATAATCCTTTTAAATTGGAAACCACCAAAGAACCCTACTCTTGGTTCCTGGATTCAACTGATAAATGCTGATCTGCAGATGTACAAACTCACTTATGCAGCGAGGGGAACGCCTGATAGATTTGATATGTGTAGGGAACTGGGACTCCAGGATGAATGAATGAGTGTGTGTGAATGGTTGTCTGGTCCTGTACTAGTCAACATGACATGATGTATCGTGGGACTGCCTTCTTGTTTGTAACATTTTGCCGCTGTTTTATTTTGATGTATTTCCCGTATAGAGATCCTTGTATATGTACTGAATTACAGACTTCTTGTATTTGTTTTTTGTATCCCTCTGGGATTTGAGAAGTTTGTATTTTTTTTTTAAATGCTTCTATAAATAAATACTATAAAAAATTAAAAAAAATGTTCCTCAGATGGACTTTATGAAGGGTATCTAGTGGCCATACTCCTATTGTATGATCTGGAGGTCTGTCCCATGTGACACTGACCTCCGTATTCAGTTCCATAGTCCTGTTAATCTGCTCTTAAAGGGGCTGATGTGAATGCCCCGGGACGTTTCAACAAAGCACATAGCGGCCTCTGTTGTGTTGATTTCATTTCTCTTTGAAATTGGAATCTGAAAGGCCGAGATTAATGGTGAGTGGATGAGCGCAGTAAAGGTAAAACACAATCTAAGTAATTTAGGGGTACGGCAAGAACTTTAATTTTTGATGAATGGGGTATTTTTGAAAGGTAAGCTAATCAGTATAATTAGTAGACAAAGCAGGATCATCTGATATCCTCACACAGAATTATGACCTTCGACTAACAAGGAGGAGATCACAGTAGATTAGCTGTAATGGATATTGATAGCCATTAGTCACCTGAGAGCTGTCCATCAAAAAGGTTAAAGATATCCATAGATGGACAGATAAGTCACCATCATTGCCTGCTGAGGAGACGTTAAAGATGTATTAGATGTATGTTGGCTGAACCTGCCGATTTTATCGGGTTCGGTTGACCATCTAATCTGTACGGGGCCTTCCGATTCTCTCATGATGGCTGATGTCAGGGAAGATAAGGATAGAGTATGTTGGCTTTCAACTGCCCGATTCTTTTGTTCTCAAGAGATAAGCCGCTGCTGCTAGCAGCACTCATCCATCTCCCTAATCACTATATGCATGTCCGACCAAGAACACATATGTATGGGAGATTTGGCCAAGTTATCTTACGTGTATGCCAACCTCTATCTGTTGTATTAGCAGTGAGACTGACCCAATGGTGTCTGATCTGACCCTTTACTATCAGAAAACTCAATGTTAAAAGCCTTTGATGGCCAGAATCACCCATACTTGAAGTGTCAAATTGTAAAAGCAGTTGTCCATTATTAATAGAAAATGTAAAGACTATTATTGACCTATGACTAGTCAAAAAGTTCATCCAGTTCAGGCTGTTATCCTGCAAAGTTGATCCAGATGAATGCAAAAAAAAAAAACCCTCATGAGGTCAAAGTCTATTTTACTCATTTTAGGGGGAAAAAATTCCTTCACGACTCCAATCAGAATAAAAAAATTCCTTCACGACTCCAATCAGAATTGCTCCCTGGATCAACAACCTCTCCAGAAATCTAGTAGCTATAACCTGTAATATTATTACCCTCTAGAAATACACCCAGGCCCCTCCTGAACTCTTTTAGTTTTTTCCTCCTTAGGCAGAGAGTTCCATAGTCTCACTGCTCTTACCGTAAAGAATCCTCTTCTATGTTTGTGAACAAACCTTCTTTCCTCCAGACGCAGAGGATGTCCGCTCGTCACAGATAAATAGATGATGGGATAGATCTCTGTACTGACACCCAATATATTTATTCATAGTTATTAGATCTCCCCTCAGTCATCTTTTTTCTAAACTGAATAACCCTAATTTTGATAATCTTTCAGGGTACTGTCGTCCACCCATTCCAGTTATTACTTTAGTTGCCCTTCTCTGTACAGAGTACTCCATGTGTGGTCTGACTAGTGATGTGTAAAGTGGCAGGACTATGTTCTCATCACGGGCATCTCTGCCCCTTTTGATGCAACCCATTATCTTATTGGCCTTGGCAGCAGCTGCCTGACACTGGTTTCTACAGCTTAGTTTGCTGTCCACTAAAACCCCTAAGTCCTTTTCCATATCAGTGTTACCCAGTGTTTTACCATTTAGTATGTTCGGGTGAATTACATTATTCCTTCCCATGTGCATAACCTTACATCTGCAACTTCTCTGCCCAAGCCTCAAATCTATCCACATCCATCTGTAGCAGTATACTGTCCTCTGTAGTGTGTATATATATATATATATATATATATATATATTATATTGTCCTCTGTAGTGTGTGTGTATGTATATATATATATATATTTTTTTTTTTTTTACTGAGACAGTTTTGTCTAGATGTTGTTCTTGGCTGAATTTCATGTGGACTGGTGGATAGGTGTGGTCAGGGGCGTAGCTAAAGGCTCATGGGCCCTGGTGCATGAGTTCAGCTTGGGCCCCTCTTCCCTCAGTGGTCAGGGACAGGGAAGCACATAGGCTTTGTGCTGCCTGAGGCAAAAATTGAAATGCCCCCCCATTCCAAATTCTTGACCTAACCCCTTCCCTCCAGTCAGAGGTGTAACTTGGCCAGCATGCTTTTTCTATAATACTGGTGTCTTCTTATGTGGCACAAGTCTTTTTGGGTCCCCTCAGGCTTCTGGGCCCGGTAGCGACTGCTACCTCTGCACCCCCTATAGCTACGCCCCTGGGTGTGGTAGTGGGATCTTCCAGTCCACACCCTTCCACTACATGTATTGTCTTTTGCCGGAGCTGATCGCAGATGAAGCCTGCTGCTGTAATCATGGAGGGATGAAACAACCCTCTGTGTATGACTTGGGGGGAGAAAGGCTGAGGAAGCCTGAGAGAATCTGTGTGGTCTCAGCCAGGAGGGCTGAGGGGCCACGAGGCTCTGCAAAGCCTGAAGTTTGGGGGGCCCAGCGAAGCCTATGGAAAGAGGGTCACACGGTCAGAGTCGGGAGGACTTCTGGACCATCTCCCCCCCAAGGGTGCTGGTGTGGTCACAGCCTGGAGGCTGCTGGACCGTATATGGCTGAGGAAACCTGATCTAATCCCATGCATAAACGGCGCTCTATAGGTGAGGTAGAGACAACACGTGTCTTAGGTAGAGCCGTGGTCATTCCTATTATACTCTTACTGCAGTTACCGCTGAGCACCATAACAAGAAATAGAGGAGTGCCGTCCAAATATATTTTTATATTTGATCTCTAATCTTAAGCACCCTCCTGATGTCTTCCACCACTTTTTCTTATGACTACTCTATAGCAGAGGAGATCGTTTCCCAAGTGAATGTATCCAGCAATTTCCTACATATACCGCATAGTGAGTTCCGAGCACGGGACTGGGAACGAGAGTCGAAGAAACTTATTTCTGCAGAATTACACTGTACAACGCTTGCAGAATACCACAAGCAGAAGAAGATTCCCAGAGGTCTCCGTTTCCACCTTCGCCCAACCCTCTTCCCTTCCAACAGCGACTACTGTAACAAATTTGAATCCATCATTAACAAGTGTCCCCTTGACATCATCGTCTTGAGTATCGAGTGTCTCCAGAAATCCATCAACGAATCAAAGGAGAAGTTGACGGCAATAGAAACACAACTGGTATCCACAATTCCTTTAGAAGAATGGTCTAAACTCAAAATAACGACAGAAAAAATCCTGGACGAACACCGGAAATATTTGGAAAATACTAAACGAAACAAATTAATTTGCGACTCTGAGGATTATCAGCTCCAAAGAGTATACCGTTGGCAATGGTAAAGTACCTTTAAAGAGCACCGATTACACTTCCTTCATGTGCTACGCATCCTCCTCGTCAGGAAGCGACAGATCTACCAGCTACCGAAACCAACATTTTTTCAACGAAGAGGGTATCGACCCGGGAGAAGACGACCCGCCGCACACGTCAAGGAAGGGGCTGCCACCGATCAAAACCAGATGGGGCTAAAGACACGCTCGCAGGTATGAATACCATTGTGAACATCTCCTCACGTACACTATCACCTGCAGAACTTAATGTACTTTCTAAAGGCCTGTCGTTTTGCCCGTATGGCACTCCTCGTCACTTCTCCCTAGAACAAGAACTACAAAGGTTCTACAGATCTATTAGATTAAAAGCACATTTTTCCCAACAAACCAACTCTACACTGCCTTCGACACCTACGACTACCACAGAATTGTCTATTAAGACACTTAATTTAACAAACAAAAGCAATTTCATGCCCCCAAAACATTACCATGCAGTAGAAGCCTTTATCAATTTGGTACAACAAGAAATTAACAGAAACATCAAACAGCCTAAAAGCGGGATCATACATACCGCTCGGAATTTAAAGAGCGAAGAACATTGGAGAAGACAAGTCCATCACTATAAAACCATCAGACAAAGGCGGGGCAATTGTCGTCATGGACACCCCGGCCTATATAGCCGAAATCTAGCAGATACACCTACATACGAGAAAGTAATATGCAATGCCGTCTTTCGAATTAAACGAGAAATAAGCTCTTTTCTTGATCATCATTAGCACTTTGGTACCATTGATTAAGGCTACATACAACTTTCTTATAAATGAAAACCCAGTCATTCTAGTCTTTTACACACTGCCTAAAATACATAAAAACCTCACCAATCCACCAGGTCGACCAATTGTGGCCTCAACAGACACCTCACATTTCTTATCCATCATTTCGAATCTGGATGACATTGCCCCTGAATACCTACTGGTAACACTTGATGTTAACAGCCTGTATACCTCAATCTCCCATGATAAAGGTGTTCAGGCTGTCTTATCGCTCCTGGCCACCTCCAATTATTCCCCAAACGCACAATCTTTTTGTGTGGTATTGTTACGATATGTACTACAAAACAACTACTTTATGTTTGGAGATGACTACTACATCCATAAACAGAGTACCGCTATGGGGGGCGAACGTAGCACCGCCATATGCAAATACATTTATGGCCAAATTTGAAGAAGATTTAATCTACTCACATCCTCTTTTTCAGACATACGCAAAAACCTGGTATCGATACATAGACGATGTCTTCTGCATCTAGAAGGGGACTCCAATTCATTTTCTGATTTCACTGATTACATTAACGGACAAGACCCAGACCTAAATTTCACTTCCCATGTCTATTTACAATCCATCAGTTTTTTGGACACTGTAGTTATCAAAACACAAACAGGCACACTTAGCACAGACCTACACAGAAAACCTACGGACCGCAATACACTACTCCACTACTCCCGTTGCCATCCTAAAAACACCAAACATTCCTTACCCCGTTCTTAATTCAAACAAGTAGCTAGAATTGTAGAAAATTCAGCCCTCAAGAACCAGCGCCTGACTGAAATGGCACAAAAATTTCAAGATAGGGGTTATCCCACCACACTTCTCCAAAAGGAACTATCGCTTGTCAGATCTACCCCATCTACCACATCGAAATCGATATCTCCACAACGTGTTCCCTTGGTAATTACTTACCATCCTTTTGCGCCCAAAATTCAATCTATAGTTAAAAAACATTGGTCCATTCTTCAACAATCCTACCCAAATGTTACAGAATTCCAACACCCTGTCCACATGTGCTACAAAAGACCAGCAAACTTAAAAGACAAATTAGTGTGTGCCGATATAGGTCCACTCAAACCTAGACTTACACAAACTACCCTAGCGCCCAAAAAAACAGGCACGTACCCTTGCCTTAATTGTGCCCAATGCACCAATGTGATTAAAGAAAGTAGAATCATACATCCACATTCAGGCAAAGTGTACTACTCCAGAGACTTATAGGCATGCAACTTTTCTTTTGTGGTGTCAAGAGAATGCCAAAAGTGTGCAAAGCAGTAATCAAAGCAAAAGGTGGCTACTTTGAAGAACCTAGAATATGACATATTTTCAGTTGTTTCACACTTTTTTGTTATGTATATAATTCCACATGTGTTAATTCATGGTTTTGATGCCTTCAGTGTGAATCTACAATTTTCATAGTCATGAAAATAAAGAAAACTCTTTGAATGAGAAGGTGTGTCCAAACTTTTGGTCTGTACTGTATATATGCAGTATACTGTCCTCTGTAGTATATATATATATATATATATATATATATATATATATGCAATAGACTGTCCTCTGTAGTATATATATATATATGCAGTATACTGTCCTCTGTAGTATATATTCAGTATACTGTCCTCTGTAATATACAGTCGTGGCCAAAAGTTTTGAGAATGACACAAATATTAGTTTTCACAAAGTTTGCTGCTAAACTGCTTTTAGGTCTTTGTTTCAGTTGTTTCTGTGATGTAGTGAAATATAATTACACGCACTTCATACGTTTCAAAGACTTTTATCGACAATTACATGACATTTATGCAAAGAGTCAGTATTTGCAGTGTTGGCCCTTCTTTTTCAGGACCTCTGCAATTTGACTGGGCATGCTCTCAATCAACTTCTGGGCCAATTCCTGACTGATAGCAACCCATTCTTTCATAATCACTTCTTGGAGTTTGTCAGAATTAGTGGGTTTTTGTTTGTCCACCCGCCTCTTGAGGATTGACCACAAGTTCTCAATGGGATTAAGATCTGGGGAGTTTCCAGGCCATGGACCCAAAATGTCAACGTTTTGGTCCCCGAGCCACTTTGTTATCACTTTTGCCTTATGGCACGGTGCTCCATCGTGCTGGAAAATGCATTGTTCTTCACCAAACTGTTGTTGGATTGTTGGAAGAAGTTGCTGTTGGAGGGTGTTTTGGTACCATTCTTTATTCATGGCTGTGTTTTTGGGCAAAATTGTGAGTGAGCCCACTCACTTGGATGAGAAGCAACCCCACACATGAATGGTCTCAGGATGCTTTACTGTTGGCATGACACAGGACTGATGGTAGCGCTCACCTTTTCTTCTCCGGACAAGCCTTTTTACTGATGCCCCAAACAATCGGAAAGAGGCTTCATCGGAGAATGACTTTTCCCCAGTCCTCAGCAGTTCATTCACCATATTTTCGGCAGAAGATCAATCTGTCCCTGATGTTTTTTTTGGAGAGAAGTGGCTTCTTTGCTGCCCTTCTTGACACCAGGCCATCTTCCAAAAGTCTTCGCCTCACTGTGCGTGCAGATGCGATCACACCTGCCTGCTGTCGTTCCTGAGCAAGCTCTGCACTGGTGGCACTCCGATCCCGCAGCTGAATCCTCTTTAGGAGATGATCCTGGCGCTTGCTGGACTTTCTTGGACGCCCTGAAGCCTTCTTAACAAGAATTAAACCTCTTTCCTTGAAGTTCTTGATGATCCTATAAATTGTTGATTGAGGTGCAATCTTAATAGCCACAATATCCTTGCCTGTGAAGCCATTTTTATGCAACGCAATGATGGCTGCACGCGTTTCTTTGCAGGTCACCATGGTTAACAATGGAAGAACAATGATTTCAAGCATCACCCTCCTTTTAACAGGTCAAGTCTGCCATTTTAACCCAATCAGCCTGACATAATGATCTCCAGCCTTGTGCTCGTCAACATTCTCACCTGAGTTAACAAGACGATTACTGAAATGATCTCAGCAGGTCCTTTAATGACAGCAATGAAATGTGGTGGAAAGTTTTTTTTGGGATTTAGTTAATTTTCATGGCAAAGAAGGACTATGCAATTCATCTGATCACTCTTCATAACATTCTGGAGTATATGCAAATTGCTATTATAAAAACTTAAGCAGCAACTTTTCCAAATTCCAATATTTATGTAATTCTCATAACTTTTGGCCACGACTGTACATTCAAAAGGGAGATTGGTCTATAGGAGCTGCATTGGTCTGGAGGTTTCCCTGGTTTGTGGATTACCACAACAGTCGCCTCCATGAATGATGGGGGCAAACTGTTAGACTCAAAGGCGTAGTTAAGGAGTTTCAACAACCATGCACTTTGTCTATATCTGCCTTGTACCATTCTACCGGGAAACCATCCGGACCAGGAGACTTCCCCACCATCATGCTTTCTATCGCCGTCCTGACTTCCCCCACCTCAATGGGAGTGTTAAGAAAAGATCTGTCTGCGCAGGAAAGAGGTGTAAGCTGGACTTTCTTCAGAAACCCCTGGATATCACTAGCTGTGTAAGGCATTTTAGAGGTATATAGGTCAGAATAATAACAGGCAAATTGAGTACAAATATCACCTGGTTGGGAAAACTGAATTCCCTCTGCATTAGTAATAAGGGTAACCACTGTCTGAGGATTTTCTGTTTTTGCTAAATAGGCCAAAGCCCTCCCATTTTTATCCCCTTCCGAGAACACTACTTGTTTCTGATACAATAGCTTCTTCTGAGTATAATCTAGTAGATGAAGATGATATCTCCTCTGGGCCTCTTCCCAATCTCCTCTAGTCTCAAGGCAAGGATTCTGAGTATAATCGTTTTCTTTGTTAGCTATTTCTTCCTCTAGTTTGGTCCTAGTACTTACTAATTCTTCCTATGCGAGGCAATGGCATGTATAAGTGTGCCGCGCTGCACCACTTTAAAGGCCTCCTATTCAACAGTAGGATTAGCTGACCCTTCATTGGAAGCCCAATAATCAGTTGCTCCCTCAAGAGCTGCACAGGCCACCTGTAACACTTCCAACCATCTAGCATTTAGATGCCACTGCCTATCTGGGGGTGCCAGCGCCAAAATCACGAGTAGCGGTACATGGTCAGAAATACCTGGTGGGAGGTATTCCACCTTAGAGAGCCATGGCAAAAGTTCCCTGTTAACAAAAAACAGATCTATACAGGACAGGTTATCAAATGAAGCCGAGTGACAGGAATATTGACATTCGGGTGAAGAAATCTCCAACCTTCCGTCAGAGCATGGGCATCGGCCCAATTGACAAGTGCCCTACTATGCGAGGCCTGAGGGCGGAGTCTATCTGCAATCGGGTCCAAAACCGCATTATAGTCACCCAACATAATTAGAGGATCAGTCGACAAAATTGACACCCTTCCCATAATATCATCCAGTATTCCTCTCTGAAAGGGGGGGGGGGGGAATATATAGGCCCACCACAATGTAGTCTCTACCCCGCATAGCCGCATGTACAATAACATACTGCCCAGACAAGTCAGTCTGCACCGAATGTAGTTTAAAAGGGATTGATTTAGATACCAGGACAGAGACTCCCCTAGCGTAATTACTATATACCGCATGGAATGATGAACCAACCCATGGACGCTTTAACGCCAACAGTTTTTGGCCTCTTAAGTGAGTCTCTTGCAGAAATACCATATCTAGGGAAATTTCTTCAAGTAATTGAAAACAAGAGACCTTTTCACTTTATCATTAAGTTCCAGGAGATAAAGTTACAGCACGCCATCATGTAATAGGGCCGACCACGTATATCACAAGAATCCCAGGACATCCAGGCCATTCACATGTCCACACACACCACAAGACAACAGACAAACATACATTACAAATAGTAACCCTTAACAGTAGCAATGTTAAACATATCCCCCCATCCTGCCCAGACCACCCCAACCTATCTGAGCCTCTCATCCCAAACATAAGGATAGCAATCCTTGCTAAATCGAAGAGACCCAAAAAACATATACTAAACAGTCCCCAATTTTAGACCTGAGAACATATAAATCTACAGTAAGTGAAGACGTTCAGACTATCTACAGCTCCCGCAGATAATGTGGACATCCGTGCGGTGCACCAAGACATTAAGGCCTAGTGGGCCCTAGAAGCTCAGCCTCTCCCGTCAAGCCAGTCTGAGGCCTCCTCTGGAGTAGAGAAGAATTTAACAGAATCACCATCCTGGATCTTTAAGCGAGCTGGATACAACATGGCATAACGGAGGCCCTTTTCCCTTTAGGCGAGCCCTCACCGCAGAGAACTGGCGTCGCATTTTTTGGACCGGATAAAAGGAGATCCTGGAGTTTTCAAATCTAATATCCTGTATCTGAGGAGCCGCCGCCAGGATAGTATCACGGTCCCGATAATTCAGAATTTTAAATATGAAGGGGCGGACCGGAGCCCCGGGCGGCAAGGGTTTGGTAGGTATTCTGTGCGCTCTCTCAACAACAAATGTAGTGGAAAGATCTATGGGGTCCAGGCATTTTTTAATAAGCTGCTCTGCAAAGATCTCAGGCGACTGACTCTCAGCCCTCTCAGGTAGGCCCATAATACGTATGTTGTTTCGCCGATTACGGTTTTCAGTATCATCCACCTTTGCTTGCAAGGCTTTCACTTGTTGCTGCAGGGCTCTGACGTGATTTTCTCCCAAATGGGCCACATCCTCCACCTCGCCCAATCTCCTCTCCACCTCAGTGGTTCTGTCACGGATTTTATCATTGTCATGTCTAAGACAGGTGAGGTCAGACTGTAAGTGGTCTATTTTAACTGTGAGGGTGGACTGACACTGCGTGATAGCTGACATTATTTTACTCGTCAATCGCCTCTTGGTCAGGCGAAGTATCAAGACTCTTGTCTTCGGTTTGACTCATGACATCCACCATTAATTTAGGAGGAAGGGGCCCACCATAAACACCCGTCTTGCGGCCCATGTATATACGGCTTGAAATAGTTTGGCAGAATACGGCTGTCACCCCCCGGGCCCGAGTGGAGCACCCAGGGAAGGGAATGCTCAGACAGTCCGAGCACCCAGGGAAGGGATTGCGGCAAACAAAAGGGACCCCGCCAGACCCAAGGGCCTCAGTAGTAAGAAATAAAACAGTCAATGTAACGGAGGAGAGCATATTTAAAAGAAGAAAAACTACCACAAGAGGACACAGTTTTAAATTAGGGGCAAGGGTTTAAAAGTAATATAAGGAAGTATTACTTTACTGAGAGAGTAGTGGATGCATGGAATAGCCTTCCTGCAGAAGTGGTAGCTGCAAATACAGTGAAGGAGTTTAAGCATGCATGGGATAGGCATAAGGCTATCCTTCATATAAGATAGGGCCAGGGACTATTCATAGGATTCAGATATATTGGGCAGACTAGATGGGCCAAATGGTTCTTATCTGCCGACACATTCTATGTTTCTATGTTAATGTGGTGTAGAAACCCAGCAGCCTTCCCCCAGTACCTGTTGAGGATATGCAGTCGGCCCAATCTTCTTATATTGGTGTCGCCAGACACAGAAGCACAGGCTTATATTAAGTAGATTCAGGTAGGGACCCAGAGTATTGAAATTAGGGCCTTTGGTCAGCCCCACTGGTCCACAGCCCCTCTCACTGACCAGGATCCAGCAGCTCTGCGTCCTCCACACCCCGCAACAACTCAGGGAAGTCTCAGCCTACATGCCCGACCTGTATCCTGTTACAGCGCTGCCGCAATCCCCAGCAAGCCGCAGCTCAGAGATCCAGGGGCACCACGAGGAAGGAGCAGGGGAATCAACCTACCCGTTCAATAGCAGGCGCAGACCTGCGGTCCCCGGAGAAAAGACAAGTGCCGACAGTCGGAGACACTAGAATCCAAGATGGCGCCGGAACATGCAGAGCAGAGACAGGTAATAGGCTTCATCCGGTGTCGAGACTCAGGAAAGTAAAAATATAGCCCCCAGACAGCTCCACTTCACTTGGATAGGGGGAGACCAGCTCTTAAACGTAGATAGTAGCACGGTTGGCCAGGATAAACAGGATGATGGAGGAGCCGATGCCAGAAGCGTCCTCACTCCATGACAGTTAAAACGCCCCCCCATCAGAGGAACATTGATGGCATATCGCTAGGATATGCCATCCATGTCAGATAGGTGCATATCCCACCTTAATGGAAGGTGCTCTCCTTCACTTCAGGGACCCTGTTCTTTAGATATGAGTGTTCCAGAGGTGGGACCTGCAACCATCTGACATTGATGACATATCCTAGCGATATGCCATCGCTGTCTGAGATGGGACTACTTCTTCAATCTCCTACAGACAAGTTATCTTTGTATTAACATGTTCAGAATTTAATGTAAAAAGGCGCTAAATGACTTTACAACTTCTAATTGAGACTGCTACCGAGATGGTCACTGACTCTAAAGTGAGTGCAGCAACTCATGTTCATAAGGGCTATTTTGTAGTGCTTGAAGGGGTTGTCCGAGTTATGTAAAAAATATAATAAAAATGCACTGTAAATCTGATGTTCAGCAGTATATATGTAAGCTAAGAATGTTTTAGGCAAAAAAAATTTTTTCTAATTTTCCTAGTTCTGTCCTGGCCCTTTGTTGACATGCAGTTGCAGAGCTGTGGGGGTGTGTAACAACAATCTCTGAGGTTTTCCTCATGAATATTTGTGGGTGCCAACAAAGACTGCCTTTCCCCTCCCCCTGCACTGCAAAGGCATTGAATAAAATTAGTACAGTCAGTAAGTCCCAGCTGTGCAGTACAATAACATTGCTGATGCACACAGGATCTTCCCCCTACCTGTTCTTGTGCAAAGCTCAGCAGACACTTCCTCACAGCCAGCGGAAGAGTACAGAAGAGAGAACTCCACCAGTGTTTGCAAGGTGAGGAAGGAGGGAAGATCCTGTGCACATTGTTTGTCTCTTCACTGCCTGGAGAAGAGGAAACCCTGCAGCTGCTCAGTACCTGAGGCAGAGCCTCCAGCCCTGAGTCTGTGCTGCTGATGGCAGAAGGGGTTATGCTTTCCTGACAAATCCAGTGGGAGGGGAGACACAGGGCAGAGAGCTCAGCCATATGATCGACAGTGCAGGGGGCGTGACCAGCAGATCTGCAGTGGAGGGTGTGGCCAGCAGATCACAGTGCTGGGGGCATTGTTTATTCCCTGCATAGAGGCAGACCAGCTCCCTCCTGCTGCCCAGGCTTGCGCACAGAACATCATCAGAGCAGGGAAAGACTCTGACATCACAGGTCATGTGACGCTCGGCTAACTAGGAGAACAGGGTCCTTGGAAGTGACTTGGAAGTGACTTGAAAACCCTTGAGAGAGTGATATATTAAACAGCTTAGCAATACTGCTGCCATCTTGTTCCTGCTTAAACTTTGTCTGACTTTAATACTAAGGCTTTTAGTAAAAACTCGTCAGGATGCTTTGTGTTAAGTCCCAAAGTCTCTAAACTTATGTACTTGCACCTACTTCTGTATTTGAGGTCCACTGTCTCAAACCTAAACTAGACGTATGTACAAAGTGTCTCCTATTTTGATTCCCTATAAAAAGAGTTGGTGATAATAAACTAGATGATGCCTGTATGTAAAGCACATCGGTCTCATTGCTTGCCTCTCTCATGAACTTCACTTGAAGCACTCGTATGTGCCTGCATAGTTGAGAAAATGTTTTAGTATATGCAAATGAGCTTCTTTTTTCCCAATTTTTGAGGACCACTTCAGGTCTGAAGTCACTTTATGGGGCTTACATAATAGAAACCACCCATAAATGGCCACATTTTAGAAACTACACCCCTCAAGGTATTCAAAACTGATTTTAAAAACTTTGTTAACCCTTTAGGTGTTCCACAAGAATTAAAGGAATTCTGTCAACAGATTTAACCCTATTAAGCTAGCTGACATTAGCGATGTGCTAATGTCAGCTAAACCTAACTAGCCTATTCCAACTTTTATCTATGCCCCGTTACGCCAGAAATCTAACTTTTATAATATGCTAATTTGCCTCTAGGAGCCGGGGGGGTTGTTCCTGCTCCTAGAGGCTCCGTTCTCCCACCTTTTTCGCCTCTCTCCAAGTCCTGATTGACAGGGCCAGGCAGCGCTCGCATCTGTCTGCCAGTCTGCCAGCCCTGTGCTCTGGTGAAATCTCGCGCCGTTACAGGCGCAGTGAGGAAGCTGGCAGCTTGCGAGCATCTTTCCTTTACCGCGCCTGCGCCAAATACTGAACGGCGCGGATTTCATTAGAGCACAGGGCTGGCAGACAGATGCGAGCACTGCCTGGCCCTGTCAATCAGGACTTGGAGGGAGGTGACAAAGGTGGGAGAACGGAGCCTCTAGGAGCAGGAACAACCCCCCCCCCTTGCTCCTAGGGGCTAATTAGCATATTATAAAAGTTAGATTTCTGGCGGGGCATAGATAAAAAGTCGGAATAGGCTAGTTAGGTTTAGCTGACATTAGCACATTGCTAATTTCAGCTAGCCTAATAGGGTTAAATCTGGTGACAGAAACCCTTTAAAGGGAAATTAATTTCACTTTTTGGGCAGATTTTCCATTTTAATCCATTTTTTCCAGTAACAAAGCAAGGGTTAACAGCCAAACAAAACTCAATATTTATTACCCTGATTCTGTAGTTTACAGAAACACCCCATATGTGGTCGTAAACTGCTGTACGGGCACATGGCAGGGCGCAGAAGGAAAATAACGCCATATGGTTGTCACGGCTGTTTAAGGGTAACAAGAGTATACACAGTAAAAAGAGCTACTGACCGGACCCAAACTAGGGAAGAGAAAGGGTGACCCCTGTCAGACCCTCAACACTCTCCCTATGCTGCTAAAGCACATGCCCGGATCCAAATGGTGGAACGAGGCATGCCCGCGTACCTTAGACTGATGAGCCCTGTAACCCCTACAATAGTGGAAGGGGCACGGCCTCCGATGCCCTGCACAGAATAAGGAGGGAACCGGGGCCACCTCAGATCCAGTCAGGAAATCACCAGGTACATAACAAAGTCTGCACACTTAGCTGATGGAGCTGCAGCCGTAGAGAAGACGGATCCAAGGACCGCTGGCAATATCCGGAGTGCTTGCAGCAGCAGAACACAGGTCCAGAGAACTAGTAGCTAAAGGAGTGAAGATACTCAAGGCAGAGCTACAACTGAAAGGAGAAATATAATCCACGCCCTGCAATAGGAGGAGGGGTGATTTAAAGGCAGAGAAATCAAACGCAGGAGAGACAGCTGAGAGTAAGACCTCATCACAGGGGCGGAGAAACAGAACAGTGAGAAAACCTCCAACCCTAAGTGACATCATCACAGGGGTGGAGACACAGAGCTTTGAGAACGTCTCAAAGCTCTGGTAGTGACAATGGTTTTTGGAGGGCAGATTTCACTGGGATAATTTTAAGTTGCCATGTCACATTTGAATACCCCCTGATGCACCCCTAGAGTAGAAACTCCAAAAAAGTGACCACATTTTAGAAACTATGGGATAAGGTGGCAGTTTTGTTGGTACTATTTTAGGGTACATATGATTTTTGGTTGCTCTATATTACACTGTGAGGCAAGGTAACAAAAAATAGCTGTTTTGGCACCGTTTTTGTTTTTTACAATGTTCATCTGACATGTTAGATCATGGGGAATTTTTATAGAGCAGGCTGTTATATACGCGACAATACCAAATATGACAACTTTTTTTGATTGTTTGTTTCAGTTTTACATAATAAAGAATTTTTGAAAAAAAAGAGTTTTTGTGTCTCCATATTCTGAAAGCCATAGTTTTTTTTTAGTTTTTTGGCGACTGTCTTATGTAGGGGCTAATTTTTTCCGGTATGAGATGACGGTTTGATTGGTACTAATTTAGGGTGCATATGACTTTTTGATCACTTAGTATTACACTTTTTGTGATATAAGGTGACAAAAAATTGCTTTTTTGACACAGCTTTCTTTTTTTTTTTTTTACGGTGTTCACCTCAGGGGGTTTCGGTCATGTGATATTTTAATAGTCCTGGTTGTTATGGACACGGCAATATCTGTATTGTAATGCATTGGCTGTCAGCTTTCATGCTAATAGCCTGCCTGTGAGACCCAGCCTAAGGGCTGGATCTCATAGGCTTCCGTAGGAGGCAAGTCCCGATGCCTATGGAAAGCGGGCTTGCCTACTCTGCCATCGAGTCCCCACCACTGCAGCACGGGGACCCGATGAAGATGCGGAGGGCTTCCGTACCCTCCGCAAACCCTCTGCATGCCGCCATAAGCTTTGACCGTGGCATACAAGGGGTTAATGGGCTGGAATCTGTGTCTTCATTGATGCCGGCATATGCAGCAGAAACCCGGCTGTCAGTGACTGCCGGGTCCGTGCCGCCTGATCAGCCTGCCGTACATGTACGTCGCTGGTCCTTAAGTCACATCCAGCTGTGACGTACATGTATGGCAAGGGTCCTTAAGGGGTAAAGAACAGCTCAGGCAAGATGGCCACCCTCATAATCATGTTCAGGAAATAAATCTGTAATCTAGTTTTAACTGGCGGATAAAAATTTTGGTGACATATTTCCTTTAAAGTCTTCATACACATTAGTTGATTGTCGTCCGATCCCAGTATTTCTTTGTCCAGCATTCATGCCAAAAACCCAACAGACCCTATTATAATGAATAGGATCTGGCAGGCCCTGGCAGTGTAAATTCTAGCAATTCCGGTATTCAGTTTCTCTGCCGGAAAATAATACCAGAAAGGCTGCCACAGATGTGGACTTATCGTGTGGCAGACACATCTACACTTTGGGGTAATAATTGTGGCTTAAAGTAAAGTTTTTTTTTGCAAGGACATTAGTTGATCAAAACAGAGAATTAAAACCAAAATGATTGTTCGTCGGGTGAAATTCAACAACAAACCATCATTTTAGTCAATGACAAACCTCCATTATCTGAAAAGAAGTCAGCCGTGTTTGAAATTATCATGTGATACTTTGACGAAAGATATTTTGTTCAAAGAAAAGTAATTTTGTTTATGAAAGTTCTTTGAAAGAACTTCCAAGAAAGCTATTTTGTCCATTAACCGTTTTCACTGACCATGTCTGTCCAGTTTGAACAAGTGTAATGTCCGCCCAGTTGTCGGGCAGATTATTGGGAACGAACATTTGTGGGAACGCTTGTTCTAGATAATCTGCCCCTGTAAAGGTGCAACTGATCACCCAATGAACGAGCGAAACACTTGTTCATCGGGTGAAGTGGTGAAGTGATCTTTGGTGGGTCCACCTCAATCATTGTTTGAGGGCAGCAGATTGTGCTGTGCCCAGAAACAATGGCTGTGTATGAGGACAAGCAATAGCAGTAGCCACCGCTTGTCCTCATACAGTGGTGGTGATCACCAGGGGCGGATTGGCCATAGACCTTACAGGGAACTTTCCCAATGGGCCGATGCCCAGGGGGTCACCTAGGCCCTCCTCACAGCCGGCCAGTGAAAGTTTTTGGGGATGTATTTTGTGCTGTATTTTGTGATGGAATGGTGTATTTGGCCCTGTTGGGGAGGTGTAATGTGCCACAATATGGTATTGCTGGCCTCGCCTTCCATCAATTTGGACCCAACTACAAAATGGGGCCACTTTTAGTATTTTTTCCAGGGCCACTTTAAGTTCCCAGTCCATCCCTAGTGATCGCTGCATTTAAATTCAGCTCTTTACTGCCTCCAACAAGCAGGCAATTTTTTGCTCATCAGCATGGTGTGACGCTGGGTTCACACCTGAGCGTTCGCGATGGAGCGCTCTGTATGCGCGATTCTACTGGCGTTTGCAATCGCGCATACAGAGACAAGCGAACGCCCATTGTCGCGCGTTCCCGCTGAAGTCTATGTACGGGAACGCGCGACAAGACGCCCCAAAGAAGCTCATGTACTTCTTGGGGCGTCGGGCGTTTTACAGCGCGATCGTACGCGCTGTAAAACGCTCAGGTTAGAACCATTCCCATAGGGAAGCATTGGTTCTTGCCTGTTGAGCGTTTTACAGCGCGTAGGAACGCGCTGTAAAACGCTCAGGTGTGAACCCAGCCTAAATGCTCCTTAAACTTGGTATGGCTGTGTCTGCAATGGCTGATCATTTGTTCAACCGCTCTTCAACCATCAACCAACTTTTATCCAATGTGTGGCGTGACATTATGAGGCAGTCACTATCGCAGCTGTCCTACAACAAAAGTCTTTGTGTAACCCTAGCTTGATAATCTCGTTGCTTTTCTTCATTAGCAAGAGATTATGCTGCTAAAAAGAGATTATCATGTAGTATAGATAATAGGGTATTGGAAGTCACCTCAGTGGAGACTGTCTTGTGTAAAAGCTGTCACCCTGCAGCCATATCAAATCCTTTTGAAAAAGTTCCGCCATAGGCAGCAAATAGCTGGGCCGAATCAACAAACTTTTATGACATTTTTTTTGGTCAAGACTTTTCGTAATTTAGATTGTCATAGATAATATGCCATAGATACTTTAAGGCTATCAAAATTTACAACTCATATCATGAAAAAGTTATGAACCTACTTGGAGATCTAGTTTTCAAAAAGTTTGGATTTCATTTTGTGTGCTGTTGTGATTGTTCTTTAGTGCTTATCTGCTTCTCTGATAAGGACAGATGGGAAAGAAACCTCTTGATTGACAGGCACTCCAGGGGACTCCTGAATTTAACTCATATCTTGTTTCCAAAACAAGCAGATCAGTTGAACCTTTCATTCTCGGTCAGCCAGAAAGTTAACCTCTTGGCAGATATATTTAGTGACCAATACAAGACCCACAAAGTCTTCCTTGGGTAGGATGGGACTTCTTATGTGCATCTTCTCAAATGCTTTGAGAGTTCTAGATATTTCATCCTTTCTTGGATACAACGTCAAATATTAACTTCTTATACAGTGGACCCTATCAGATCTAATGGTTTATCTTGTGTACTGTTTAATCTTTACTTCATGGAGCTTATTACAGATCTGCAGTAAGGATCTCATTTCCTGTGATGCCCAAAGAAAGAACCAACCAGATGGCACAATTTCACCTATATCACCTCTCCTTCCAACAAATTCAGTTAGGGTTGAGGTGCTCAGTTGGACTTTAGGGGACTGTACTCATTAGTCTAAAGTTGATCAGAATGAATGTTTTCAAAGAAAGAAGTCAACCATATTTAAAGTCCTTAGTCCTTGAGCCATCTGTCCATGAAAGAATGTTCCCAAAAAGATTGCCATCCTTCGACAGGTGTCATAATCAGTATGCACAACTTGGCTAAATGTGTATGGCTCCGTCAGCATAACGATACTTTGCCGGACGATCACTCATTCAACGGTTGTTCAACTATCAACCTACTTCTAGCTAATGTGTTTGGCCACCTTTTTAGTTTCTCCGGCTTGTCTGGTGGGTTATTCTTTGGATATCAGCTAATTGGGAAGTAGTCAAATACTTAGACTTAACTCTCTAAATACTTAGTTAAACTCTCATTTTCTCTGGAGTATTCAGGGGATGACTGGCCATAAACCCTACAGGTATATTTCCCAGTGGGCTGATGCCCATGGGGCCGCCCAAGACCTTTTCACTGCCGCTGACCGGATACATAATGATCTGATGGTCCTGCCCTGCTTTTCACCCTCATAGTCCATAGTATATGAGAGTGTACAAATGGCACAGGGACACAGACTAGAAGAAATCTGTGTCCTGCATTGAAGATGGAGGCTTAGAATGGGACTCCAGTATTTTATTTATTTTTTACTTTCCTTGGCTAGGCGTCATTACTAGATGAAGTCTAGGCAACATGTTGAAGGTAGGGCTGGCTTGGTTCTGTGGCCTGCATCTCACCTCCTAAGCCCCCTGCTCCATATCTTAATCAGAGACAAATGGAGGAGGAAGAGGACAGAACGTGGCAGCTAGTGATGACCACCATAGAAGTACGGCTTCTGGGATGGTACTTTATACTGCACTTTGGTGTTTAGTTCTGCTGGGATGGTATTTTGTGCTGCAGTGTGGTATTGCCGACCCCACCTACTTGTATTGACACCATCTACTTGTGTTGGCCCTGCCTACTTCTGTCAATTTGGACCCACCTACAACATGGGACCACTTTTTGTTTTTTCCAAGGCCACTTTAAATTCTCTTTTTGCCCCTCGGAGTATTCTCTGATTTATAACTCCAATGCAAGCCTCCTAGTGTGGCATAAAGCTGCCATTAACTCCTATTGTAAAAATGTACACTGCACAGTGTAGAAGTTTTTTTTCTAGCATGCTCTGGCAAAAAAGACATGCCAACGCATACCGCCCCTGCCAGGACTGCCTGAGGCCCATTTGCCATAGAGGTCACTAATGTTGTAGGTGGGTAGTCCAAAGTTTTAATGGTAGTTTTATTGGCTGGACATGAATGTAGTAACGCAAGGTGAAAGTGCCAAATAAATGGACCACGTTAGGCTGCACCAGCACCATTTTTCCATATCACATTCCAAAACTAGAACTTTTCTATAATGCAGAAAGCATAAGGAGAAGACAGTAAATGTGGCAACTTTCCTGCCTTTGTATTTATCGAGCAATGAGAGGTGTACCATGCTAAGTGCATAAAAGTACACAATGTGTGTGTAACACAAAGTAAAGGCAAACTGTAATGTCCAAGATAAAACATATAAAGTGTGGTCTGAGCGTCTAATCAGCAGTAGCTGGCAGAAATTCCACCTCTGAAATCATTTCCTTTCGAAACTCGTGGCACTTAAGTATTGTAAATATGTGAGGTTAATTATTCTTGTGGTGTAGAAATGTAGCGAGATTAAAAAAAATGTACATACACTGTCGTATGACCATGTTGTGCAAATTCCGAGTGGTAAAGAGCTGTAACACAGCACACATAGAAGTCTGTGGACCCACACTGTACCCCCATTTACATGGCGTCATGTTCCAAAATAATGCTGTCTTAGGGCACTTTCACACTAGCGGCAGGGGATTCCGTCAGGCTGTGCCGGCGGGTGAACAGCCTGTCTGGTCCATGCTGCCGCTAGTGCACGTGTGCTGCCAGAGGTACACTCCGTCCCCATATACTATAATGTAGGCGGGACGGAGTTCCGGCGGCAGCGTGCGCTGAGAGGGGGCCGGAATAAAAGTGCTACATGCAGGACTTTTATTCCAGCCCCTTGTCGGCATGTGCTGCCGTGCTGCTGCCGGAACTCCGCCCCGCCCCCATTATAATCAATGGTGACGGAGCGTACCTCCGGCGGCACACGTGCACTAGCGGCAGCACGGATCCGACAGGCTGTTCACCCGCCAGAACAGCCTGCCGGAGTCCCCTGCAGCTAGTGTGAAACTAGCCTTAGGCTACTTTTACACTCAGGTTTTTTGCAGATCCGTCAATAATACAACCGCATGCATCCGCCATGAACGGATCTGGTTGTATTATGTCTTTTATAGCCAACGAATCCGTCTTGAACACCATTGAAAGTCAATGGAGGACGGATCCGTTTTCTATTGTGCCAGATTGTGCAGGCAGCGTTTTGGTGTCCGCCTCCATAGCAAAATCGTGACTGAACGGAGGCAAACTGATGCATTCTGAGCGGATCCCTTTCCATTCAGAATGCATTAGGGAAAAACTGATCCGTTTTAGACCGCTCGTGAGAGCCCAAGATGGATCTCGCAAACGGAAATCCAAAACGCGAGTGTGAAAGTAGCTTTAGGCTACTTTTACATCTGCATATTTGCTGTCCAGTTTTGAGATCTGGCATGGGATGTCAAAACCACAGCAAAACAAATTTGTTTGAATAATACAGTTCAGAACGGATCCGGTTGTATTATATCGAAAATGAATAAACCAGATCCGGCACAAAAAACATTGTAGGCCAATGGACACCAGATCCTGTTTTTTCGTGCTGAAAAAAAAAAAAACGGATCCGGTACCATTGACCTATGTGGTTTTTGGTGCCGGATCCGGCTTGTTCAGATTCTCATGCCGCACATAAAAACGCTGCGTGCAGCAATTTTGTGTCCGGCATGGGAACGCAACAAACTGGAACGGAATGCATTCTTTTGTACTATGTGGTTTGTTCAGTTTTGTCCCTATTGACAATAAATAGGAACAAAACGGAAGCGTTGTGCGGCGGTTTTCAGACTCTGGATCTCAAAACCAGAGAACACAACCCAGATGTGAAAGTAGCCTCACAGATATAATATCCCCCTATTGACTATGCAGTGGTACTGTATAGCGGCAAATGGACTGCCTAGAGTTCTGCAGTCTGTACTCTGCACGCCATTGTACAGTTCTCCATACACTTGCAGTCAGTGCTCCTCATACAATACGTGTTCCAGAGGTCTGGTCAAAGCACATTAGATAGCCACTCCCGATAGCTCTTGACCTCAACTGTCTCATTAACATGCATGTTATTTCAGTACAGCAGGGGGGTAAGTGACTTGCAGACACCTTTGGTGCCACTTATCTCAGGGTACAATCAAAGGATTGGACATGTAAGAATCCAAGCTGTCAGATGACTGTCTTTCCTGACAGTAGACATCAAGGGACTATGGGGAGAACTGCAAAGATTGGATTGTTGAGGGGGAACCCTTCAAATTCAATGAATCTGGTGACTGTAATAAACTGTCTATGACCATAGGGAATGTTAAGTTGTTTCTCTTCTCTAGTGTTTGGTTAGAGCTCTTGTTAAAGGGTTTGGCCAATTTATAGCTAAATTCTTAAAACTTCCAGAAAAAGTCATGTTTGATCAATGCAAGCATAGATAACTTTGTGCTGTACCCCAGCTATGACCGTGAAGGTCCCTTGATGCCCTGGTAAACCGAGACAGCTGTCATCCTTTCCATCCATAGGGTGCGTGCAAGATGGGGGTGGTCACGTAACTTGTTCACGTGATAGCTGCCTCACATTAGCTCATGACCTTTACACAGGCTGACAATTGCATCAATTAACAGGAAGGAGAGTGCCTAGGAATGCTTGTTCCTGATAATTGCCCTGTGTAAAGATCCCACCGATCCGAGGTAAAAGCATCATTGATGCGGGCATCAAAATCATTGTTTCTGGGCACCAGATTATCCTACGTAAACAACCATCTGCAGCAGCGATCGCCCTCCCTATACAGAGGAGATAATTGCTGCATGGAAATGAATCTCTCACCTCTTCTCAAGAGCAGGCAATTATCGGGAACTAACCATTCAATTGTTAACGGCCTCTTAATTCCGTATGGCCATAAAGTAGGGAGCAACACTAAGGCCCCTTTCACACGGGCGAGATTTCCGCGCGGGTGCAATGCGTGAGGTGAACGCATTGCACCCGCACTGAATCCGGACCCATTCATTTCTATGGGGCTGTGCAGATGAGCGGTGATTTTCACGCATCACTTGTGCGTTGGGTGAAAATCGCAGCATGTTCCTCTTTGTGCATTTTGCACGAAACGCAGGCCCCATAGAAGTGAATGGGGCTGCATGAAAATCGCAAGCATCCACAAGCAAGTGCGGAAACGGTGCGATTTACACACGGTTGCTAGGAGACGATCGGGATGGAGACCCGATCATTATTATTTTCCCTTATAACATGGTTATAAGGGAAAATAATAGCATTCTTAATACAGAATGCATAGTACAATAGCGCTGGAGGGGTTAAAAATAATAATAATTTAACTCACCTTAATCCACTTGTTCGCGCAGCCGGCATCTCCTTCTGTCTTCTTCTTTGCTGTGCACAGGAAAAGAACCTGTGGTGACGTCACTACCAGCTTTACTACCATGGTAAAAGATCATGTGATGGACCATGTGATGAGCGCAGTGACGTCATCAAAGGTCCTATTCCTCAAAGAAGAAGACAGAAGAGAAGCTGGGCTGTGCGAACAAGTGGGTTAAGGTGAGTTAATTTTTTTTTTTCGTTTTTTTTTAACCCCTCCTATGTACAATAGGAGGGGTTAAAAAAAACTAAAAAAAAAGTCTTGGCTAAAAGTTTTGAGAATGACACAAATATTAGTTTTCACAAAGTTTGCTGCTAAACTGCTTTTAGATCTTTGTTTCAGTTGTTTCTGTGATGTAGTGAAATATAATTACACGCACTTCATACGTTTCAAAGGCTTTTATCGACAATTACATGACATTTATGCAGAGTCAGTATTTGCAGTGTTGACCCTTCTTTTTCAGGACCTCTGCAATTCGACTGGGCATGCTCTCAATCAGCTTCTGGGCCAATTCCTGACAGCAACCCATTCTTTCATAATCACTTCTTGGAGTTTGTCAGAATAAGTGGGTTTTTGTTTGTCCCCCCGCCTCTTGAGGATTGACCACAAGTTCTCAATGGGATTAAGATCTGGGGAGTTTCCAGGCCATGGACCCAAAATGTCAACGTTTTGGTCCCTGGGCCACTTAGTTATCACTTTTGCCTTATGGCAAGGTGCTCCATCGTGCTGGAAAATGCATTGTTCTTCACCAAAATGTTGTTGGATTGTTGGAAGAAGTTGCTGTTGGAGGGTGTTTTGGTAACATTCTTTATTCATGGCTGTATTTTTGGGCAAAATTGTGAGTGAGCCCACTCCCTTGGATGAGAACCAACCTCACACATGAATGGTCTCAGGATGCTTTACTGTTGGCATGACACAGGACTGATGGTAGCGCTCACCTTTTCTTCTCCGGACAAGCCTTTTTCCTGATGCCCCAAACAATCGGAAAGAGGCTTCATCGGAGAATATGACTTTGCCCCAGTCCTCAGCAGTCCATTCACCATATTTTCTGCAGAAGATCAATCTGTCCCTGACTTTCTTGGACGCCCTGAAGCCTTCTTAACAAGAATTGAACCTCTTTCCTTGAAGTTCTTGATGATCCTATAAATTGTTGATTGAGGTGCAATCTTAGTAGTGACAATATCCTTGCCTGTGAAGCCATTTTTATGCAACGCAATGATGGCTGCACGCGTTTCTTTGCAAGTCACCATGGTTAACAATGGAAGAACAATGATGTCAAGCATTACCCTCCTTTTAACAGGTCAAGTCTGCCATTTTAACCCAATCAGCCTGACATAATGATCTCCAGCCTTGTGCTCGTCAACATTCTCACCTGAGTTAACAAGACTATTACTGAAATGGTCTCAGCAGGTCCTTTAATGACAGCAATGAAATGCAGTGGAAAGTTTTTTTTGGGATTAAGTTAATTTTCATGGCAAAGAAGGACTATGCAATTCATCTGATCACTCTTCATAACATTCTGGAGTATATGCAAATTGCTATTATAAAAACTTAAGCAGCAACTTTTCCAATTTCCAATAGTTATGTAATTCTCAAAACTTTTGGCCACGACTGTACTATGCATTCTGTATTAAGAATGCTATTATTTTCCCTTTTAACCATGTTATAAGGGAAAATAATACAATCTACAGAACACCGAACCCAAACCTGAACTTCTGTGAAGAAGTCCGGGTTTGGGTCTGGGTACCAAACATGCCGATTTTTCTCACGTGCGTGCAAAACGCATTACAATGTTTTGCACTTGCGCGGAAAAATCGCGCATTTTCCCACGACGCACCCGCATCTTATCCAGGCCAAAAATATGACGTCCGTGTGAAAGAGGCCTAAGGGCCTATAACCAGCACTCAATCAATGATATGGAAACTCAATCGGAACTCGATTATTTTAATTTTAATTGGCAATTATTGGGAGGGGTTTGAACAGACGACTGTTCACAAGATTGTCCTTCAAACCCCTCCACTCATAGAGTCGCATTGTTTGTCAGCGGCAAATCCCTGTTTACATGAGGAGATGTGCTGCCAACCAGGAATTATTTTATCTCTACATAAACAACGTGATGCAAGTGAGCATTTTCTCTTTCGTCTGCTGGTCACGTTGAGAAGGAGCAATGTTCAGGGACGAATGTTTGTATAAACTTTTAATTTGGTCAGACATCTGCCAGTCTAAAGGAGCCTTTTTGACTTGGTTAATGTGAAACCTGACGAAGCCTGATGGCGATACTCGTAGGGTAAGTGAGGGGGCACTGGGAAGGTGGGTAGCTTGGTGTCTGTTACTATTTAATGCTGCTACATTTGGGCTATGCACTTGCACTTTACTTGTTTATAATATCATATATGCGGTTTGACCTCAAGATTCTATATGCCCTAATGTTAGTACTTTATATAATCATGTATTGATATACTGTGCAGTGCCAGTTTGCCTCCCCTTCCCAGGTATTTTTGCCCCCTCACTTGTTATTTGTTCCCCATTGGATTTTATGGACTATAACTTGTATCCATCGTGTATTTTGATTTTTAATGTTGACATTAATAAACTTATATTTATATTAATTGTTCGGTGATGTTATATTAGGGCTCTTTCACACCTGCGTTCTTGTCTTCCGGCATAGAGTTCCGTCGTCGGGGCTCTATGCCGGAAGAATACTGATCAGGATTATCCCCATGCATTCTGAATGGAATGAAATCCGTTCAGGATGCATCAGGATGTCTTCAGTTCCGGAACGGAACGTTTTTTGGCCGGAGAAAATACCGCAGCATGCTGCGCTTTTTGCTCCGGCCAAAAATCCTGAACACTTGCTGCAAGGCCGGATCCGGAATTAATGCCCATTGAAAGGCATTGATCCGGATCCGGCCTTAAGCTAAACGTCGTTTCGGCGCATTGCCGGATCCGACGTTTAGCTTTTTCTCAATGGTTACCATGGCTGCCGGGACACTAAAGTCCTGTTTGCCATGGTAAAGTGTAGTGGGGAGCGGGGAACAGTATACTTACCGTCCGTGCGGCTCCCGGGGCTCTCCAGAGTGACGTCAGGGCGCCCCACGCGCATGGATGACGTGATCGCATGGGGCGCTCTGACGTCATTCTGGAGCGCCCCGGGAGCCGCGCGGACTGTAAGTATACCGCTCCCCCGCTCCCCACTATTACTATGGCAACCAGGACTTTAATAGCGTCCTGGCTGCCATAGTAACACTGAAAGCATTTTGAAGACGGATCCGTCTTCAAATGCTTTCAGTACACTTGCGTTTTTCCGGATCCGGCGTGTAATTCCGGCAAGTGGAGTACACGCCGGATCCGGACAACGCAAGTGTGAAAGAAGCCTTACTTGGGCTAACACATCATGTATTATAGGTTGTATAATGTGAAACATAGCCAATAACTTTCTGATATCCCCTTGCTCAGAACTGAATTACCGAAGATGACTTCACATGGCGTGATAATACGTAAAATTTTAGTGTCTCGGCAATAACCCATGCCCATGGTTTGAAGAGCCCAAACTGTGAACACACATCACGGGATTGCAAATTGCTAAACACATTTACTCAGTGACCTCGACAAGGAACCAAAGAGCGGAGGACATGTTGCTAAACATTAACACACACCTGTATTTTCATTTCCTCCATGGTATTGCATTCCTGCTGGTTTTTCCAGTTCTTGGATGGATCACATGTTGCAGACCCAACTTTACTTTGCTACTATTAGGGCTCAATCAGACGGCCATATAAATGAGTCCGCATCCGTTCCGCAATTTTGCGAAACGGGTGCGGACCCATTCATTTCAATGGGGCTGCAAAAGATGCGTACAGCACACAGTGTGCTATTTGCATCAGTAGTTCCATTCCTCAGCTCAGCAGAAAAGATAGAACATTTCTGCAATCGCGGACTAGAATAGGCATTTTCTATTATGGTTGCGGCCGCTATCCGTGTTTTGTGGATCCCCAAATTGCAAATGAAAAGACATACTAACTTTTCTAACCAAGCAATCCATGTCCTTAAACAACTCCGGAACTGGATCTATTTTTACAAGTCTCAAAGGACCTCATTCTGTATTTAGATTTTGAAGCAAAATAATTTCATTTTAGCATTTTCTTGGTTAGGTAAGCTCATTTATCCAATGTTTAATTCGTTTGAAGAAATTCCCAATTGATATGCAGCTCAGAATGGCAAAGTACACGCCGCAACTCGGAGATGACCAAAAATTATGGTATGGTCGTAAAATAACTATTAGAGGGTCTAAAGCCCTGTTTACATTGGGCAGTTATCATCAAGATTTGCAATAAAAGGGAAACATAATAGTTACCGTATTTTTTGCCCCATAAGACGGGGCAAATACTAAAGCGCTCATTAGTACTGGAGGACTAGGAAGCGATGAAGGCTCTGTACCCATCGCTTACTGGTCCTCCTGACTGCGCACAGTGTGAGGACGCTCTGTGACCTCACTCTGTGCACATCCGGTCACAGCACAGCGTGCGGCAGGAAGAGGAAGAGAGCTAGATCCTAGGAGCGACGGAGTCTGGAGCAGGAGAGGTAAGTTGATTTATTTATTTATTTGCTCTGTGGCATGGGGGTCTGTTCTGAGGCATGGGGGTTTGATCTGAGGTATGGGAGTCTCATTTGAGGAATGGGGCTCTTATCTGAGGTCTGATTGGGGGTCATTCACATTGGAGTCTGAGCTGAGGTCTGATTGTGGGTCTGATCTGAGGTCTTATTGGGGTCTTATTAATGGTGGGGGTCTAATTTTAGGTCTGATTAAGGGTTATGTTAACATTGGGGGTCTGATTGGGGCTGTGAGCTGACGTCTGATTAACATTGGTGGTCTGATCTGAGGTCTGATGAAATTTTTTTTTTTCTTATCGTCCTCCTCTAAAACCCTGGTGCACCTTATTGGATGAAAAATACGGCAATTGTTGATGTTCATCGTTTTCACGAGCATTGCTGCCTAGCCCTCATCTCTGGCCAATGCAACTACCATCAGTGATGCTCCTCACCCTATCAGCGGGTGTTTACTCCCTGCCAACGGTGCGGACCTTACTGATTGAAATTAATGAAAAAATGGTGTCATATACATAAGATAGCTGTCCACCAAACCATCAAACTTCCAATACCATTATACACATGCCAGATCAGCCAAGCAAGCATTTGTTTTCAGTAGGAAAAAGGGAGAGGAAGCCACTGCTGGACTCCTCTGGCAGCAACTTATCTCTCTGAGAACAAAAAGATAGGACAATTGAAATCCAACATGCTCAATCCTTATCTAATGCATATGTGGGCCTCTCGATTCTACCTCAACGGTAAAGGTGGAGATAGGGTCAGGAGGTCACCATACACATTAAATGGATGGCCTATGCCACCACAATCTGTGGGTTTGGTCAACACAATCTAGAGTGTATGGCCAGCTTAAAGGGGTAGGCCATCAATATCTGATCAGCTGTTTCCACCCATCTAATGTGTATGGTGGTGTCCTGACCCTTACGCAGTGCTAAATGTCAGGTGAAAGAAGATCTTGGTATTCTGTGTAACCTGATTGTTCCCATGAGCCATACGTCACAACCAGAGGAGCCTGTAAGTTATTCCTTTTTCCCTATTGAAAACTCATGCTCTTGCTCAACAGCTATCTAATGTATGCATGGGCAACGTTTGTCTACTGAATGTAAATAATGTGCTATCTCCTCAGATGGCCGTGTGGGCTTCACTTCAAACTAATGATGAATGGGATGCCGTATTCATTACTGACTGTATCAGTATGCGAAAGACCTCCTGGGGCTTTTAATTCCATGACCTCACTGTCAAAGGTCACATGAATTGTCCGGATAAGGGGAGAACACAAACCTACAAGGTTATTTATAAATGAAGATAGCCATACACAGATTTGTGTGTGTGGTGGGGGGGGGGGGGGGGGGTGATGGAGTTGCAGTTTTGATGGTATCCACTGACAGTCTAATGTTTTTGGGGCCTGGATCTAAAGGTACCCATTGTCTTCCATGAGCCATCTTTTCAAATTCCCTCATATATGTCCACCCTTCGCTGAGTAAGGAGAAAGTTGGCTGCTTATCTCCCAGAGGCGGATCAAGTGTTAAAATTCAAAGTTCCCGTTACTTTTCTTCCCCAACATCGGGTGACAGTCGGGAGCTTCCCATACACAGTAAGTTGCATGAGTTCTCATCTATTTTTGTAGCTCACACACAAGTGAATGTAGAGAGCAATGCAAGCATGGCTCGCTTTCCATTTCTGGTGGCACGAGGCCCCATTATAGAGATAGGAGAGGGATGCCTGAAATGTCCAGAGGGGAATTCCCCTTTAAAGGACTTGTCCACTTTGTACAATCACTACTTGGTAAAAAAAAAAAAAGTCCATAGTCACAAATTGTCCCCCTGCTGGGACCCCCAGCTATCAGCTGTAATCTGCAGTGGATCAAAGTGTTTCATTTATCTGCGGCACCACCACATGAAAAATGAAGCATTATGCAGTGTTCATTCACATACACAGATTATCTGTGTAATAAACAGGTCCTCCAGAGCAAGATAGCCTCTTCACTTTGGCCAAAAGATAAAAATCCAGAACAAAAGACCCCCTCTATTATCTGAAAATTACCTAACAGAGTATATGGAAAACAGTAGACAGACCCCTTAAGCAAAATAGTGGAGATAACCCTTTGGGTGAATGATTTTTCAGCTAAAAGTTATGTTATCTCTATCCATAAGATAGGTCCCAACTGACAAGTTAACATGTCCATTTGGCTGATGAATTCACAACCCCACAGATCAGATGCCTGACATGAAACCTCTGAGCGTTATTTTTGCTATAATCATTTGACTGTGGATGTCAAGATGTAGAAACTACAAGGTGGCCCACAAAAAAGTAGCCGTCTCCAATGATAGTATGACCAGATGAACAAAAGATGCTGAAAGTGGTCCCCGTTCACGTCTCTTAAGCACATTGGATTATGTTGGCTGATACTGCTTGTAGCTCTATAGCAGCGATGCTGCAGAAGAAAAAATGTCCTGCTTTTTCCAACAAGATGGGTGAACATGCCGCACCTCGGTGAACTCACTAGCACAGGTTCATAATCTGTTTATGGAGGATCAAACTGTAAGCGAGGGGTTATGGCCACCATGTTCTCCAGACTTGTCCACATGCAAATTTTTTTTTTCTGTGGGGAAATTTAAAACAGAAAGGGTCCATGAACAATCCACATCCCCTGGAGGAACTCAAGAAGAACATCACAAACACTATCCGCAGCATCACAAGCCGTATCCACCAACGTAATCCGACCTGCCCAAAGATGCATAGATGTGACTTTCAGCATCTTTTCTGACTTGTGGGTGATTTAAAAACACAATCCACTTGCTCGTTGATCTTGTCATACTATCGCTGGAGGTGGGCTACTTTTTTGTGGGCCACCCTGTATTTTCCAATCCTGGTAAAAATAGACTAGCATCTAAAGTCTATAATGTCTTAAAAGACAACTTGCAACCTTCAAACTTTGTGCCATAAAGTATATGACCAGACACGATCTCTCAGCCTTCAGCAGTCTAGTATTTCAATGATGTCCTCATCAATGACAGCAAGGTTGATTGATATACAACATTGAAATGGCTAGCTGATTGCCATCTCATTCTTTGTATAGTCATTGCCTGCTTCATATCTGACTACATCAAGCAAAGTTCAAAAGAGATGACCCACATTATTTTCTCCAACTTCTCACAATAGTCCTCCAGTGGTGGGGCCCAGGGATCAGGCTTGTACCATGGCTTGGTAGATGCATAGTAGAAATTTGTTTCACTGCTGTAGGATGACAATCGGTGAAATTTGCATCGTCACTAGAAAACCAACACAATAGAGAAGATAATTCTCTCACTAGGTGGATCATTAGTGAGCACACCATGGTGCCCATTCACAATGTCTGTTAGGCAGGAGCCACATATTAGGGGCAGGTTGGCCAGAACTGCAGGAGGCAATTTTCTTTCATGTGGCGTGATTGTTATGACTTGAGTCACTATAGAACCACACTTGCCCATCACAGATGGCAGACTACTGCATTGACCATTAATATCACCCCATCGCCCGCCAAAAATAAAACCTTTCTCCTAAAGTCACAGGCACATGCCTGTAGGACAAATCGCTGCTAATCATGTCCAAACTGCTCTTCTGAAGTATGGCATGGTGCTGTATTTTTCACCATATGTTTCTTTTTGGTTTTCCTTTTGGGTGTATATGAGTTCTATATAGTGCTCCTTACTATATATTTTCTATGTAGTGTTCCATCCTGCCACCCTATGAGTTCTATATACGTAGCATATTTTATCCAAAGGATTTTCTGCATCAAAACTAGTCCCACTTGTCAATAGTTTTGGGTGAAATACCTGTACAGAGGCTTTTGAGCCATACGCATGGATGGGATTTTTCAGACTTTATTGACTTTTGTGGGGGAAAATCTGCCTCCCGACATCGTCATCACTGCGGCTGAGCAGGCATATCCTGAAAGTCAAGCCAATAAGTGTCGGAACGAGAGTTATGGGGGATCGATGAGGTTGAGCATCCCTTATTTTATACCATTTTTTAAAAATTAAATACTTCGCACCCTGAACAGTCCTTTTAAATCAGAGTTGTCCATGAAGTTTTTACTCCCCCATTAGATTATGTTCCCCATCATTTACTGTTAGGGTGCTACTGTCAATATTGGGGTCCTATCTGCCATCTCTACTTTTACACTATACAATTGTGGCAATAATAGTGATGACTTAAGAAAAAATTGGGTTGTCTGGGCTCTAGATATTGATAACTTCTCCTTACGATAGGTCATCAATATCAGATCGGTGTGGGTCTGACTCTTGGCACCCCCAATGATCAGCCGCCTGCACCGGACGGAGATAACACAGTGGATGGAGCCGGAAGCAGATTGTGTAGAGGCCTATTATGTCTGCTAAAAACAGCTCAGGCAAGATGGCAGCCCCATAATCTCACACAGAAAATAGAATAAGAAAAATACAAAACAGCTACAATCAGAAAATGAAAACGTAAATGTGTCATTATCTAGTTTAATTGGTAGATAAAATTAAAGATGACACTTTTCCTTTAAAGGGGTTACCCGAGCGTGGAAATGCCCCCCCCCCCCATCTGCCCAGGCCTCTCACACTAATTCTACTTACCTGGCTCCCCGCGCCGCTCCTGGTTCCCGCACGCGCTCGTTCCTGTCACCTGCCATTGGCTGTCCCTCTTCCCGACACCGGATGTTTTCTTCCGCACAAGGGGAGAAGCAGCAGCGACCGTGCGGGGACCAGGAGCAGCACGGGAAGCCAGGTAAGTAGAATCAGTGTGAGGGGCCCTGGCATTTCCAGGCTCGGATAACCCCTTAAAGGAGAGTGGCGTAGAAGATTTGTGCTTTTTTAATATGCCGACCACTGAAAATGATCCTGCTTGGTTGATTTCACATAATCCTGCTATGTCGTACTGATGCAGGGAAAAAAAAAGAAAAAAACTTTGGTAAACTTTTGCTAGTGCAATATATTTTCAATATTAAGGAGTAGCCCACCACATCTATACATCATGATGTAAGCCTTTGAGTTATTGTATAGCATTTATTGAATTTATTCGACGGTTTGTATGTCAGTGAAATTTTCTGACAACTTTTATTCCAATACCCTTTTATTCTCTGCCCCATGTGTCTTCGTGTCTCCTCCCCCATTTGATATGTACAAAAGATGCTACAGATGTTTGGTAATTAGCCTGTTTTGACCTTTTTTAGTGGGGGTTTCCAGACCTCCCTTAACACTAAGTTCACACGGTTGAAGCTAAATGAGGCGAAAATGCTGTGGGCAGTGGGTGCCATGGTGACAAATAATGGGCCCAACTAATGAGGAAATACAACAGAACACAAGACGGCTAGGTTGTAAGCTCTTCAGGAAAGGGATGGCTTCCCTCTGTTTATTATGTATAGCAAATTTCTGAACATTTATTTCACCATGTTCAACAATTTAAACTTTATTCAATACTATATACGATGAAAACAATGCTATATATAATGAATATAGTATATACAACCACAATTCCAAAATAGTTGAGGCTCTGTGTAAAATGGAAATATGAACACAATGGAATGATTTGCAAATCTCATTGACCCATATTTTATTCGTAATAGATCATAGAGCACATATCAGATGCTGAAATTGAGAGACATTTTACCATTTCATGAAAAAAATTTAACTCATTTAGAACTTGATAGCATCAATGCATCTCGAAAAAGTTGGGACAGAACAACAAAAGGCTGGAAAAGAAAGTGGTACTAATAAAAAAAGAAAAACTGCTGGAGGAGCAAATTGCAACTAAGTCCCATGACTGGGTATAAAAAAGAGCAAGTTAGAGAATCTCTCAGAAGAAAAGATGGACAGCGGTTCACCAATCTGTGAACAACTGCATCTTAAAATTGTGGAACAATTTCAGAAAAAATTATGAAGACTTTGAATATCCCACCATCTACAGTACATAATATCATCAAAAGATTCCCAGAATCTGGAGAAATCCATTGTGTGCAACGGACAAGGCCGATGGTCAATATTGGATGTTCGTTATCTATGGGCCCTCATTGCATGGACAGCACTGCATGGGCTCAGGAACACTTCCAGTAATCATAGTCTGTGAACACAGTTCATGTGCAATCCACAAATGCTAGTTAAAGCCGTGACATAAAAAGAAGAAGCCATATGTCAACAGAATCCAAAAACGCCACCATCTTCTCTTGACCAAATGGTCTGAGGAAAAATGAAAATTTTCTGTGGGTAGAGGATTTAAAATTTAAAATTATTTTTGGAAACCACAGAAACTGTGTCCTGTGGTCTCAAGAGGAGAGGGACCATCCAACTTTTTATCAGTGCACAGTTTAAAGGCCTGCAACTCAGTTGATATGGGCATTAGATGCATTAGAGCCTATGGCGTGGGCAGCTTACACATCTTGAAAGGCACTATCAATGCTGAACAGTATATAGAGGTTTTATAACATATGATCCCATCCAGAAAATGTCTCTTTCAGGGAAGGCCTTGCATGTTTCAGGAAGACAGTGCTAAACCACATACTACATTCACCTCAACAGCATGGCTTCACAGAAGAGTCCAGGCTCTGAACTGGCTACCTGCAGTCCAGACCTTTCACCAATAGAAAACTTGACACATCATGAAACAAACAATTTGGCAAAGACCCCGGACTGTTGAGTGGATAGAATCGTACATCAAGCAAGATCAAGGCAACATTCCTCTTCCAAAACTTCAGCCATTGGTATCCTCACTTCCCAGAGGGTTACAAACTGTTCTTAACAGAAAATGGGATGCTACACATGCTTCCTTCCCAACAATTATCTGCTCGTCACCCCCATGCAAATGCAGCATTGCTGTCTATACCACCTGTGTGCAGTATACAGAATATCAAGTGTATCTTCTAAGATGCATCTCCCCAGACCCATTCTCTCTATACCACCTGTGTGTGCTGTGTACAGAATATCCAGTGTATCTTATTAGATGCAGATACACAGTGCGCTCTCCTGACCCATACTGTCTATACTATCCGTGTGTAGTATACAGAATCTACAGTGTATCTTACCAGATGCAGCTTTACACTGCTCTCCCCAGACCCATACTGTCTATACTATTATCTGTGTGTGATGTGTACAGAATCTCCAGTGTATCTTATTAGATGCAGATACACAGTACGCTCTCCAGACCCATACTGTCTATACTATCCGTGTGTAGTATACAGAATCTACAGTGTATCTTACCAGATGCAGCTTTACACTGCTCTCCCCAGACCCATACTGTCTATACTATTATCTGTGTGTGATGTGTACAGAATCTCCAGTGTATCTTATTAGATGCAGATACACAGTGCGCTCTCCAGACCCATACTGTCTATACTATCCGTGTGTAGTATACAGAATCTACAGTGTATCTTACCAGATGCAGCTTTACACTGCTCTCCCCAGACCCATACTGTCTATACTATCTGTGTGTGCTGTGTACAGAATCTCCAGTGTATCTTATTAGATGCAGATACACAGTGCGCTCTCCAGATCCATACTGTCTATACTATCCGTGTGTAGTATACAGAATCTACAGTGCATTTTACCAGATGCAACTTCACACTGCTTTCCCCTGCCTCCTGCTTGTAAGAGTTGACAGAGAAAAAACTACCACAAGCAGGAGGTAGGGGAGAAAGGTTGAAGCTGGATCACATTGGATACATTCAAACTCTGCAATTGCTGCCCTTAGATAGGACTACCAGTAAGTGCAGTGTAATAAGACTTCTCCACTGGTCTCTGTAAAACCAGAGGCATCATGAGTAGTGTAAGTTACATTAGGAATGTCATATTGAAAGGTAAATAGGAACCAAGAGGACAACATCACAAGGGGACACCAGACAACCCCTAAATGGCACTTCAACTAAAACAGGTATACACAAGAACATCTACATTATTCTTTAATAGTAGTTTATGCAAAATTTTAAATATATGCATAACTTGGGCAAAAATATATAAACGCCCCCATCTAATTAGAAAGATCTGCAAATTCTAATTACACCAAGTTCTAATGGGTGCATAATATCAACCGCACAGCAATGCAATCTCTATAGCCAATGTTAGCAGTAGAATGTGTCATACAGAATAGCTCAGTGACATCATAAGATGTCACCTTTCCAACATTTCAGAAATGTTCTTAATGAGACATTAGATCCCCCCCCCCCCCCATTAGTGTATTGCCAACCAAACCCACTGAGAACTGCAGGTTTGGACGATAGTCTGATGCGTATGGGGAGCTTCCAGCTCTCCCCAGACAGATGAAATCAATAGAGAAAAGTATTGAGAAAACTGAATATTTTTGCCTGACCTGCCACCGCCAGACGTGTCTACAAGCTCGCTTGAGTCAACTGTTGATGTGTATGGGGTAGTTGGAAGAGATGCCTGTTGGCCAGATGATTGTACAGCCACCAGCAATTGAATGTGTATGGCAGACTACAGAAACATCTAAAAAGATTAGCAGCAGCCATAGTCCAACCAAACTGACAGAACTGCTGAGTACTGAAATATTTTGAATGTTGATTTCCAAGTCCAAAAATACCTCTACAAGTAAAATTAGCATGAGAACATTTCCTCTAAAGCTTTATAGGTTGGAATTATGTGGCTGACATCACCATGGGCAATCCTGACCTGGACATTCACAATTGAAAGCTGTTGGCAGACAGCTGTCCCTTCTGACTAAATATGTACAGTATGTGTAGTGATTGGGGAAAAGGGAGTAAGCTGCTGCTAGTATTGGGCATGCTGAAATCCAACAGCTTGATCCTTCTTTCTCCATTTGCCCTCAGGTTAAAGTTTGGCCCCCTATGTACTCTTAGATGGTCGGCGATTCTCTCAAAACAGTAGGGTTTGGCTAACGTAAATCAAATGCAGTGGCGTACATAGAGAAGTAAGGGCCGCATAGCAAGGATCAAACCAGCCCCCCCCCCCCCCCCCACCCACACACACAGGACAGAAGGGTTTTTTCTACTGCCTTGATTGCTAAAAGTTTTTTCTTTAGAGGGTAGAGTCCTGACCAAGATTTCACCTCCAGTAGAAGAGGAGATAATCCCAACTAAGACTGGGCCTCCTCTTGCCCTGGGCCCCATAGCAGTCGCTTGGTCTGCCGCTATGGTAGTTACGCCCCTGGTCAGACGTGTATGACCACTTTTAGTTCCACTGATAGGAAACCATAATGCAGTAGCCTACAATACTATTCTAGAGAAATGTACGCTTCCAGCTTTGTGTCAACAGTTTGAGGAAGGCCCTTTCCTGTTTCAAGAAGACATTGTTCCTCTACACAAAGTGAAGTAAAATAAATAAATAGCCTGATAGGATGGAATCTGACCGTCCTTTCTCAGAACCTGGATTTCAACCTTGTTGAACACTTTTTTGGATGAATTTGAACACTGACTGTGAACCAGGCCCTACTGCACAATGTCAATGCAAATCCAACATCTATAGTTGAGAGGACATTTCTGTAATCAGACCTCATGCTGTTCCAATGATAAAAATAGGAAGGTTTTATCATCTCAAAGATATTACAAATATCTACACCTTTGATGGGATCGGCAGGTATTCTGATGTTTATGTGGCTTTCCAACTCTTCGTAAATCGGAGACTAGGCAAAGAACACCCAGACATATGTCCAGCCTTTGTTCTCACTGGAGATAAGCAGCTTCCAACGGAGTCTGATGACTTCATATTCTCCTCTTCCCATTGACACCAATTTCTAACGAACTCCCCATATTTGTGTATGATCGGTTCAGCCAACTGTACATCAGCCATCAATGGCGAAAGGGGAATAGGCTGCAGCCAGACGCCACTGGCAGTAACTTGTTTCCCTTTGAGAACAAAGAACCAGACATGCTCCAACTCAACTTCCACAATCAGTTTTTCCCGTAATATATGCCCTATGGACGTTGGCCGAACATTTCATACACTTTATATAGTCAGCTGGTCCTTCCGAAATCCATAGGTTCTGCCAACCTAAGCCAAGTAGAGTGTGTATTTTTACACTGCAGGATGCCTGTATTATTTGGCACGTACATATTTGTGTGTAGGGATATGCTCTATAATCTAGGACATTATAACAGGCAATGCAATCAAATGTGATAGAAATGTATATTAAAGTGAGTCTGTCTCCACATTTCAGCATATTAGACCGATCAAATAGGGTTATATGATCCACCCAGAACTTAAAAACTGTACCTTTGTTGTAGAAAACTGACTTTTCTTTTAGCCGAAAATGAAGTTATAAGATTATGTTCTGAGCCCTCTCAAGTGCCCAGGGCGGTCTCTCAATCCTCGGAGCCCCAGGCAGGCACCTCCTAAATGGCTCATAACCCCGCCCTCCGTGCGCCTCTGCCCGCCCGTTTACTCCCATCCCCTGTCCTTTTCCACTGCGGCTGTGCGGTCCAAATCGTAGCGGGCGCATGCGCAGTAGGTATTGCGGTGCCCTGCCAGGAGCGGGCATCGCATTGCACATGCGCCCGCTACGATTTGGACCGCATAGCCGCAGTGGAAAAGGACAGGGGAGGGGAGTAAACGGGCGGGCAGAGGCGCACGGAGGGCGGGGTTATGAGCCGTTTAGGAGGTGCTGCCTGGGGCTCCGAGGATTGAGAGACCGCCCTGGGCACTTGAGAGGGCTCAGAACATAATCTTATAAGTTCATTTTCGGCTAAAAGAAAAGTCCGTTTTCTACAACAAAGGTACAGTTTTTAAGTTCTGGGTGGATCATATAACCCTATTTGATCGGTCTAATATGCTGAAATGTGGTGACAGACTCCCTTTAACTGTTGGGGACTGCCTGCTTACGTGCAGAGTCATTGCCCCCTCTAATTGTACAGACACACTTATGTCTGTTGGGCTGATAGTTACCCTGAGCCTTTGGGGTGGATTTTTGTCCATGGTACTGGTCTACACTGCATCTTGTATGTCATTTTATGAATTTATTGTATGTCTTTCCTATATTAAACAATAAAGTATGTATTTAGATTTGGTGTGTGGCTTTCTAATTTTGGTGAGGTGTACAGTGTTGCCACACAGTATTATTTGTGTTATTTCTGGGTTATCTAGTATAAAATGCTTAATACAACACTACCATTGAAAAAAGGGAATTCTTTTAAAAGGTCGTATTCATAGAAAACGTTTTTTAGAACATTTGGCTGTTTTTCTTTTTCATTTCAGCAGTACTATGCAATTGAAAATTAAGTACAAAATCTTGCCCTTCTGTAGCAGTCAGCAAGAATGATAAAAACCCTATAGATATATATATATAGGTAATCCTTCATCAGTTTACTGCTGCTGTGAGGGGAAGATGTTTTCAGAAGGGTAATCATCATGATGATAGGTACAGAATTGGCATAACAGCCTAGGTAAAGATGTGTGCAGAAGAGCAGTGCATTGACTAGCGTAATGTGTGGTGCTGTAACTGGATCACTACAGGTGGAAGCAGCCCTCTGGCCTCAGTGATGGCCTGACAGAGAGAGTTAAGGGAATGTATATTTTAACATTATTTTAGATTATGTTATTTTTGATTTTCCATGTCACTTTTTATGTTTAAACTAAAATCCTGCAGTTTTTGCCACTTCTTGGTTTGTACAGATTACTTTACTGCAGTTATCTGCTTATCTGTTATTCTAATTGTGCCTGTAATGATATCACCTCTGTGTACAGATAAGACGGGATCCACAATTCACAATGGGTGATTGCCAGAGCTTATCTGTTCTTTCCTAATGACCTCTGCACATGTCACAGAGCATGCCTAGAAAACTCTCCCTTAGAAGTCAGTGAGGTCCCGTCCTGTCCATTGTGTCTAAGGACCATGGGGCTGCTATAAAGCATTTTTTTTTTAATGCTTTGTAAATGCTGTTAAGAACAGCTCTGGCAAGATGTCCGCCGACCCATAATAATGTTCAGGAAATAAAATTTGAAAAATCTACAATTAGAAAATAAAAACAGATTAGAAAAAAAGGCAACGTGTTACTATCTCTGGTTTTAACTGGCAGATAAAAAATTTGGCGACACATTTCCTTCAGTGAGGTGACTGCTGTGCTAAAAGTCCAATTAAAGAGGATGATACAGAGCCAGAAGAGAAAGTAGAATATATGGAGTGACTGCAAAATTAGTTGTCAAAACAGCAAAAAAAAAATAAATTTATCAAATTCCTTTAAAAATCTCCATAAGACATGTTAAAATAGAAAAGCTCCTCCAAATTGGGATCTCACAAGCCAAGAGGAAGGTCAAGCATAGATCTGGGGATGCAAACTGAAATCAGTGGACATTTTGAGTTTTAAGATTTATTGATTTCGGATAATGCTTTATTTACCATGTGGCAATAGCAGTTGCTAATAAGAGGACGAGGAAGCCAAGAGGAGCTCACAGTCCTAACTAGACAGCCCCTGGCCGGGTTTACATATGAAGTTTTTTATTACAGCTTATGAGGCACCGCCAGGAGTTTATGGTACAGGAATAAAAACTGTAAAGTAAGGACTGATCCTTCTCTCCAATCTTGCTTTAAAAAAAAAAAAAATGCACAAAACGGCATCAAATGCAGAAAGTGTGAATGTAGCCTAAGGCCACTTTCACTTGGCCTTAATATGGGTGCATAATGCGTATTAGGTGCACACAACAGGACCACCTGTGATTCTGCTGAACCGAACTTAGACCTCTTTGACTCCCGCACATGGACATGTTTTGGCTCCACTTCGTATGGTGCCCTATTAGAGCACAGGATCAATTTGCATTGTGCATATAGAGGTTTTCTCACTTAGAAGCTCTTCTAGGATAGAAAACCTCCATATCTACTACATCTGAGGCACTGAGTGTGTTGCCATATAGCCTCCTGCACATGACCATGTAGATGAAGCCTAAGACAGGTTTTCTGGGGTGTAACCATTAGTCACATTTGGGAGCATCATGCATGTATCTAAAAAGAAAAAATACACATATAGGGGTACAGTGATTAAAGGGATTGTCCTACATCTTGTCACAGCACTGCGGCCTCTTCAGCTGATCGGTGGGGGTGCTGGGAGTTGGACCCCCACCGATCAGATATTCATGACCTATTCTGAGGATGGGCCATCAATATCAAAATTTCAGAGGACCCCCTTAAAGAAGAGCTCGCCTCCTTATAATTGTGGCGAATCTGTGCAAGTCTGTACGCCAGAACTGAAATATATGCCAGCAAGGGAGTGTAGATTTTAGCTATGCTCAGCCCCTGCACTGCAAGCGAAGAGCAAAACCCCAAAAAGCAGCAAAATTTTGTGCATGAGGAGTGCTCCAAACATTACTGCTTTGTGATACCAGTTTTCTGGAATACAGGGGTTGATAAATGATCCTCATAGAGTGCAAAGTATATCTGCACCAACAACAGCTTCAGACACGAGGTCCACAAAAAATGTCTGGTCTTCTGATTTAAGGAGAAAAGGGGCACAGAGTCGGATTGGCCCACCAGGGTACCAGAGGATACCAGGGGCCTATAAAGGGGTGACCTGGGCGCGCCCGCCGGCGGTTCATTTCTATAGTGAAGCAGGGAGCAGCAGCCCTGCTGGCTGCGCGATGTGTGTGGGAGCACATCCTGCTGCTGGATGTGCCGATCATCAGGGAAGCAGGTAAGTATTTGATTTTTTTGGGGTTTTTTCATGGAGCTGGAGAGGGCACTAGGGGCCAAGGGGGGGGGGGGGCACAAAGGTGGAAAAAACTACTATGAGGGGGCAAAAAAGTGGCCATAACTAAAATGAGGGGCCACAAAGAGGACATAACTACTGTGAAGGGGCACCAGGTGGCAAGGGTGCACCACCAATGAAGCCAGGTGAGGTGATCGCCTCAGGTAGTGACAAGAGGGGGGCAGCAGAAGGGCCATGGGCAATGAGTGCTTTCTTTGTGGCAAAGGGGTTAGGTTAAGAAATTGGCATGGCAGGCGGCGCCGTTTCAGTTTTCGCCTCAAGCAGCAGAAAGGCTAGATGCACCCCAGCCAGGTGGGCATAGCTACTGTGAAGGGGCACAAGGGTGAACATAACTACTGTGAAGGGGCCAAAGGGTGGGCATTAAAACTGTGTGGTTGCACTAAGAGGAAATGCCCTAGATTACCCTGTTATACATTGGGATAGCGAGGTCTTACAGGGCAGCACAGCGCCCCCTACTAGATATTTAACATGGACAGTCACCATTGCTTCCTTATGTGATTATTCTTTTTTCTCTATCACCACAGAGACCCTGTTCCTGGATCCAGTGGACATCGTGCCGATGCCAGCGACACCCTGGATGAGGGATGACCAGTTGGTTCTTTCATTTATTGCATGGTGTATTGGTACCGCTGTGTGCCCTATGATACATTTTATGGTGGGACTGGGTGAGTGTAGTTATGCATTGGGTGGAGTTAGAGAAGCGGCTTAGTGTAAAAAAAAATGTGTGCGCCGCTTAAGGCCTCTTTCACACTTGCGTTGTCCGGATCTGGCGTGTACTCCACTTGCCGGAATTACACGCCGGATCCGGAAAAACGCAAGTGAACTGAAAGCATTTGAAGACGGATCCGTCTTCAAAATGCTTTCAGTGTTACTATGGCACCCAGGACGCTATTAAAGTCCTGGTTGCCATAGTAGTAGTGGGGAGCGGGGGAGCGGTATACTTACAGTCCGCGCGGCTCCCGGGGCGCTCCAGAGTGACGTCAGAGCGCCCCATGCGCATGGATGACGTGCCATGCGATCATGTCATCCATGCGCCTGGGGCGCCCTGACGTCACTCTGGAGCGCCCCGGGAGCCGCACGGACGGTAAGTATGCTGCTCCCCCGCTCCCCACTACACTTTACCATGGCTGCCAGGACTTTAGCGTCTCGGCAGCCATGGTAACCATTGAGAAAACGAAACGTCGGATCCGGCAATGTGCCGAAACGATGTTTAGCTTAAGGCCGGATCCGGATCAATGCCTTTCAATAGGCATTCATTCCGGAACCGGCCTTGGGGCAAGTCTTCAGAATTTTTGGCCGGAGCAAAAAGCGCAGCATGCTGCGGTATTTTCTCCGGCCAAAAAACGTTCCGTTCCGGAACTGAAGACATCCTGATGCATCCTGAACGGATTTCACTCCATTCAGAATGCATTAGGATAAAACTGATCAGGATTCTTCCGGCATAGAGCCCTGACGACGGAACTCTATGCCGGAAGAAAAGAACGCAAGTGTGAAAGAGCCCTAACTTTTACCTCTGTATGATAATTTAAGTGGCACGTGTGCAGGGTTGGGGGGGGGGGGGGGGGGTGCGCGATCCTGAATCCTTGTCCAGGGTGCAGCCTAGATGCACCTCTGCTCATACTAAAAGTCCAGGAGAAAAAAATATATGAAGTCATTCACTTGCCACACGGGTCTATTTCTCTGATTCAAAAACTGTTAGACATTATTGATAATATATATAGTTGGGCCCCGAGAATAATTTCCTTTGGTGAATACAAGGAACCCTAGTGTGATATTGAAGGGACATAATGGTTCTTTCTACTACTTAGTCCCAAGGGACTGACCATCTCTTCTGCTGTTCAGCCCTCAATTCAATGCAAGTATGCATTTTTGATACAAAATAAAAGTTTATTCAGAGCATAGGAGAAGATTTGTCTTATATACAGTACGTTCCTCCAAATACTCCAAAAATGAAGAACCGATCAAATAGTTGTTTGGCCGCCTTTGCCAGTCACTTGTCAGAGCTTCCACATAGTGTAATATGAGCATAAAGAAATCCTTAGGAATCCTTAAATTATAGCCTGTATGGTTTATCTGATACCAGTGTGAAAATCTCTAGAGAGAAAGTCCCTGAACGCCAGAGGAAGACTCATTAACCCTTGAGGTCAATCTGGAGACAATGTAGGGAGGGCTTCCTCCCCTTGCTGTGTTGGGTCAGGCTGGTGCGGAGAGGGTTAATAAAACAGTGCAGGGTGAGCTGAATAGAGTGGAGGAAACATGAGAACCTGCCTGTACTGAGCCTGTATGGAAGTTGTAGCCTCCTTCATCCTCCCTCCCTCTCTTGCCTCCTCCTCTCCCAGTACAGTTAGAAACACAAGAGCAGAGCCCAGAGCTGGTTAGATGAGCCAGTGATCAAGTCAGGAACTGAATGCAGCAAGCTGCCTCCGGCCACACATCTTTCTAGGGATGTCATTTTTTAGATAACCTTTGTATTTTACCCAATATCAACCTCATGAGAGAGCATTGGTGGATGGCAACGAAAGGCCTTGGAATCTGTAAGAAGGAATACAAAGAAAACTTCAGGAAAAGTTCCTGCCAACTTTTTATTTCCTCCTGAAACTGATCTTCACTCTCAGGACTTAAGTTCTGACCTGGTTCTTCTCCTTCTTTTGAGGATCTAACTTTTTGGATAAGGGATTTTTAAAGGAACTAATAAGAAGATGGGAGTAAAATCCAAGGTCTCGTCGGTTATATTGTATCTGCCTATCCTCTACTGCTTGGCAGGGGAAGTCTACTCCTTTGGCGACGAGGAGGAAAGGCGATGTGACCCTATCAGGATTTCAATGTGTCAGAACCTTGGGTACAATGTCACCAAAATGCCCAATCTGGTTGGGCACGAATTGCAGTCGGATGCAGAACTTCAACTCACCACGTTCACCCCTCTCATACAGTATGGGTGCTCCAGCCAGCTACAGGTGGGTAGGTTCATGCAAGGACGTACTGCAGATTGTTCATAAACTTTTGGGACTCGGGGGCATTGAGGGCCCATCAAAAATATATTCTTCTGAAAGAAAGCTTAGAAACTTCTAGTTATCCCCATTGAATCGTCATCAAACTGAGCATCTTGTAGCTGTCCAGTTGATGGGGGACCATACGTGCCATCATACCTTTATAAGTTCCACAACAACTTAAACAATTAAAAAGTAAAATCTAAAAAATTGCTCCTTCCTAGTATTTTACATATGTTTTTGAAAAAAAAAAAGTATTGTTATGGTAGTTTTAGATGCAGCAAGGCTGAGTTTGTCATGTGGCACACCTTGCGGAGAGATCAAAAGGCTTCTGTAGTAGGTCAACCTACTACAATATCTCACCGTGGTAAAATGAAACAGTTAAATGACACCTTCAGCTCGGCTTCATCTATACATGATTTCTGATTGTGTCTACTTTCATAGAAAACTACTTAGAAGTTTTTTTAAATTTATTATCCCATGAGTCATTTAGCAAAATTACTGTGTATTACTGAAGGAGACAAAATGTCACTTTTGTTAATAATTAACTTCAAGTCTTGAAGTTTACCTAGTCTAACCGCTTGTAAACGTCAGATGCATGAGGTTTTTGACCTTCTAGTGCAGGTAGTCAACTTTGCTTTTTTTTTCAAAAAGTTGGAAAGTTTAATGGAAAAAAGAAATATGAACAGACAGAAATCACTTCTGCTGAAAGTCAAGATGCAGATGGTCCTATTGTGGTGAGATCATGGTTCCTTCAAGGGCAATGCTGGTTTTTAAATGCCTCTACCGCCTGAGAGGGAGGTAAAATGCATTTACATACCTTAATAATGTCAACACAGAGCAGCCCGGGCTATAGTGTCTCTATCACCTTTCAATGAATGCACGGATTTCTTTGTGAGCTGGTGTTTACAGTAAATATACCTTTGCAATGGGAGATTCAATTTGCAAAAAAAAAGTGGCAGAGTATTTCGGTTTCAGGTAAATTTCCATGTCTATTACTAAAAAGTTATGTAATGGCCCGTCTTGTGAGCCCTTATTAGAATGGCAAAGAAAGAAGCTGTGTATGCTAATGTCATTGTTATCACCATCATCATCACCCTCATCATCGTTAGTAATTGCTAAATCTGGTTCCACAAGGTGTATACAGCTACATAAAAACACACATGCAACAAAAAAATCCCAAAAGGGTCAAAACAATTGCCTATAAGGGTTTGTAGTTAATGGGAATTCCCTGAAACGTACCTACTTAAGGGACCAATTGAGTGATAGGTGGTGAGCAGATGTGGTATAATCGATATTCCCCACATTGCCCTCCCTAATGTCATCAACAGGATTGATGACATAGGCAATAGTGCCCATAGGGGCCTCCACGTAATCAAAACAACCCCTCATCTCTCTCCACTTCATGGCCACTTTCACATGGTCATTATTTGGTCAGTATTTCCCATCAGTATTCATAAGGCTCTGGTTTTGGCTTACCAATACTGATGCAAAGTACTGACTGTGTGAAAGCAGCCAGGAGTAACAGGGAATTTGATATCGCCACACCTGCTCCTCCATATTGCCAAGTGAACATCCCAAAAAGGCATTTCCCTCCTAAAATAAAAAAATGCTAAAATATTAATCCACGTGAGTGTATAAATATAATTTAGAAGATAAAATGTCATACGTGGCTATTTTTTGGCACATAGATGACAACTAATGCTGGCATCAATTGGAGAGCCCATAGGGACGGCCAACCATTCAGATCTTCTTAAGTTTTTGCTTGCCTTAACAAGGTATCAAGAGTAAATCTAGAGACCTACTGTAACTTGAAATTCTTGGGCTCCAATGACAAATTTGTAACGGTGCTCCGCATCTACCATGTGCTGTTCATAATACTGGTGTCTTATTATGTCACGTAGGGGCCCCTGCAGACTTTAGAGCCCCAGTGGGTCTGCTGTCTTTGCTCCCACTATAGTTACATGTCTGTGTAGATCCTAAGCAGAAGTACCGTATAAAAAAAGTCTCCAGTCTCTTTTAGAATCAAATTCCGGAGAAAAACACCCTCAAAAGCTGTACCCAAAACTGCACTGTGTGAACACGGCCCAAGAATGTAGGTGACAGAAAGATGGGTGACTATGGTCAGTATAATGGAAGCGGTTAGTTGTCAGGGTCTGTAGTGGGCTTAATAAAACATTAGGTCCAAAGTTCGTGCTGTTTTTAGAATAGTTTGTGAGATTTATTTTTTGCCAAGTCCTAAAGGGAAGAAAATATAAATGAAAGATACTCATTTTATTAATTCTGTGCCATATGGATTCGACCTTCACACAAGAACAATTGTGTTTTTATTTTAGGGGAAAATCCATCAAAATAGGAAAAATTATGAGATAATTTAGAAGTGTAAGTTATATGTCAGAAGATACACATTGAGGTTATATAGTCAGAAGAGTTTCTAAGGTCTCAGCCTTTAAAAAGTTTCAAAATGCAAGGTTTTGACCATTTCGCCTAGGACTCTGTGAGGGTTGTGTAGTACTCTTTATATTTTCTTTTTTGGCTGCCATAGCCAGTGTCTTTCGCGGTTTTTGAGAAGCTTGTTGGCACACACTTGGTGGAATGCTCCCCGCGAGCAGATCTTCTCTTTGACACTTTGCACACACATTGTTGATATAAGGATTTTAGGTCTTTGTGAGAGTGACATGCTGCATGGCAGGAATGTGAGGGCTGATCCATTTACTTGTCATTTTTTTTCTTCTTGTGGGAGTCTGATTAGAAGCCCTGCTAATTTGAGCTTGTTAAAGAAAACCCGGGCAGATTGAATTCCCCATTAGCGAGATCTCTGCGATAATTACTTAAAGAAAAGGGAAAGAAAGTGAGTATTGAGACAGGAAGGGAAGAGAGACATTAAAAAGAGACACAGCTGAAAAGCTCCCAGGTGGGAATGTCTTAAAGTGGTTCTAGTCACAAATAGACTTGCCCACAACCAGGCGAAAAATCCTATATTTTTATTTTTGGTAAAGTTTTTTTTCTTTAAAAGACGACTACACAGATATATTTCCATATTCAAACATTTTTGCAATTCTCTCCTCAATGGGCAAGCAACCAAAAACAGTCTTGAGCAAATGTTTTGACCCTTGAAAATACGGGGTCCTCCTGGTTGTTGGCATTAACAAATGCATCTATGTCATCTTTAGAGTACATCCACATCTGTAAAAACAGCCATGTAGATGCCCTTTAAGCCCTGTACTACTGCATAACTTGCAGATTGTGTTTCTCCCGTGACATCAAGTCCAACCATGGCCATGATAACATTAGACAACCCGTGTTAAAATGGAGTTACTCATGGTTAGAACATTGTAGTTTGACCACTCCTGAATGTTCTTGACACGCTGAACTGACCAATAGGCCGCGTTTCCATAAATTAACCAAAAGTGGGACATATACTAGGGGGAAACAGTTTTCTGCTGAATTTTTTTACAGGGTAGGTGAGAATATAAGTAATGAGGTTGGTGGCTAGTTTCTATCCACGTGGCACACAACTTTATTGACACATAGGAGTTGCCCAGTTTTAGATGCCAGATTGAAGCCCACATCCTACATCAGTTTGTAGCCCTAAGCTGGCCAAACACATTAGGCTCTATTTACATCTCCTTTGCAAATTCCGGTAGTTTGTTCCGTCCAAAGAACACACTAATGGAGATCCCTGGTGACTATAATGGGGATCCGGCTGGATGTAGGAATTCTTGTGTGTCCAAAAGCCAGCATTTATGCTGGAAAATGACCGCATCCCATTATAGTCAATGGTGATCTGGCGGTGTGCGGCCTTGTCTGGCTATGCCAGATTTGGTGAACTCCGGTAGTCTGTTCCTCTTCCGGAACAGACTACCAGAGTTCACAACGGAAATGTGAATATAGCCTAAAGCCTGTAATAGACCTAGCGATTGTCGGGAGGGAAGCGTTCCTTCCTGGCAATCACTTGCTCGCTTGCGGAGTAGACCGCTGCTATTACATGCAGAGATCTCCTCCGCAGCATGGGAAGGAGAGATCGTTATGCTGTCACTCATCCCCATGCCGTCTAGTTGGTTGCCGGCAGCAGACCGTGATTAGACATCATGATCTGCCGCCAAAAAATCATGATCTTTTAGCATGCTGAAAGATCATGATTGCCCGATGAATGAGAATTTGCTCGTTCATCAGGTAATCGGTGGCAGTATTACACTGCCAGATAATCGCTAACGAGCGTTACTGCGAACGCTCGTTAGCGATCATCTGGTAGTGTAATACAGGCTTTAGATAAATATTGACTCGTTGATGGGGCTGGTAAGCTTTGTAAAGTTAATTTCAACTGCCCAATCTTTTTGTTCTCGGGGATATAAGCCAATACTAGAGGTGTCTAGTCGAAGCTTTCACCCCTCTGCCCATTAAGTACTCATGTATGCTCAGCTCTCCCAATTATACATGTGTGTAGACGGGTGAGGGGGAGAGCTGTTGGCCAAAAAATCGAATGTGTATGGGAAGACTGCTGTAATATTTGCTTAAAGAAAGGAAAATAAAGTCAGTATTGAGACTTTGAAGGGACGGAGACAGTTGAAAAGGTTCCAGATGGAGACTGCTTACTGATCCCAGGTGGGAAGCTTGCTGATAAGAACATGATAATTCACAGCACTTAATCAAACAAAAGCAAACAGTTTATGATACTGGGGATTACCCGGAACACAGGCCTATGAGATGGCTGAGGAGGAAAATGCTTTAAGTTGAAAGGTCGAGCAGGAATATAAAATAAATCATTGTTACTGAGAACCTCTTAGTCGTGTTTACCTCCAACTTGATTAGTAAAGTATTTCGTTTACATTAGTCCTTGTATTACATTTCTAAACCTACCGGGCGGTTTTCTTTTCCCCTTCCTTCAATTGGACTGTGCTCCTTAAAGGATAAGAAAGGAGTATTTGAGTTTGCCAAACAAAATGTCACCGTCCTAAAGACAGTATAAAAAATGGTGCCAGATGGTGGGACTGTTTAAAAGTTTAAGAAAGTTCTTATTTTTTTTTTACTTTAGAACTTTTGGAGAACAATTCTTCAATTTTATTTCCTGAATAAAACTTTTACCATTCACAGTCTACGTTATTACATATGATGTTCTGTTTGTTTTTGATTTGCCGAACTATAATGAATGCTAGAAAAAAATGTAATAAAAAAAAAATAATATTCATTGAATATCTATGTTTTAATTCCTAATTTGTTTTTCTTCTTCTGCTTTCAGTTCTTCCTCTGTTCTGTGTATGTTCCCATGTGCACAGAGAAGATTAACATCCCCATTGGTCCTTGTGGTGGCATGTGCCTTTCGGTCAAGAAAAGGTGTGAACCTGTCCTTAAGGAATTTGGATTTACTTGGCCTGAAGGTTTAAACTGCAGCAAATTTCCTCCTCAGAATGACCACAATCATATGTGCATGGAAGGTCCTGGAGATGAAGAGGTCCCACTGCACAGCAAGACCTCTGTGCAGCCTGGAGAAGACTGCACCATATTTGGTCCAAATGCAGAGCAGTATACTTGGGTGAAAAGAAGCACGTCTTGTGTTTTGAAGTGCGGCTATGATGCTGGGCTCTACAGTCGTCTGTCTAAGGAATTCACCGATATTTGGATGACCGTATGGGCCAGCTTGTGCTTCATATCTACTGCCTTCACTGTCCTTACATTTTTGATTGACTCTTCCAGGTTCTCTTACCCTGAGAGGCCCATCATCTTCCTGAGCATGTGTTATAATATTTATAGCATTGCTTACATTGTGAGGTTAACAGTGGGCCGAGAAAGAATATCCTGTGATTTTGAAGAGGCGACAGAACCTGTCCTTATTCAGGAAGGGCTGAAGAACACAGGATGTGCTATTATTTTCTTGCTGATGTACTTTTTTGGGATGGCTAGCTCCATCTGGTGGGTTATTCTGACATTGACCTGGTTTCTCGCTGCTGGTCTCAAATGGGGGCATGAAGCAATCGAAATGCACAGTTCCTATTTCCATATTGCTGCTTGGGCCATTCCGGCTGTGAAAACCATTGTTATATTGATCATGAGACTTGTAGACGCCGATGAGTTGACCGGGCTATGCTATGTTGGAAATCAAAACATTGATGCCCTCACCGGATTTGTGGTTGCTCCACTTTTTACCTACTTGGTGATTGGGACTTTGTTCATAGCTGCTGGCCTCGTGGCCTTGTTTAAAATTAGGTCAAATCTTCAAAAAGACGGGACAAAAACTGATAAATTGGAAAGACTGATGGTAAAAATTGGCGTCTTCTCGGTTTTGTATACAGTGCCAGCCACATGCGTCATCGCCTGCTATTTTTATGAAATCTCCAACTGGCCGGTTTTCCGTTACACTGCTGATGATTCCAACATGGCAGTGGAGATGCTCAAGATATTTATGTCTCTCTTGGTGGGTATTACATCTGGAATGTGGATCTGGTCGGCCAAGACACTGCATACGTGGCAAAAGTGTTCTAATAGATTAGTAAATTCAGGAAAGGTAAAAAGGAAGAAAAGAGCGGACGCTTGGGTTAAGCCAGGAAAAGGGAACGAGACTGTTGTATAGCTCGAGGTTGAGCACAATTCACAAAGTGAACACCGTCCTACATTGAGTTCTTGGAGACATAAGGCTTACATCTTTCGGGATAACTCTTCGGGCTTCTATGGGATGTTCATTTTTGTTCCTAATGGCTCCCCAAAGTTGGCAAAGCCTGGATGCCTTCTGTCCATGGTTTCAGCACTAAAGGTTGTCCAAGTGGTAAAAATGAATGACCTCAGGAAACAGAGAGCTAGACTTGGCCTTGTTCGCTAGCTCCAAAGGATTTGTCACCGATGGGCCATTTTAGGGCTTTTTTATAGTTGAAAAAAAAAAACTATTTTTCATAGGTTACATTGTGGTAAAGTCTTATATCTTGTACACGACTGGAAGGTTGCTTCCGAGACAATGGATTAACGAATGTGACTACCAAGCAAGCGAACATGCAAGGCACATTTTATCCTATTGCTTCACCAGTGTTTTGCCCCACTACGAAACCACTGCCCAAGGTGTATTTTAAAATGTCTGACAGAAAGAGTGAAGCCTCTGAACACTGGAAACTGTTTTAGACTTTTTGGTGCCTTACTAACTGAAATATTTTCATTTGTGTGTGTTACTGCCTAACATAGCCAATCACCGAATGCAGGAAGATCTAATCTCCTGATCATTGCTGTCTGTAGTTATGGGCAAGGACAAACAAAACTTTGTAGACCAATTAGACCACTTCAGAAACCAACTGACCTTTTGTTTGGCAGACATCTCAAAAACTGAAAAGAAAAAAATCCAAAATGTTAGGCACTAACTTTAAACTTCTGGGCACATTGGCTATGAATTTGTCCAGCCCGTTTTAAAGAAAGTATAGCTGGTCATAGTCTTGTTTTTTCAATACTTCTAGACATGATGGGTCTAGACTCTAGAAGAACAAGGTCTGTGGACTCTTTGTGTTCATAATGCACTAAAAGTGAAAATATATAGAAACCGAATAGGCTCATATGGATTGAAAAGGAAAGAGAAACAATGCACTATTTGCTCTCTGTATATAGGATTAGTATATGTGTGGTGCCTTTGTGAATTATAAGATAAAATATTGAAAAAAGTAAAGTATTAGCATATGGAATATCACAACTCCTATATAGATAGTGATGTGATTGGCTGCTAGCCATTTTATCAGGTGAGGTCACCAGCAGCTAGTGATGTCATCGGGGCCTAAGGCACATTTATAGTTTCATGTAGAGTATGCCTTGTTGATGTCACTAGTTCCTATTGATTTCATAAGCTCCATTTTTGATACCTGAGCCTTAAGGCCTAAACATTTCAGAACTTTAAATTTTTTTTTTTCCTATGCTTCATTTTAATTATATTGATTCATATTGAATATTGGATTTTTGTTTTAATAATGACATGCAATGTGTTGTTTTTTACAGTAGGGGTCACTGTTGTGAATAAAAGGGGCATGCCGCTACTCTATAGGGTGCTGCCTTCTACACTAGGTGTCAGTGATGGGGTCAGTCGGCAAGTTGATCCCCTCCACTGACAACAGTGACATCTACTGTAGAAGGAAGCACACTACACCATATTGGCTTTCAGTGTTTTGCCCCCTGTCCATTGACAATATGTACAAGCCTCTACTGTAGGTATCCATGTTATCAAAAAGGAGCAGACTATATTGCAGTGTACTAACCTCTACAGTGGAGGGGACATGCAACTATGGTATATTACAGTGCATCGCCCCTATGTTGCAGTATGCTGGCCTCTACAGGACGGGTCACTATTGTCAATGGAGGGAACAAGCCACTATATTGCAAGGCACAGACTTCTATAGTAGCTGTCACTATTGGCGTACAGTATATTCTCCTCCATTGACAACAGTGACACCTCGTGTAGAGGCCAGCAATGGTCAACATATTGGCTTGCCGACCCATGTTGCAGTGACCTAGACTCTGCAGTATTTTTCTCTGTTGTCAATGGTTCTTATGCCAATATGCAGCAGTTTCTTGGCCCCTACAGTAGGTGTCGCTATTGTCAATGGAGGATACAAGCCACTGTATTGCAGAGCACTGACTTCTACAGTAGGTGTCACTGTTAGAGTGCAGCATATTCTCCTCCTCCATTGACAACAGTGACACCTAGTGTAGAGGCCAGCATAGTGCAACATATTGGCTTGCCGACCCATGTTGCAGTGTGCTTGTCTCTGTTGTCAATGGATGTTATGCCAGTATGCTGCAGTTTCTTGGCCTCTACAGTAGGTGTCACTGTTTCCAATAGAAATTGTATTATCTCATTCCCATAGGTAATATAAGACGTTTCCCATTTTTCCCAATTCTTTAAAGTCACTGCTTGGTCACCTTATGTATCATGCTGTCTTCTTTTATGCCCTTTAAGGAAAAGAACAGGGACTAGAAGGTCATTGACCGTTTTATAAAATCTTAGCTAACATAAACCATAATTATATGGTTAAAAGAGTCGACTTTGGACTTTTTTCCATAAATTATTAACCAAGTTCCAAACTACGTAAAACCTGTCTGTGTCCGGTATGTAGGAGGCTGCCGCTGGAGTCTTAGCAAGCAGCTAAGCCATACTGGTTAACCCTACTAGCTATGACAACTAGGTAAGGGCATGCTGAGAGTTGTAGTTGTGCAGTTGGAGAGCCGCCGGTTGGACATCTACAGGGGTCCCGAATAGAGGGGAGTCTTACTCTAGTGATTGTGTGCAACTTTTTTGGCCAATCGCATGACAGTTAACCAACCCAATTGTCTGATTGGCTAAAAACCTTCACTTGACAGTTTTATCCAGATGTAGGCGCTGGTGGTCATGCTTGATCCCCTGAGGTCACCTTCCGGTTTCAGGATGTTGGGTGAGGGTCAATCTGATTGGTCGCTATAACCCACTCTTCTAATTTTTTATACCTGATTCCGACTAATTTTCTATATAGGAGTTGTATTTTCTATGTGGGAATTTATCAGTGTGAAATGGAAAAGCCAACGTCCTTGTGCCTTAAAAGTCTATTTTGTGGAAGAAATATAGAATAAATGCTTTGACAAGGGTGTATGAGGCTAGAAAAAAAGGTCTGCTTTTTTCCAAGAAACAGCACCACTCTTGTCTACAGGCTGCGTCGGGTATTGCAGCTTAGACTCGATCACTTGAAAAGGGCTTAGGGGCAATACCAGACACAGCCCAAAGTGAGGGGCATATGTGGAAATGTCTGATCTTTTTTTTCTAATCTCATATTAAATGAAATGCCCATTCTATACCTGCTGACGAAACATCATGTGATACGTCGACAAAACTTCCAGGTACAAGTAATATACTCATGTTAGACATGAATTTGTGAACTTCTGTGGAAATAGACACTGCTTTTATGGGTGTTGCATTTTGTATACGTCTTTAATGGATATGTCTTGTAAATGTATGTAAATGTATAATTTATCACTGTACAAATCTTTTATATTTAATTTTTTATCAAAAAATAAACCACATTTTCAGCTGAGCTTTGGAATATTCCTTTATAATATAGATGTTTTATGGCTGTCCTACAGTAAAGAGTAAGACTTCAGACTATAACTTAAAATACTGTCTCCTATACAGTATACAAGAATATAACTACTATAACACTGCTCCTATGTACAAGAATATAACTACTATAATACTGCTCCTATGTACAAGAATATAACTACTATAATACTGCTCCTATGTACAAGAATAGAATTACTATAATACTGCTCCTATGTACAAGAATATAACTACTATAATACTGCTCCTATGTACAAGAATATAACTACTATAATACTGCCTCCTATGTACAAGAATATAACTACTATAATACTGCTCCTCTGTACAAGAATATAACTACTATAATACTGCTCCTATGTACAAGAATATAACTACTATAATAATGCCTCCTATGTACAAGAATATAACTACTATAATACTGCCTTCTATGTACAAGAATATAACTACTATAATACTGCTCCTGTGTACAAGAATATAACTACTATAATATTGCTCCTATGTACAAGATAATAACTACTATAATACTACTCCTATGTACAAGAATATAACTACTATAATACTGCTACTATGTACAAGAATATAACTACTATAATACTGCTCCTATGTACAAGAATATAACTACTATAATACTGCTCCTATGTACAAAATATAACTACTATAATATTGCTCCTATGTACAAGAATATAACTACTATAATACTGCTCCGATGTACAAGAATATAACTACTATAATACTGCTCCTATGTACAAGAATATAGCTACTATAATACTGCCTCCTATGTACAAGAAAATAACTGCTATAATACTGCCTCCTATGTACAAGAATATAACTACTATAATACTGCTCCTATATACAAGAATATAACTACTATAATACTGCTCCTATGTACAAGAATATAACTACTATAATACTGCTCCGATGTACAAGAATATAACTACTATAATACTGCTCCTATGTACAAGAATATAGCTACTATAATACTGCCTCCTATGTACAAGAAAATAACTGCTATAATACTGCCTCCTATGTACAAGAATATAACTACTATAATACTGCTCCTATATACAAGAATATAACTACTATAATACTGCTCCTATGTACAAGAATATAACTACTATAATACTGCCTCCTATGTACAAGAATATAACTACTATAATACTGCTCCTATGTACAAGAATATAACTACCATAATACTGCCTCCTATGTACAAGAATATAACTACTATAATACTGCTACTATGGACTAGAATCCCTTTTTACCATTAGAACTGTCCACAGTCATATAGTTTGTGATTGCAGTAGGGCTAATATATTCCACCCTGCACCCTTGGATTCTCTCCTCCTATGTTTTTTACGGCATATTGTGTATGTTCTTGAGCCTGAGTATCATCAGGTTCAGTGGCAGCCCTGTCTGTGACCACAGTTGTCACGTTCGGGTGTGGGAGGGAAACACCACACCGAACATAGGAGGAATAGGGGTGAGGGAATAAGGCCTGTAAACTAGGGAAAGGAGATGGACACCTTCTAGTAAAACCCTAATCAAAGTCCTGACTAACTACCAGTATGAACAGACCTCAGAGGTAGATGAGTTCATACACAGGAATACCTAATGTCCTAACTCACCCTATAGGACCCTGCTACTAATGTCAGGACTGAGACAACCTGTTCCTCCAAAAGGAAGGACAAAAAGGAGTCTCCCTTTAGGCCTTAAAACAAATGACAGGGAAATGCAACACACAAAATAACCTAAACAAAATACAAAAGGGATAGAAAACACTTAACTTCAAGTGGCTATGGCAGCACCAGGAAATCAGCCGAGATACACACACCAGCCATCCACAACTCAAACTAAAGCTATAAACCTCATAGCATAGCGGGAGAAACAACAATAAATAGAGAAGGTTAAATGACCCTAATAGCCACACCTGGGGAAGGAAGGTGCGGCAAGCACCAGAAACAACACAGACGTCATTTGAGCCAAATGGAAAACATGTCCGATCAAACCACGTGTTACCAGTCTCACCGATCTCCTGCCACCTGACGCGGGAACGTCCGTGACAGCAGTACACTAGTATAGTATAGTAGTATACTCATATAATTTACAGGGATTGATAAGACAATGCACCAACGAATATGGCGTCTCGACTTGGCTCATACATCAATGGCAGAGATTACTTTTGTGTTACTTTGGTGGTGGTGGTAATAGTGGTAGCTGAGACCACCCAACACCCCAAAAAAAAGAAAGGAAAATTTTACGTGGAACCACGTGTTACAATTCTCAAGAAGATTATGTACATTACACCCTGGCTCCTCCACCAGCTAAAGGCTGGAGACTAGAAACGCGACAACCACTGACCTAAGCCGGAAATGTGCCTGAAACAGTAGTCACTGTCATAGCAGTTAGAAGTTTGATTGCGGTACCCTGCGGCAATGCGTCAAGGGATCAAATTGCAGTGATGCAGTGTGAAAAATACATTTACATGTTTAGTGCAGATCCTGAGAGGGCGAAGCATTATAAAGAGATTATTTGATATATTTTTTTAACACCTTCCCACCCACCTGTATAGCGCAGTGTATTATCTTTGCCTGGAGGGTTCATTAATAGGAAGAAACTTCTCATTATTCTAAGTATTTCTAAATTAAAGGGGTTGGCCCATCTGGGACACAGATGTCATACATCGCTATGACATGTCATCACTGTCAGATTGGTGCAGGTCCCACCTGAGCGAGGTATCCTGAAGTGAAAGCGAACATACGACGCATGCGCAGCGTGATCTTCAATAATTGCTATAGGAGTTCAGAAAATAGCCAGGTGAGTGCGTGAAGCTATTTCTCAAAGTCCCATAGGGGTGAATAGGGAGCAGACCGCACAAACAGGCTACCCCTTCATTCCCCGCTATGGGACTGCTGGAAATATCCAAGCCCTTGCTCATCTATTTTGAGAACTCCCATAGCGCTGAATGGAGGGTGGTCGCTAGGGCTGAAACGATTACCCGAATCAATTGAGTAACTCGACACAAAATAATACCCTATGCAATTTTTTTTCATTTGTACCATGTGACCACTGAGCGTGAGTGAAGCGCTTGCTATTACTCACTGCTCCGTGGTCTCCCAAACCACGCTGTATCCTGGCGTACACACATCGTCAGGATGTAGCACACATAAGCGTGCACTATGACCTGACCCTGTGTGATGTCAGGAGGACAGTGCAGCGCGTGAAAAAATGCTGGAAGTGCTGTGGAGTGTCGGCGGAACCCCTAGCAGTAAAGGTAAGTATTTGATTTGAATGGTGATGAGGACTGATCGCGAGGAGGGGGAGATGGTGGCACTGGGGGGAGCTGATGGCATGGAGGACTAATGGCACTGGGGGAAGCTGATGGCACAGAGAACTGATGCTATGGAGGACAGTAGGAGAGAAGTTCATAGAGTGCTCCACCTTACTGGTGCCTTTGCAACAGACCCACTATCAGGGCGTCTGGGGAATCCCTTGCCTCTTAGGAGGTTTCTACAAAATATGTCCCTGTTATTGTCACGACTGTGACTGATCCAGGCAGGTCTGGGAGGAGAAGGTCGCAGCGACTTGCTACTCGCGATAGCTGGTGAGTTTGCTCCGTGGTTCAGGGTATGTCATCTGGGTTTTGCCTTGTGAACCTTTTTGTCCTGACTGGGAGTTTGTAGGCATCCTTCTCAGGTGAGTCCTGTCTGCCACTCCCAGCTACTATATTAGTTTCAGTTTCACTTGCAGTCATTGCCAGATATAGTCCTTACTTCCAGTGCTATTCTGACCTTTGAAGGAGGTCGTTTGACGGTATTGCTGTGGTGCTCTGGTCTGGCGTGGACTGTCGTTATTGGGATCACCTTCTCTGCTCGTGACTGGATAAGTCTATCTCTGCTGTAGATTGTTTGTTTGTTGCTGTCTTCCCCTGTTGTTCTCCTAGACATGAGTGATGGTGACTAGTGCTCCCATTGGCCTTTCCCCAGTCTAGTCTTGTTAGGGTGACTGAGGGTTTAGGCATCCTGCTCGCCGCACGGGTTCACACTCCGTCTAGGGTATCAGGGCAGACAGGTGCCAGCTTAGGGTTAGTCAGGGGTGGCTGTTCTATTTCCCATCCGTAGATAAGGGTCCCCCTTCCCCTCCGTCTGGTGCGACACGACTGCTGCTGGGATAGCGGTCGGGACAGTTAAAGAGCAAATAAACGTGACGCCAGTTGCAGTTAAGCAACGAGAACATGGTGTCCCCTCTGTAGATTGTAATGTTGGTACCCAGGGTAGGATTGCTAGAGTGGTGTAGAGTGGCCTACAATATCTCTGTAGATGTATACACGTGTCACAGTGTTCCTACCTGGATATCGTTGGATCCCAGACATGAAGAGGTCCGAAGCAGTGCAAAAAGGGTAGTTGAACTTGGGTGATGAATAAGTAGAATAAATGGAGTCCAGACTTGTAGTAACGTTGAACATAGCTGTACTTGGCATAAACGGTAGTTCTCACAATTTCCAAACTGTATCTTGGTCATCAGTAGGTATTGGCTTAACTTTGGCAGGCAAATACGTCTCTGCAACAATCTCAGCTCTGCTATGCTAGCTGGAGTAATTAGAAACTTTCCTCTTCTGCTGGGACTTAGTTCATCTATCTGTAGTCTGTCTCTTACTTTAATCCTAGGAACTTCTTGTCCTGGCTTTGGAGTACCCCAAGCTCTAGCTTCAGCTTGGATGAAGGCAATGCGAGCCCAGGAGGGGGCAAGCAACCATGTAGACTTCAAAGGCAGGGCCTCTGGGCACAGCAGAGCAAGCAGTGCTCTGCTGGCCGACATACAACCTCTCCCTACGGAGGGTGGACTAGACTGCTCTTGCAGGCTCATCCAGGAGGGACGAGAGCCTGCTGCTTCCCCATACAGGGGCTACTCTGAACTGACTAACTAAACTCCTCCCTCTGTAAAGAGGGCTGGAAGGGAACCAGAAGGTTCCTCTCCAGAGAAACTATCTCTGCCAATGCTGCCGCCATCTGCTGGTGTAGCAGGCAATTACATGAACATAGGTATGTAAAGTATGGTAGGGGGCACTCAACTACCTGGTACCAGTTGGACAACTTATTGTGTAATAGTGGTTTTATTCAATTAAAATACAATATACTATAAAAAACATTAAATCACACACTTATTGGCGCCATGAAAGAATGATAAAATACATGTAAAATGCAAAATACATATAGTATTACTCAGACCAAACACTGGGGTGCTCCTGGTGTGGAAGCACGTAAGGGGACTGGTCGTTAGAGCTCAGAATCCCTTGGTTGGAATAGATGAGTTAGTGTAGGTCCGCTTTAACGTAACCGAAACATAACCAAAAACTCCAAATATAGTCCATGTGACGCTACCTCCCTTGATGTGGGGTGATGCTAGTGACGGATGGGGGTCGCTGCAGCCTGCTTCCCATATGTCATTGCTCCGTTACAAGCATAAACTGTGGTGGGCATACGGTACTACGAATAGGGCATAGGTATTAGTACTTATACGCAAATGACTTTGTACTTTACCCCTCCAAAAGTCGTGTGGTCCGATTCGGTCTCTCTTAAAAGATCAGGTCTGCATGTGATCGGACGCCAGAGTGAGTATCAAGGACCTTCTGCCTTGTTCACGTGATCCCCAGTCACATGATCGGAGTCTGTACACGTGATCAGAGATGGGGAGGTTTCGGAGGTTGGGTTCGCTTCCAAGGTCTGTATTAGTTAGGCGCGTGCCTATTCCACTGGAAACACTGCGATATTTAAAGTTTTCGTAGCCACATATGATATGTGGAATCCCTTGGGTTTAGTAACTGCTGCAACCAGACGCGTTTCGGGGTCTGAACTTGCCCCTTTTGAAGAAAGGGCAAGTTCAGACCCCGAAACGCGTCAGCCAGCAGAGTACTGCTTGCTCTGCTGTGACCAACCAAGGGATTCTGAGCCCTAACGACCAGTCCCCTTACGTGCTTCCACACCAGGAGCACCCCAGTGTTTGGTCTGAGTTATACTATATGTATTTTAGATGTATTTTATCATCCTTTCATGGCGCCAATAAGTGTGTGATTTAATGTTTTTATAGTATATTGTATTTTAATTGAATAAATACACTATTACACAATAAGTTGTCCAACTGGTACTGAGTGCCCCCTACCATATTTGACATACCTATTTGTTCTCTCTGCGACCAGGGGTAGGCCGCAAGGGTTGTGCACCGCATCCGGTTGATGCGAGAGGTTGGAGCCACTGTAACACATTGTATTTTTTTAATTACATGAACATAACCAGTTGCATGAATAATTATGCATATTATTAGGAGATGACAAGAGGTACATTAGGTAATATAAATTAGCACTCCGGGACATTACACCACCTTTTATTCAGAACAAGAAGGGTTAAATCTTGTTGGTTTTTCCCCTTGCGGTCGCTTTCTCCTCTAGACTGCGGGTAAAACCTCCATCAGCCCGATAAACCGAAGTGGTGGCCTCTCCGCACATAGTTTACAGGTCCTGTGGGGGAAACATTCTTTCTGCAGCTCTCAAGTTAAGGTTTCACATAAAGGGGTAACATAATCTACTTAGAAGGGGCCGAGCGGATTGGGTTACCCCCCTAAGTGTGACAGACCTTTTCCCTGCAGAAGTCAATACGTTCGTGTTTTCCTTGCCCTACAAAATATGTCTGCGCTCTAATCCCTCGCCACCGGAGCCGCAGACGTGTCTATTATTCATCCTGAAGTGATAAAATGTGGTGTAAATGCTGCAGAGCCAGGTCTCCTCCAGACTGAGAGCCGACTGCACCGACTCCATGTGCACTGGTAGAGAAGAGTAATATACAATGCCGTACAGACGTGTAACACTTATCTCATGATTAATATAAAATATGAAGATCAGACGTCACATAGTACATGACAATCTCTTTCTAAAAAAGCTAGAACCAGCCCTGCACCTCACATGGATCCAGAGATCTCCACATTCATTGCTCTGCTAGATTTATATCAAGCTGACAGCTCAAGGGGGCATGTCCTTTCGTAGGGGGTGTGTCCTTTCTGCTACAGCTCTCATCCTATCACATCTCAAGGGGTGTGTACTTTACCTGGCAGCTCTCTTCCTATCTCAGCTCATGAGTAGAGTTGAGCGAACACCTGGATGTTCGGGTTCGAGAAGTTCGGCCGAACATCCCGGAAATGTTCGGGTTCGGGATCCGAACCCGATCCGAACTTCGTCCCGAACCCGAACCCCATTGAAGTCAATGGGGACCCGAACTTTTCGGCACTAAAAAGGCTGTAAAACAGCCCAGGAAAGAGCTAGAGGGCTGCAAAAGGCAGCAACATGTAGGTAAATCCCCTGCAAACAAATGTGGATAGGGAAATGAATTAAAATAAAAATTAAATAAATAAAAATTAACCAAAATCAATTGGAGAGAGGTTCCATAGCAGAGAATCTGGCTTCCCGTCACCCACCACTGGAACAGTCCATTCTCAGATATTTAGGCCCCGGCACCCAGGCAGAGGAGAGAGGTCCCGTAACAGAGAATCTGTCTTCATGTCAGCAGAGAATTAGTCTGCATGTCATAGCAGAGAATGAGGCTTCACGTCAGCCACCACTGCAACAGTCCATTGGCATATATTTAGGCCCAGCACCCAGGCAGAGGAGAGAGGTCCCGTAACAGAGAATCTGTCTTCATGTCAGCAGAGAATTAGTCTGCATGTCATAGCAGAGAATGAGGCTTCACGTCAGCCACCACTGCAACAGTCCATTGGCATATATTTAGGCCCAGCACCCAGGCAGAGGAGAGAGGTCCCGTAACAGACAATCTGGCTTCATGTCAGCAGAGAATCAGTCTGCATGTCATAGCAGAGAATCAGGCTTCACGTCACCCACCACTGCAACAGTCCATTGTCATAAATTTAGGCCCAGCACTAGTGTTGAGCGGCATGTCCCATATTCGAATTCGCGAAATTTTGTGAATATTCGAAAGAATATTCGTAAAATATTCGCGATTATTCAAATTCGTTATTATTTCGCATATGCGATAATTCGAATTTTCGCATCGCATAATACATATGCTATGCAAAATTCACATGTGCGCTAATGAAATCGCCTTACGAAGATTCGCAACTCAATTCAATCACTAATGTATGAATGCAATGCCCTTTGCCTCTGTTCTGGGACAAGTGTAGATATTCGCATGTGCGCTAATAAAATCGCCTTACGAAGATTCGCACCTCAATAACTTTCTAGGGAATGTGAGACTTTTGGAAATCAATCGAGATACAGTGGGGGGTGATGACAGTAGTTGACAGAGTACAGATCAATGTAATCTGTAAGGTGGAAAGTAAAATAAAAAATACGAATATTCGTAAATCGAATTTTACGAAGTTCTACGTATTCGCGAATATGGTGCTATACTATATGAATGCACATGCACAGGCCTTTGCCTCTCTGTTCTGGGGACAAGTGTAGATATTTGCATTTGCGTTAATAAAATCGCCTTACGAAGATTCGCAGCTCAATTCAATCACTAATGTATGAATGCAAAGCCCTTTGCCTCTGTTCTGGGACAAGTGTAGATATTCGCATGTGCGCTAATAAAATCGCCTTACGAAGATTCGCAACTCAATTCACTAATGTATGAATGCAAAGCCCTTTGCCTCTGTTCTGGGACGTGCCGATATTCGCATGTGCGCTAATAAAATCGCCTTACGAAGATTCGCGCCTCAATCACTTTCTAGGCAATGTGAGTAAGATCTGAGCTGTTGGACCTTTGGGAAACAATCAATTATATGTGTACTGTAATTTTGTGGGGGGGGGGGAAAAAAAACAAAAAACGAATATTCGTTTTTACGAATATATAGCACTATATTCGAAATATTCGCGAAATCGCGAAGTTGCGATATTCGCGAAAAAAATTTGCTTTTCGAATATTCGCGCTCAACACTACCCAGCACCCAGGCAGAGGAGAGAGGTCCCGTAACAGACAATCTGGCTTCATGTCAGCAGAGAATCAGTCTGCATGTCATAGCAGAGAATGAGGCTTCACGTCAGCCACCACTGCAACAGTCCATTGGCATATATTTAGGCCCAGCACCCAGGCAGAGGAGGGAGGTCCCGTAACAGACAATCTGGCTTCATGTCAGCAGAGAATCAGTCTTCATATCATAGCAGAGAATCAGGCTTCACGTCAGCCACCACTGTAAGAGTCCATTGGCATATATTTAGGCCCAGCACACACACAGGCAGAGGAGAGAGGTCCCGTAACAGAGAATCTGTCTTCATGTCAGCAGAGAATCAGTCTGCATGTCATAGCAGAGAATGAGGCTTCACGTCACCCACCACTGCAACAGTCCATTGGCATATATTTAGGCCCAGCACACACACAGGCAGAGGAGAGAGGTCCCGTAACAGAGAATCTGTCTTCATGTCAGCAGAGAATCAGTCTGCATGTCATAGCAGAGAATGAGGCTTCACGTCAGCCACCACTGCAACAGTCCATTGGCATATATTTAGGCCCAGCACCCAGGCAGAGGAGGGAGGTCCCGTAACAGAGAATCTGTCTTCATGTCAGCAGAGAATTAGTCTGCATGTCATAGCAGAGAATGAGGCTTCACGTCAGCCACCACTGCAACAGTCCATTGGCATATATTTAGGCCCAGCACACACACAGGCAGAGGAGAGAGGTCCCGTAACAGAGAATCTGGCTTCATGTCAGCAGAGAATCAGTCTGCATGTCATAGCAGAGAATGAGGCTTCACGTCAGCCACCACTGCAACAGTCCATTGGCATATATTTAGGCCCAGCACACACACAGGCAGAGGAGAGAGGTCCCGTAACAGAGAATCTGGCTTCATGTCAGCAGAGAATCAGTCTGCATGTCATAGCAGAGAATGAGGCTTCACGTCAGCCACCACTGCAACAGTCCATTGGCATATATTTAGGCCCAGCACACACACAGGCAGAGGAGAGAGGTCCCGTAACAGAGAATCTGGCTTCATGTCAGCAGAGAATCAGTCTGCATGTCATAGCAGAGAATGAGGCTTCACGTCAGCCACCACTGCAACAGTCCATTGGCATATATTTAGGCCCAGCACACACACAGGCAGAGGAGAGAGGTCCCGTAACAGAGAATCTGGCTTCATGTCAGCAGAGAATCAGTCTGCATGTCATAGCAGAGAATGAGGCTTCACGTCAGCCACCACTGCAACAGTCCATTGGCATATATTTAGGCCCAGCACACACACAGGCAGAGGAGAGAGGTCCCGTAACAGAGAATCTGGCTTCATGTCAGCAGAGAATCAGTCTGCATGTCATAGCAGAGAATGAGGCTTCACGTCAGCCACCACTGCAACAGTCCATTGGCATATATTTAGGCCCAGCACCCAGGCAGAGGAGAGAGGTCCCGTAACAGAGAATCTGTCTTCATGTCAGCAGAGAATTAGTCTGCATGTCATAGCAGAGAATGAGGCTTCACGTCACCCACCACTGCAACAGTCCATTGGCATATATTTAGGCCTAGCACACAGGCAGAGCAGAGAGGTCCCGTAACAGACAATCTGGCTTCATGACAGCAGAGAATCAGTCTGCATGTCATAGCAGAGAATGAGGCTTCACGTCACCCACCACTGCAACAGTCCATTGGCATATATTTAGGCCTAGCACACAGGCAGAGCAGAGAGGTCCCGTAACAGACAATCTGGCTTCATGTCAGCAGAGAATCAGTCTGCATGTCATAGCAGAGAATGAGGCTTCACGTCACCCACCACTGCAACAGTCCATTGGCATATATTTAGGCCTAGCACACAGGCAGAGCAGAGAGGTCCCGTAACAGACAATCTGGCTTCATGACAGCAGAGAATCAGTCTGCATGTCATAGCAGAGAATGAGGCTTCACGTCACCCACCACTGCAACAGTCCATTGGCATATATTTAGGCCTAGCACACAGGCAGAGGAGAGAGGTCCCGTAACAGACAATCTGGCTTCATGTCAGCAGAGAATCAGTCTGCATGTCATAGCAGAGAATGAGGCTTCACGTCACCCACCACTGCAACAGTCCATTGGCATATATTTAGGCCTAGCACACAGGCAGAGCAGAGAGGTCCCGTAACAGACAATCTGGCTTCATGTCAGCAGAGAATCAGTCTGCATGTCATAGCAGAGAATCAGGCTTCACGTCAGCCACCACTGCAACAGTCCATTGTCATAAATTTAGGCCCAGCACCCAGGCAGAGGAGAGAGGTCCCGTAACAGACAATCTGGCTTCATGTCAGCAGAGAATTAGTCTGCATGTCATAGCAGAGAATCAGGCTTCATGTCAGCCACCACTGCAACAGTCCATTGGCATATATTTAGGCCTAGCACACAGGCAGAGGAGAGGTTCATTCAACTTTGGGTAGCCTCGCAATATAATGGTAAAATGAAAATAAAAATAGGATTGAATGAGGAAGTGCCCTGGAGTCCAATAATATATGGTTATGGGGAGGTAGTTAATGTCTAATCTGGACAAGGGACGGACAGGTCCTGTGGGATCCATGCCTGGTTCATTTTTATGAACGTCAGCTTGTCCACATTGGCTGTAGACAGGCGGCTGCGTTTGTCTGTAATGACGCCCCCTGCCGTGCTGAATACACGTTCAGACAAAACGCTGGCTGCCGGGCAGGCCAGCACCTCCAAGGCATAAAAGGCTAGCTCTGGCCACGTGGACAATTTAGAGACCCAGAAGTTGAATGGGGCCGAACCATCAGTCAGTACGTGGAGGGGTGTGCACACGTACTGTTCCACCATGTTAGTGAAATGTTGCCTCCTGCTAACACGTTGCGTATCAGGTGGTGGTGCAGTTAGCTGTGGCGTGTTGACAAAAGTTTTCCACATCTCTGCCATGCTAACCCTGCCCTCAGAGGAGCTGGCCGTGACACAGCTGCCTTGGCGACCTCTTGCTCCTCCTCTGCCTTGGCCTTGGGCTTCCACTTGTTCCCCTGTGACATTTGGGAATGCTCTCAGTAGCGCGTCTACCAACGTGCGCTTGTACTCGCGCATCTTCCTATCACGCTCCAGTGCAGGAAGTAAGGTGGGCACATTGTCTTTGTAGCGTGGATCCAGCAGGGTGGCAACCCAGTAGTCCGCACAGGTTAAAATGTGGGCAACTCTGCTGTCGTTGCGCAGGCACTGCAGCATGTAGTCGCTCATGTGTGCCAGGCTGCCCAGGGATAAGGACAAGCTGTCCTCTGTGGGAGGCGTATCGTCATCGTCCTGCCTTTCCCCCCAGCCACGCACCAGTGATGGACCCGAGCTGCGTTGGGTGCCACCCCGCTGTGACCATGCTTCATCCTCATCCTCCTCCACCTCCTCCTCATCCTCGTCCTCCTCGTCCTCCGGTAGTGGACCCTGTCTGGCCACATTTGTACCTGGCCTCTGCTGTTGCCAAAAACCTCCCTCTGAGTCACTTCGAAGAGACTGGCCTGAAAGTGCTAAAAATGACCCCTCTTCCTCCTCCTCCTCCTCCTCCTCCTGGGCCACCTCCTCTTCCATCATCGCCCTAAGTGTTTTCTCAAGGAGACATAGAAGTGGTATTGTAACGCTGATAACGGTGTCATCGCCACTGGCCATGTTGGTGGAGTACTCGAAACAGCGCAACAGGGCACACAGGTCTCGCATGGAGGCCCAGTCATTGGTGGTGAAGTGGTGCTGTTCTGTAGTGCGACTGACCCGTGCGTGCTGCAGCTGAAACTCCACTATGGCCTGCTGCTGCTCGCACAGTCTGTCCAGCATGTGCAAGGTGGAGTTCCACCTGGTGGGCACGTCGCATATGAGGCGGTGAGCGGGAAGGCCGAAGTTACGCTGTAGCGCAGACAGGCGAGCAGCAGCAGGATGTGAACGCCGGAAGCGCGAACAGACGGCCCGCACTTTATGCAGCAGCTCTGACATGTCGGGGTAGTTGTGAATGAACTTCTGCACCACCAAATTCAGCACATGCGCCAAGCAAGGGATGTGCGTCAAATTGGCTAGTCCCAGAGCTGCAACGAGATTTCGCCCATTATCACACACCACCAGGCCGGGCTTGAGGCTCACCGGCAGCAACCACTCGTCGGTCTGTTGTTCTATACCCCGCCACAACTCCTGTGCGGTGTGGGGCCTGTCCCCCAAACATATGAGTTTCAGAATGGCCTGCTGACGTTTACCCCGGGCTGTGCTGAAGTTGGTGGTGAAGGTGTGTGGCTGACTGGATGAGCAGGTGGAAGAAGAGGAGGAGGAAGCCGAGAAGGAGGAGGTGGCAACAGGAGGCAAAGAATGTTGCCCTGCGATCCTTGGCGGCGGAAGGACGTGCGCCAAACAGCTCTCCGCCTGGGGCCCAGCTGCCACTACATTTACCCAGTGTGCAGTTAGGGAGATATAGCGTCCCTGGCCGTGCTTACTGGTCCACGTATCTGTGGTTAGGTGGACCTTGCCACAGATGGCGTTGCGCAGTGCACACTTGATTTTATGGGATACTTGGTTGTGCAGGGAAGGCACGGCTCTCTTGGAGAAGTAGTGGCGGCTGGGAACAACATACTGTGGGACAGCAAGCGACATGAGCTGTTTGAAGCTGTCTGTGTCCACCAGCCTAAATGACAGCATTTCATAGGCCAGTAGTTTAGAAATGCTGGCATTCAGGGCCAGGGATCGAGGGTGGCTAGGTGGGAATTTACGCTTTCTATCAAATGTTTGTGAGATGGAGAGCTGAACGCTGGCGTGTGACATGGTTGAGACGCTTGGTGACGGAGGTGGTGGTGGTGGTGTTGGTGGTACATCCCCTGTTTGCTGGGCGGCAGGTGCCAACGTTCCTCCAGAGGCGGAGGAAGAGGCCGAGGCGGCAGCAGCAGAATAGGCCGAGGCGGCAGCAGCAGAAGAGGTAGCAGGGGGAGCCTGAGTGACTTCCTTGGTTTTAAGGTGTTTACTCCACTGCAGTTCATGCTTTGCATGCAGGTGCCTGGTCATGCAGGTTGTGCTCAGGTTCAGAACGTTAATGCCTCGCTTCAGGCTCTGATGGCACAGCGTGCAAACCACTCGGGTCTTGTCGTCAGCACATTGTTTGAAGAAGTGCCATGCCAGGGAACTCCTTGAAGCTGCCTTTGGGGTGCTCGGTCCCAGATGGCGGCGGTCAGTAGCAGGCGGAGTCTCTTGGCGGCGGGTGTTCTGCTTTTGCCCACTGCTCCCTCTTTTGCTACGCTGTTGGCTCGGTCTCACCACTGCCTCTTCCTCCGAACTGTGAAAGTCAGTGGCACGACCTTCATTCCATGTGGGGTCTAGGACCTCATCGTCCCCTGCATCGTCTTCCACCCAGTCTTGATCCCTGACCTCCTGTTCAGTCTGCACACTGCAGAAAGACGCAGCAGTTGGCACCTGTGTTTCGTCATCATCAGAGACATGCTGAGGTGGTATTCCCATGTCCTCATCATCAGGAAACATAAGTGGTTGTGCGTCAGTGCATTCTATGTCTTTCACCGCTGGGGAAGGGCTAGGTGGATGCCCTTGGGAAACCCTGCCAGCGGAGTCTTCAAACAGCATAAGAGACTGCTGCATAACTTGAGGCTGAGACAGTTTCCCTGGTATGCATGGGGGTGATGTGACAGACTGATGGGGTTGGTTTTCAGGCGCCATCTGTGCGCTTTCTGCAGAAGACTGGGTGGGAGATAATGTGAACGTGCTGGATCCACTGTCGGCCACCCAATTGACTAATGCCTGTACCTGCTCAGGCCTTACCATCCTTAGACTGGCATTGGGCCCCACCATATATCGCTGTAAATTCTGGCGGCTACTGGGACCTGAGGTAGTTGGTACACTAGGACGTGTGGATGTGGCAGAACGGCCACGTCCTCTCCCAGCACCAGAGGGTCCACTAACACCACCACGACCATGTCCACGTCCGCGTCCCTTACTAGATGTTTTTCTCATTGTTATGGTTCACCACAACAACAAATATATTATTTGGCCCAATGTATTGTATTCAAATTCAGCGGGATATAAATTTGAGGCCTAGTATTTAGGCGCTGGGTGACCGGTATGGATTTAGTGACAGAATTAGACTTGGAAATGCACAGAAGCGTGTGTGTGAAGTTATTCTGAATGACCCTATGTGCACCTTCAATATGATCTACCCTTTTAGGGATAGATTTCAAATAGCTCTGATATAGCAGAAACGACTAAATTATGAAATTGCTAAATTGGGAATTGTATTTCAACCCAGAACAAAAAATGTGCTTTGACGGACACTAAATAACTTTCCCAGCCACAACAGGACAGCGGTAACGAGAGATTTAGCGGGATATAAATTTGAGGCCTAGTATTTAGGCGCTGGGTGACAGGTATGGGTTTAGTGACAGAATTAGATTTGGAAATGCACAGTAGCGGGTGTGTGAAGTTATTCTGAATGACCCTATGTGCACCTTGAATATTATATACCCTTTTAGGGATAGATTTCAAATAGCTCTGATATAGCAGAAACCACTAAATTATGAAATTGCTAAATTGGGAATTGTATTTCAACCCAGAACAAGAAATGTGCTTGAACGGACACTAAATAACTCGCCCAGCTACAGCACTAGGGACAGATTTAGCGGGATATAAATTTGAGGCCTAGTATTTAGGCGCTGGGTGACAGGTATGGGTTTAGTGCCAGAATTAGACTTGGAAATACACAGTAGCGGGTGTGTGTGAAGTTATTCTGAATGACCCAATGTGCACCTTGAATATTATATACCCTTTTAGGGATAGATTTCAAATAGCTCTGATATAGCAGAAACCACTAAATTATGAAATTGCTAAATTGGGAATTGTACTTCAACCCAGAACAAAAAATGTGCTTGAACGGACACTAAATAACTCGCCCAGCTACAGCACTAAGGACAGATTTAGCGGGATATAAATTTGAGGCCTAGTATTTAGGCGCTGGGTGACAGGTATGGGTTTAGTGCCAGAATTAGACTTGGAAATACACAGTAGCGGGTGTGTGTGAAGTTATTCTGAATGACCCAATGTGCACCTTGAATATTATATACCCTTTTAGGGATAGATTTCAAATAGCTCTGATATAGCAGAAACCACTAAATTATGAAATTGCTAAATTGGGAATTGTATTTCAACCCAGAACAAGAAATGTGCTTGAACGGACACTAAATAACTCGCCCAGCTACAGCACTAGGGACAGATTTAGCGGGATATAAATTTGAGGCCTAGTATTTAGGCGCTGGGTGACAGGTATGGGTTTAGTGCCAGAATTAGACTTGGAAATACACAGTAGCGGGTGTGTGTGAAGTTATTCTGAATGACCCAATGTGCACCTTGAATATTATATACCCTTTTAGGGATAGATTTCAAATAGCTCTGATATAGCAGAAACCACTAAATTATGAAATTGCTAAATTGGGAATTGTATTTCAACCCAGAACAAGAAATGTGCTTGAACGGACACTAAATAACTCGCCCAGCTACAGCACTAAGGACAGATTTAGCGGGATATAAATTTGAGGCCTAGTATTTAGGCGCTGGGTGACAGGTATGGGTTTAGTGCCAGAATTAGACTTGGAAATACACAGTAGCGGGTGTGTGTGAAGTTATTCTGAATGACCCAATGTGCACCTTGAATATTATATACCCTTTTAGGGATAGATTTCAAATAGCTCTGATATAGCAGAAACCACTAAATTATGAAATTGCTAAATTGGGAATTGTATTTCAACCCAGAACAAGAAATGTGCTTGAACGGACACTAAATAACTCGCCCAGCTACAGCACTAAGGACAGATTTAGCGGGATATAAATTTGAGGCCTAGTATTTAGGCGCTGGGTGACAGGTATGGGTTTAGTGCCAGAATTAGACTTGGAAATACACAGTAGCGGGTGTGTGTGAAGTTATTCTGAATGACCCAATGTGCACCTTGAATATTATATACCCTTTTAGGGATAGATTTCAAATAGCTCTGATATAGCAGAAACCACTAAATTATGAAATTGCTAAATTGGGAATTGTATTTCAACCCAGAACAAGAAATGTGCTTGAACGGACACTAAATAACTCGCCCAGCTACAGCACTAGGGACAGATTTAGCTGGATATAAATTTGAGGCCTAGTATTTAGGCGCTGGGTGACAGGTATGGGTTTAGTGCCAGAATTAGACTTGGAAATACACAGTAGCGGGTGTGTGTGAAGTTATTCTGAATGACCCAATGTGCACCTTGAATATTATATACCCTTTTAGGGATAGATTTCAAATAGCTCTGATATAGCAGAAACCACTAAATTATGAAATTGCTAAATTGGGAATTGTATTTCAACCCAGAACAAGAAATGTGCTTGAACGGACACTAAATAACTCGCCCAGCTACAGCACTAAGGACAGATTTAGCGGGATATAAATTTGAGGCCTAGTATTTAGGCGCTGGGTGACCGGTATGGATTTAGTGACAGAATTAGACTGGGATATGGCCAAAAAATAAACAGACTATTGCTGGTTAAATGCACTTGGTGTGACAGCTTCACCCTGATGTAGGCTTTAGCCAAAAAACAACCACACCATTGAGGGTTAAATGCACTTGGTGACAGGCGCAGCTTGCCCCTGATTTAGTATATGGCCAAAAAATGAACAGACTATTGCTGGTTAAATGCACTTGGTGTGACAGCTTCACCCTGATGTAGGCTTTAGCCAAAAAACAACCACACCATTGAGGGTTAAATGCACTTGGTGACAGGCGCAGCTTGCCCCTGATTTTGTATATGGCCAAAAAATGAACAGACTATTGCTGGTTAAATGCACTTGGTGTGACAGCTTCACCCTGATGTAGGCTTTAGCCAAAAAACAACCACACCATTGAGGGTTAAATGCACTTGGTCGCAGCTTGTGCTGGCGCACCACAAGACACAAAATGGCCGCCGATCACCCCAGAAAAATGTGACTGACAAACGGTCTGGGCAGCCTAAAAACAGTGAGCAATTGAGGATCAGCAGCTCAATGATCCACAGCTGCAGATCGATCAGTTAATCAAGTCCTTTGGAGGAGTTAATCTGCCTAATCTCGCCCTACTGTCGCAGCCGCAACCTCTCCCTACGCTAATCAGAGCAGAGTGACGGGCGGCGCTATGTGACTCCAGCTTAAATAGAGGCTGGGTCACATGGTGCTCTGGCCAATCACAGCCATGCCAATAGTAGGCATGGCTGTGATGGCCTCTTGGGGCAAGTAGTATGACGCTTGTTGATTGGCTGCTTTGCAGCCTTTCAAAAAGCGCCAAGAAAGCGTCACAAAAGCGCGAAGAAAGCGACGAACACCGAACCCGAACCCGGACTTTTACGAAAATGTCCGGGTTCGGGTCCGTGTCACGGACACCCCAAAATTCGGTACGAACCCGAACTATACAGTTCGAGTTCGCTCATCCCTACTCATGAGGCATGTTCTTACTGCTGCAGCCCTCTCCCTATCACAGCTTGAGGGGCTGGTCTTTTCTGCTGCAGTCTTCTCCCTATGACAGCTCAGGGGCGTTTCTTTTCTGCTGCAGATCATAGCTCAGAGAGGTGTCCTTTCCGATGCAGCTCTCTCACTATGACAGCTCTGTGGCAAGTCTTTTCTGCTTCAGCGTCCGGCTGATTGCGCTGACTCCATGTGCAATGGTAGAGAACAATAATATACAATGCCGTACAGAAAAAAGTTGTGTCAAGACTGCTGGCTGGTTCTCTTTAAAGGGATTGTCCCACCATATGAGCATAACCTATCTACAGGATAGGGGATAAGAATCTAATCAGTGGGGGGTGACCTCTGTTGTCCTCCATCACAATAATGAGGTGCTGGACGGATGAAGAGGAGTGCAGCGCTTGACTATCTCCAGCAGTCCCACAGAGTTGAATGGAGTCGGGGCACATGTGATTGACGCCTCATTCTTGTGATTAGTGGGGGTTACTGCGGTCAGACCCCCTCTTATAAGATATTTATCGACTGTGGATAGGGGCATGGGCGTAGCTATAGGGGGTGCAGAGGTAGCAGTTGTTACTGCGCCCAGAAGCCTGTGGGGGGACAAAGACCCTTGTGCCACATAAGAAGATACCGGTATTATAGAAAGTGCATGCTGGTCAAGTTACACCCCTGGCTGGATAAAAGGGGTCAAGAATTTGGCATGGGGGAGAATGCTGTTTCAATTTTTGTTTCAGGAAGCAAGAAAGCTAGGTGCTCCCCTGACCCTGGGGCCCAAGCTGAACTCTTGCACCGGGGCCAATGAGGCTTTAGCTACACCCCATAGGAGATATGTTCTTATGGTGGGAAAACCCCTTTAAGGCCTGTTTCAACTCCTACTCCAGTCCAGTTTTTGTCTTCCCAGAAGTGTACTCACATGCTCCCCACCGCTCATCGATTTTTTTTTTGGTCCTCATCTGTAAACTTTTGGATGGACGGGGTCACATGCACCTCTGTAGCCAATGACTGGTCCCCAAGCAGCATGTCACTGCCGGGTCACATGCCGCATGGAGACACCTCACAGCTGAGGCAAGCCATTAGCTGCAGCAGCGAACATGACAACGTCCATCTAGAAGTTTACAGGTCGGGGACCAGAAGAATAGAACGCAACCAGGGAGCCGGTACGAAGCATCGGGAGGTGCAGGTGAGTCAGATTTTTTTTTAACAAGTGTAACTGGGCAATGCTAAAAAAATCTATAAATCTGTACACCTTCTATAAAGGAGTTGTCCAAAATTTTCTAACTGCAAGAAAATTGCTAAAACAACCAACACTCCTAACCACCACAGGTCCTCCATTGGTGCATCAGTCCTTCTTTACTCCCCTTCAGCAATGATCTGCCGTACATGCACATGACCACCACAGTCACTGCATCGCTACAAGAAAGTGACATATTGGTGGGGACTCCTGGAGCTGCGAGGGGTCGAGTAAGTATTAAGTAGTTTTTTATATATCTAGATATATATTTTTTATTTATTTGATGATTTGCAGCAAATCAATCTGCCACTCCAGCCTGAATATAACTCCCAGTGACATCTTCGATATCTAACACCGAGACCACGCTTACTTCTTAAGGTCTTGCAATGTGGAGTCACATTCACAAGTATTTTTGGAGCTTCATCTCAGGCTAAAGTTAGAACCAGCAAGTTATTGGAGAAAGTTTCCATGGTAAGGACGTGAAGACGACCATGTAAACAGCACACGTATCACACAGCTTCCTAGTTACCCCGACCCAGAAGTCTGATCAGATCTGTTTTCAGAATTCCAGATTATTGGGTTAAAAAAAAAAAGATCAAAGATCAAATCAGTAGAAAGATCAGTGGTGGTCAAATGAATTTCACTCTTGTTTTTGCAGCTCGAAAATAACTTTTTTGAAATTTCACTATTTCACCTTTGTGGATAAAAAAATAATCGAGGACCGAAAAACAGGTCCTTAAACAAGGAACACATGGGGATTTGATGGTACATTTTTGGTGCATCTCATTTTACATGGATTTATGAAACAAGGAAGCCAAAAAGAATAATCCACTTGTGCCTTGCCCACCAAGGAGGAGCGACTTTCCTAGAAAGGAGGTCTGTTTTAAGAAGAATCATTTTGTTCCAAAATTTTGGCTAAAAATTCTGATGTAAATTAGATGTAACACCAGAGGTCTGTTGCCGTAGTCATCTTTCTGCTCCTTTCCTGCAGGCACAGTGGCTGGAACGCTCACCAGTCTCTTCATCCTTACCCTCCAGCATCTCTTTGCTCTTTCCCATGGCCACAGGTGCTGGAGTAATGTTCAGCCTGTCTACTCCACATTGGGCAGCCTATTTCCTCCGCCAGCAGTACTCCCTGCCCATAGGTTGCATGCATGCGCTCTCTGGCTCTTTAAGAGGCGATATGCATCCTAATCTGCCCCAGCCGATGGCTAGCCTTCTCAGGGTATCTAAGGCACCTTCCACTGTGATTGGGTGTCTGAACAAAAAGGTTCTTAGCAGGGGTGTTGCTAGGGTCTCAAAAGATCTGGGGCCCAAGCCCCAATGAACATGGCCCAGTTCTCTAAGTCGCCACCCCCCCTCCCCCCACACACCGCATTTAGCTGTACTTGCTATACAGCAGCACATACCTGTCACATCGAGAGCCTCCCAGGTGACGTCTTCTCCGATGTAGATCTTCGCTGTCATCATCTTCTCCATTTGGTCCGGACAACTTCTTTCAGTTGCACCTCGTCTCTGCAGAGTGTGACACACAGACATCTTAGCTTCCTCACTTTTCTATCATCATCCCCCAACCTGGAGTCCCCACAGTGTTATCCTGCTGCTTGCTGTGCCCCCTAATACCCCCAAATACTATCCTGAGGGAAACTGAGTGCCCCCCATAGTAATAGTGCTCCTCATAGTCCCACCAATAGTAATTCCTTTCCAGAATGCGCCATTAGTAATACTGCTCCCTACAGTGCCCCTAACAGTGATAGTGCTCTTCAAGAGTGCCTCCAGTATTAATAACACCCTCACAGAGCCGCCCTATTGTTCCCCAGTGGTAATAAAGCTCTCTACAGACCCCTCAGTAGTAATAAGGCCCCCATAGTGCTCTTAGTAAAAATAATGCGGATCTATAAGTCCCCTCCTATAGAGCCCCCAGTAGTAATAAGAACACCTATAATCTATATTCCTGCCTCCACTATACAGTCCCTTGTAAATAACATCCCTCTCTATCTACAGCCCCCTCCAAAATACAGCCCCATGTAAATAACATTACCTCTCCCCCAGCCGCCTTCAACATACAGTTTCAAGTAAATAATATCACACCCTTCCCAGCCCCCTCCAACATGCAATCCCATGTAAATATTACCCCCTCAACATTCAGTCCCATGTGAATAACATCATTCCCCCCCACCAACCACCTTCAACATACAGTCCCATGTAAATACCATCACTCCCTGAGACCCCTGTAATATTCAGTCCCATGTATATAACGTCACTCCCTCCCACAGCCCCATCAACATACAGTCCCATGTAAATAACATCCCTCCCTCCCACAGCCGCCATCAACATACAGTCCCATGTAAATAACACCCCCCTGCCCCAGCCCCCTCCAACATACAGTCCCATGTAAATAACAACACCTCCTCCTACAGCCACCATCAACATACAGTCCCATTTAATTAACATGACCCCCCCCAGCCACCCCCAACACACAGTCTCATGTAAATAACATCCCTCTCTTCAGCCCCAACATACAGTCCCAGTTAAAGCGGTTCTGCAGTTTGTTTACACTGATGATCTATCCTCTGGATAGATTATCCGCATCTGATCGGCCGGGGTCCGACACCCGGGACCCCCGCCGATCAGCTGTTTGAGAAGGCAGGGGCACTGGCAATAGTGCCGCAGCCTTCTTACTGTTTACCGTAGGCCCAGTGACATCACGACTAGTATCAACTGGCCTGGGCGGGGCTAAGCTCGGTAAACAGTGAGAAGGCCTTCTCAAACAGCTGATCGGCGAGGGTTCCGGGGGTCAGACCCCTGACGATTAGATGTTAATGATCTATCCAGAGGATAGATCATCAGTTTAAACAAACTGCAGAACCCCTTTAATTAACCACAACTCCCAGCATTGCTCTGCCTCTCCCTTCACTTACCTCTCCTCATGTAGCAGACATCACCACAGCTTCTTCCCCTAGGTCTTCTCCTCTTCACTGCCGCCCTCCTCTGCACTGGTCACATGATGGTGACATCATGGCAGGTCCTTCTCAACTACTGCCTGTTTTACTGGTCACATGACCTGTGATGTCACCACAGGTCCTTCAGATCTTCCACTGCATTAGATTCAATTGTATTGCCGTCCTGAGGATGGAAACACAGTTGTATCTAGCTGGGAGACAGGACATTCGGGGCCTGGGACAAAACATCAGGGGCCCAGGCCCCAAATGTTTTGACCTAGCAACGCCCCTGGTTCTTAGGTTGCTAGTTACTGGAAAGGCATTTTGGTGTCTTCTGATCTTTTGTGCCTAGTGTTCCGCACAGCTGTTGCTTCACATGCCCGGTCAGCTTTCACTGAACAGACACTACTTCCGAAGGTAGTGACCCTTGTGGTTCCCCTGCAGTGGAGTCCAGATCCCTGTATAGGGTTGAAAGGATGAAGACCAGGGGCCTTAAGAGTAGTCCTAAGCCAAATCCATCCGCTGACACAGTGGATCCACACCTACAGCCAACCAACATTTGGAATTAAGTATCTAGCCATGAAAAAAAAGTATCATCCAGCCTGAGCCACTGTGATAAATTTGGCACCATCTATAGGATTATATACTGTATTTCCCCTGTGGAGACCATGCTGTATTGTGATGGAATGTCATGTTCATAATTTTATATCCCACTTAAAGTGAATGTCCCCCTTGTAGCACCATCTTGCTTTCAGGCCCGGCATTCTGTGCTGATTCATTTCATAATACAATACGTCTTTATAGCAGTCGTTTTTCTGATACAAATCTCCAAATCCCCAAACTAGACATAGAGGTAGGTAAGATTCTGACTTCCTGCAGCCACAACTAGAGGGAGCTGAGGCACCGACTGCATACTGTGTTTATTAGTGAGTTCAATGTACAAACAGTATGCAGTGAGCTCCCTCTAGTGGTGACTGCAGAGATTCTGACTTTTATTTCATTCTATATCTGGGCAGAGGATTTGGAACTCTGTATTAGGGGAAAGGAGCACTGACCTCTATAATGATATATGAAGAAATGAATTTGCACATCATTTTTAACTCTTTCATTTCAGAGTTGACATATACTTTAAAGCTAATTTCAAATGGTCGGCATTCTGACCAGTAAGCCAAAACCAGGAGACGTATAATGGAAAGATCTGCACACTGGGGGGAATTTATTAAGACTGGCATTTTGACAATGGAGAGGCGTAAAAGAGTGCCTGTCAGATCAGTCGTACTGCCTGGTAGGGTTGATCCTGATGAATAAAATAATACCTGTCTTGAGAAAATCTGTTGTGGGAAGAAAAGGCTTTTATTCTTTATACAAATGAGGGCTTCAGTGCTCCGAAGGGCATGGCCAGCACTGCACAGCAGAGGCTCCTCCCCTCAGTGCTCCGAAGGGCATGGCCAGCACTGCACAGCAGAGGCTCCTCCCCTCAGTGCTCCGAAGGGCATGGCCAGCACTGCACAGCAGAGGCTCCTCCCCTCAGTGCTCCGAAGGGCATGGCCAGCACTGCACAGCAGAGGCTCCTCCCCTCAGTGCTCCGAAGGGCATGGCCAGCACTGCACAGCAGAGGCTCCTCCCCTCAGTGCACTGAATCCCTAATTTGCATAAGAATAATGCCTCATGCACACGACCGTATTTTGTTTCCGTGTCCAATCCGTTTTTTTTGCGGATAGGATGTGGACCCATTCATTTCAATGGGTCCGCAAAAAACGCAGACAGCACACCGTGTGCTGTCTGCATCAGTATGTCCGTTCCGTTGCTCAGCAACAAAAATTGTGCATGTCCTATTTTTTTCTAGTTTGCGGACAAGGATAGGCATTATTACAATGGATCCGCAAAAAAAAACGGATGCCATACGGAACGTCATTCGTTTTTTTTTTTGTGGATCCTCAATTTGCGGACCGCAAAACACATACAGTCGTGTGCATGTAACCTAAGAGTCATTTTTTTCTTCTTCTTTTCTTCGCCACCTCCCATTTTCACAAGACAGGTATCATTTTAATCAGCAGGATCAACCTTGCCCACTGGTATATAATTGGGTCGATCCTGCTTTTTTTTAAAACCACTTTGCCTTGCATTTCCCCTCTTTTTAGGATCTGTCCTTACTAATAGTCTAATTGGTCATGATTCTGCTTTCCTTCTGCTCCTTCATCTAAGACCCTTGTAAGATAAGGAAGTCTTTTATCGCCCACCGCCAGGAGAAAAAAAACGTAAAATATATTTATACCGCTCGTAACATGAGCAAAAGTCCAGACATCAGATATGAAAAGACCCCTTACCTCCTGTGTAATGATAGACTTCATGGCTGTAATTAGCATCGGAAGTCGGGCATTAGAGTCATGATTCATAGAGAGCGGCCGCCTGCAGGTCCCTGCCATACAATATCCACCGCCAGCTCCCATCGCCTTAACCCTTTCTGTCCCACAACCTTTTTTCCCTATGGAAATGCTTGCATAGATCAGGGCTGCTAAAACTGCAGCATTGGGCCTGATGCACACGACCGTCTGTAAATCGTGGATCTGCAGAATACAGATACATTCCGCGCTGCATCCGTATTTTTTGAAGACCCAATGACTTTAACAGGTCTGCGGTCCGCCTTTTGCGGTGAAGTGCAGGACATGTTCTATCTTTTTTGTGGAATGGACATATGGATGCAGAAAGAACACGGATCCTCCATGTACTTTCCTCATCCATATGTCTTCATCCGTGGTCCAAATTTGGACCAACGACCCATTGAAATCAATGGGTCTGCAAAAGCAAATGCGGACGGCAAGCGGACCACATCCGTATTTTGTGTACTGGCATCATTTTAATGTTACCCGTGAGGGGGGGAAGGGGAGCGACACCCGACAATATGCAATATAAAATGAACTATATATATATTAACTCCTTGTCGTCCCCCTTTTCTAATGCTATCGCTCTAGCTTAATAGTGCCCCAGACGTCTATTCAGAAGCGGATTTAAAGCAACCTCTATACTGTGCTCATGGTATAGAACAGGGGTCAGCTGCTAAACTTCCAGCTGCATTCACTATGGAAGAACAGCCAAGCAAGTGTGCATGCTTTTTTTTTTTCAAAAACAGCGCCACTCCTATCCTCAGGTTGTGTGCGGTATTGCAGATGAGCCCCATTCTCATTAAAGCGGCTCTGTCACCAGGATCAACCTTATTAAACCAGACATACTGGCTGCTAGGGCTCATCATGCAGAACACAGGAGGTGTGCGTGCAAAAACTATAGTATAACAATTCACTACAGTGTTAAAAAAGTGTAAACCGGCTAAAAACTTAACTTATATCTAGAAATATAGAACTCTATATATATTTATATACAACCCTAACTACAATTTCTTCTTTTTGAACCAAAAAAAAGAAAAAATTGGCAAAAAAATCAACACAGATGTGAAGTGAAAAAAAAAAAAGCGCAAAGAATAATCCTCAGGTGCTGATCAGGCAGGTATGCACCGAACAGCACTTGGCGGTCACAGCTCGCACGCAGAAAAAGTAGTGCAGGGCTGGAAAATTTTCAAAAAATAAATAAAAAGACCAAAAAAAGAGCACGGACCAAAAGGCGTCCGTAAAAAAAAGGACGGGGGGAGTAAGGGGGGCGCAAAGTGACAGGGACAGAGGGTGGTTTAGGGATCTGGAACAGCTGCAAATGGAAAAAAATAATCAGTCCAGCTATTCCAGATGTTCTTCTTTATTTCTTATTTCAGCAGCAAAGGGTTAAAATCGCAGAGGTGTGCACCACAAGTCTCAGCAAGCCACAAGCAGCACAGAAAGGCACAGCACCTCTCTGCATGCAGTCACCAGCTAGAATGGCTGCATGCAGGGGAGGATCAAGCCTACTAAACCAGACACACTGGCTGGTAGGGCTCATCATGCTGCGCACAGGAGGCGTTACACAGCGGTGCTCAAAGGGTTCAGACCTGCCTCCTGGTGCTCCAATTGCTCATTTGGATATGGATAAAAAAAGGCCGCTATCTCTGCAGCAGTTTAACATACAGACAAAAGAAAGGTATACTGTTAATCAGCATGATGAGCCCTACCAGGCAGTATGTCTGGTTTACTAGGGTTGATCCTGCTGACAGAGCCGCTTTAATGGAGCTGAGCTGCAACACCAGTCACAACCAGTGGTGAAGTATGGCATTGTAGTTTGGAATGAAGCAGCCATGCTTTCCCATGGACAACCCCTTTAAGGCCTCATGCACACGACCGTTGTTTTGATCCGCATCCGAGCTGCAGTTTTTGCAGGACCCATTCACTTCAATGGGGCCACAAAAGATGTGGACAGCACTCCGTGTGCTGTCCGCATCCGTTGCTCCGTTCCGTGGTCCCCCCAAAAAATATATAACCTGTCCTATTCTTGTCTGTTTTGGGGACAAGAATAGGCAGTTATATCAATGGCTGTCCGTGCCGTTCCGCAAATTTAATGGAACGCACACGGACGCCATCCGTGTTTTGCGGATCTGCAATTTGCAGACCGCAAAACACACAACTGTCGTGTGCATAAGGCCTAAGTAGATCCAAAATCACAAACACACTTCCGGTGGGGGGGTGATGACATTTCTGTTAATTTAGAAAAAGTTGCTGCCAATCTCAGTAACGTTATGGTATAGTTATGTATGAAGGTTTTTGCAAGTTTTTTTTTTTATGGGAATGGTCAACTACTGTCATCTAGTGGCAACATTAAGTATTACATCAAGACTTTTACAGAGCTGCATATTTAAGGAATTTTGAGGCATTAAAGTAGGATCCATTGATTGGGATCCAATTATATTAGCAAGAGGTGATAGCTAAAAAAAATATTTTTATTTCTAAAAAAGCCAAAGGTGGACGGCACTCCTAGTGTTCAAGTTGTATGGGTGCATGGCCCTACATGGGTTTGGTCCAACTCCCCCCTAAATCTCCATTCACACGTCCGCAAGTGTTTTGCGGTCCGCAAATTGCGGATCCACAAAACACGGACACCGGCCATGTGCGTTCCACATTTTGCGGATCGCACATGGCCGGCACTTTAATAGAAATGCCTTTTCTTGTCCGTGTCTGCGGACAAGAATAGGACATGTTCTATTTTTTGCGGAACGGAAGTGCAGATGCGGACAGCACACTGGTATGCTGTCCCTATCTTTTCCGGCCCCATTGAAAATGAATGGGTCCGGATCCGTTCCGCAACTTTGCGGAACGGATCCAGATCCATTTTGCGGATGTGTGAATGGACCCTAATGATGGAAAATCTAAAACAAGCATGGGGGCAACTAGAGCCATAGGAGCCATAGCACATGCTATGGGGCTCAGAGGTCGGGGGCCCATTCAGGTGCAAGAACATTGTACATTTTTGTGCAGAATAGGAATGCAGTTGTCTGATATATGGCGCTATTCCACATACATTTAACCCTTTAGTGACCAAGTGCTTCCAAAAGCTATAACTTTTTTATTTTTCCATCGATGTAACCATATGAGGGCTTGTTCTTTGTAGTTTTAATACCACCATTTTGAGGTATATATAACTTACTAATTAACTTTTATTAACTCTTTTTGGGGGGCATAGGTAAAAAAACAACTCAATGCTACTGAGTTTTTCCATTTGAAATTTTGCGGCGTTCATTTTTTGGCATAAATAACACGATAACTTTATTCTCTGGCTTGAAGAACGATTACAGCGAAACCAAATACATATACAGTATTTTTCACCCTATAAAATAGTAACTTTTTCCCCCCGTCTTATGGGGCGAATGCTGCAATTTACACTGATACACCGCCGCGATGCTGTACAGCGTGGCCAGCGGGTGTATCAGCGGGGAGGGAGGAGGGGCTGGGGGCCGGCATCTGGTTTTGTAATGGCAGCGGGGCCCGGTGCAGTCACTGTATTCTATTACACCGGGCCCCGCTGTAATAATCATATCTAACCTGTAGGCTATGTTAAACTATAAAAACAAAAAAGACCAAGGGTGTCCCAAAGGGAAATGGAAAACAGTGCCCACCTAATATAGCCACAAAGGACACCCGTAGTTTGTAACTCGGTACAAGCTCCCGAGTGAAAAAGGCGAAAAAACAAGAGAGCGGAGCTCATGGTACCAAAAGTAAAAATATATTTTATTGTAACATAATTAAAAGATATATATGTAAAGAAAAGGGTAAATGATATGCCATTAAAAAGTGAATAGGAGCAGAAAAAGAGCGCCACCCTGGGATAGCACACGTGTCAATTGTAAAAAATGTATATATTGATCAATGGAATATTCATGGTACAATGACCCGGGAACAGTATGATGACCTTGATACACAGGTGAGTCAGCAGTCAAAACATGAACCTACACGGCAATAAGGCAGGGTTTGTATTGCGAGTGCAACATGGAGAATGGAAAACAAACCACAGTAAGGCCAGGTATAAAATATAACCTGAATCAAATGCCGTATAGGTAGAAGGAGGACGGAGACTCACCTGAAAAAGACCGTGTGCTATGTCACCCAGGATGACGCTACCTTAACGCGCGTTTCGGCGTGCCTTCGTCTATGTTAAACTCCAGAAATCATGTGCAATCCAGCCTGTAGTCCTTACTCACTAAGTCATGCTCCTGCTCCTTCCACTTTAAGAATGAAGCAGGCGGCGCAGGCGCGTGACGTAGTGAGTTACGCTGCCGCCGCCCGGCCTCCTGCCTGCTAAGGAAGATTGTAGTAAGTACTACAGGCTGGATTGCACATTTCTATAGTTTAACATTGCCTACAGGTTAGATATGATTACTACAGTAAGCAGGGACCGGTGTAATAGAATACAGTGACTGCACCGGGCCCCGCTGCCATTACAAAACCAGATGCCGACCCCCAACCCCTGTATTGGGGGTCATTCACTACACAGGAACACTGTTATAGGGGGATCTGTGGATGACACCTAGCATAAGATTCTATCTACAGGTCCTTCTCCAAAAATTAGCATATTGTGATAAAGTTCATTATTTTCTGTAATGTACTGATAAACATTAGACTTTTTATATATTTTAGATTCATTACACACAACTGAAGTAGTTCAAGCCTTTTATTGTTTTAATATTGATGATTTTGGCATACAGCTCATGAAAACCCCAAATTCCTATCTAAAAAAATTAGCATATCATGAAAAGGTTCTCTAAACGAGCTATTAACCTAATCATCTGAATCAACTAATTAACTCTAAACGCCTGCAAAAGATCCCTGAGGCTTTTAAAAACTCCCAGCCTGGTTCATTACTCAAAACCGCAATCATGGGTAAGACTGCCGACCTGACTGCTGTCCAGAAGGCCATCATTGACACCCTCAAGCAAGAGGGTAAGACACAGAAAGAAATTTCTGAATGAATAGGCTGTTCCCAGAGTGCTGTATCAAGGCACCTCAGTGGGAAGTCTGTGGGAAGGAAAAAGTGTGGCAGAAAACGCTGCACAACGAGAAGAGGTGACCGGACCCTGAGGAAGATTGTGGAGAAGGACCGATTCCAGACCTTGGGGGACCTGCGGAAGCAGTGGACTGAGTCTGGAGTAGAAACATCCAGAGCCACCGTGTACAGGCGTGTGCAGGAAATGGGCTACAGGTGCCGCATTCCCCAGAAACAGCGGCAGAGGCGCCTGACCTGGGCTACAGAGAAGCAGCACTGGACTGTTGCTCAGTGGTCCAAAGTACTTTTTTCGGATGAAAGCAAATTTTGCATGTCATTCGGAAATCAAGGTGCCAGAGTCTGGAGGAAGAATGGGGAGAGGGAAATGCCTGAAGTCCAGTGTCAAGTACCCACAGTCAGTGATGGTCTGGGGTGCCATGTCAGCTGCTGGTGTCCACTGTGTTTTATCAGGGGCAGGGTCAATGCAGCTAGCTATCAGGAGATTTTGGAGCACTTCATGCTTCCATCTGCTGAAAAGCTTTATGGAGATGAAGATGTCATTTTTCAGCACGACCTGGCACCTGCTCACAGCGCCAAAACCACTGGTAAATGGTTTACTGACCATGGTATTACTGTGCTCAATTGGCCTGCCAACTCTCCTGACCTGAACCCCATAGAGAATCTGTGGGATATTGGGAAGAGAAAGTTGAGAGACGCAAGACCCAACACTCTGGATGAGCTTAAGGCCGCTATCGAAGCCTCCTGGGCCTCCATAACACCTCAGCAGTGCCACAGGCTGATTGCCTCCATGCCACGCCGCATTGAAGCAGTCATTTCTGCAAAAGGATTCCCGACCAAGTATTGAGTGCAGAACTGAACAGAATTATTTGAAGGTTGACTTTTTTTGTATTAAAAACACTTTTCTTTTATTGGTCGGATGAAATATGCTAATTTTTTTAGATAGGAATTTGGGGTTTTCATGAGCTGTATGCCAAAATCATCAATATTAAAACAATAAAAGGCTTGAACTACTTCAGTTGTGTGTAATGAATCTAAAATATATGAAAGTCTAATGTTTATCAGTACATTACAGAAAATAATGAACTTTATCACAATATGCTAATTTTTTTAGAAGGACCTGTATGTGTGTCATCCACAGATTTCCCCCATAGCAGTGTTATGCCATTCACAGATGCCCCCATAACAGTGCCATCCACAGATCCCCATAACAGAGTCATCCACAGACCCCCATAATAGTGCCATCCACAGATGCCCCCATAACAGTGTCATCCACAGATCCCCATAACAGTGCATCATCCACAGATCCCCCATAATAGTGTCATCCACAGACCACCATTAGTTCCAAACCCACCAAAAGCACACCAGACAGATGTCAGTTGTGGAAGAGAGCTGGTGGCCGCAGCTGAGAAGAGCACAGACAGCACAGCAAGGAGCGCTGGTCCCTGTCCCCCCGCCCACTGTGGCCCGCAGGGTCCTTATACTGTAGTGAGGATGCTGGGTGCTGCATCAATAGCACGGGATCCACAGCAGTCAGGCAGAACTTGTCATAATTACATGAATTGACTCTGCCCCCTTCCTCTCTCTCACCGAAAGGCCCTGCACTGTGAAGGTAATGGCCTTTTCTGCTCCCAAGGTGTACTGTCTCTGGTGGCAGGGCCGTCTTTAACAAGGGGCAAAAGGGGCAGCTGCCCCAGGCCCAGTTGTTCCTGGGGGGCCCAAGGCAGCTCCCTCTTGAGCCCTGCTGGCCACTGACCCAGGTGTCAGGCTGTCAGCTATACAGGGGGGTGCTGCCATGCCATGCCTGCCTGCGCTCCAGGCAGCGAACTGTGAGAGCTGTGATTGTCTTAGGAGAAAGGACCTTAGATGACATCATCACCATGTGACCAGTAACCTAGCAATATTACTGGTCACATGGCTATGAGGTAATCAAAGGTCCTTTCTACCAGGAGTGTTGCTGCAGGAAAAGTTTGCCTTAACTGTGGAGCTTTTTTGTGTGAAGATTACATCAGGAAAAGGTGACAGGGGCTGTTATACTAATATACTCTAAGCTACTGTATACTGTGGGGGGCTGTATACTGTGGGGGGGGGGGGGGCTGTATACTGTAAGGTGCTGTATACTGTGGGGTGCTATACTGCTTTACTGTATACTATGGGGTGTTGTATACTGTGGGGGGCTGTATATTGTGGGGTTCTGTATACTGTGGGGTGCTATACTGCTCTACTTTATACTGTGGGCTGCTGTATGCTGTGGGGTGCTGTATATTGTAGAGTGCTATACTGATCTACTGTATACTGTGGGGTGCTGTATACTGTGGGGGTCTGTATATTGTGGGGTGCTGTATAGTGTGGGGTGCTATACTGCTCTACTGTATATTGTGAGGTGCTGTATACTGTATAGTTTGGGGTGCTGTATACTGTATATTGTGAGGTGCTGTATATTGTGGGGTGCTATACTGCTCTACTGTATACTGTGAGGTGCTGTATACTGTATAGTATGGGGTGCTGTATACTGTGGGGTGCTGTATACTGCGGTGTGCTATACTGCTCTACTGTATACTGTGGGGTGCTATACTGCTCTACTATATACTGTGGGGTGCTGTATACTGTATGGTATGGGGTGCTGTACACTATAGGGTGCTATACTGCATACTGTGGGTTGCTGTATATTATAGGGTGCTATACTGCATACTGTGGGGTGCTGTATACTATAGGGTGCTATACTGCATACTGTGGGGTGCTGTATACTATAGGTTGCTATACTGCATACTGTGGGGTGCTGTATACTATAGGGTGCTATACTGCATACTGTGGGTTGCTGTATACTATAGGGTGCTATACTGCATACTGTGGGGTGCTGTATACTATAGGGTGCTATACTGCATACTGTGGGGTGCTGTATACTATAGGTTGCTATACTGCATACTGTGGGGTGCTGTATACTATAAGGTGCTATACTGCATACTATGGGTGCTGGGATGCACTGTAACGCTAGGGTGAACCGAGCCCCGGTCTCCTTCCTGAACTGTAGAGCGGTGCCCACTTCCAGCCTGAGCCCAGCTGCCCAGAGAACTGATCCTGAGCCGCTGGAGTCTTTAGAACTGGAAGTATTTACAGTAATTCACTGTAATCTATGAGGTGTGTGGATTATTGTTTGGTGTGTGTTGTGGTGGAGGGTGTCATTGCATGCTAGGGTGTGGGAAGGCGGGATCCAGGGGGCCCAAGTAAATTTTTGCCCAGGATCCAATCAATATTAAAGATGGCCCTGTCTGGTGGGTTCAGAATGTCACCCTTCTGCAGTAAATTACAAGGACTGCTTGTTGGCATATGTGCCCTGATAGGGACAGCTGAACAGTCCAGACTCCAGACTAACACCATACTTCACAACAAAGAGGGACACATCGTGCGGAGCGCGAAAATGTTTTCTGCACTAGGCCACGCCTCTAACTCCGCCCAAAACATAATTATGCATCTAATCCCAACCAGTCCTCTTAATGCCCAACATAGTAATTATTCCCTCTTCATGCCACTGAACAGTATTTATGCCCATATTGTCCCCCCTTTACAGAATTATGCCCAGCTGTGCCCCCAGTAAAAAGCCCTGTTATGTGCCCCCAGTAATATGCCCAGCAGTGCCCCCAGTAATATACCCTGTTATGTGCCCCCAGTAATATGCCCTGTTATGTGCCCCAGTAATATGCCGTTATGTGCTCCCCGTAATATGTCCAGCTGTGCCCCCAGTAATATGCCCAGCTGTTCCCCCAATAATATGCCCAGCAGTGCCCCCAGTAATATGTCCAGTTATGTGCTCCCAGTAATATGTCCAGCTGTACCCCCAGTAATATGCCCAGCTGTGCCCCCAGTAATATGACCAGCTGTGCCCCCAGTAATATGACCAGCTGTGCCCCCAGTAATATGTCCAATTATGTGCTCCCAGTAATATGTCCAGCTGTGCCCCCAGTAATATGCCCAGCTGTGCCCCCAGTAATATGACCAGCTGTGCCCCCAGTAATATGACCAGCTGTGCCCCCAGTAATATGTCCAGTTATGTGCCCCCAGTAATATGCCCAGCTGTGCCCCCAGTAATATGTCTAGCTGTGCCCCAGTAATATGCCCAGCTGTGCCACTAGTAATATGCCCAGCTGTACCCCAGTAATATGCCCAGTTATTTGCCCCAGTAATATGCCCAGCTGTGTCCCCAGTAATATGCCCAGCTGTGTCCCCAGTAATATACCGTTATGTGCCCCCAGTAATATACCGTTATGTGCCCCCAGTAATATGCCAAGTTATGTGCCCCAGTAATATGCCAAGTAATGTGCTCCCAGTAATATGCCCAGCTGTGCCCCCAGTAATATGCCCAGCTGTGCCCCCAATAATATGTCCAGCAGTGCCCCCAGTAATATGTCCAGTTATGTCCCCCAGTAATATGTCGAGCTGTGCCCCAGTAATATGTGCCCCCAGTAATATGTCGAGCTGTGCCCCAGTAATATGCCCAGCTGTTTCCCCAGTAAAATGCCTAGCTGTGGCCCCAGTTATATGCCCATATTGTGCCCCCAGTAATATACCGTTATGTGCCCCCAGTAATATGCCAAGTTATGTGCCCCAGTAATATGCCAAGTAATGTGCTCCCAGTAATATGCCCAGCTATGCCCCCAGTAATATGCCCAGCTGTGCCCCAGTAATATGTCCAGTTATGTGCCCCCAGTAATATTCCGAGCTGTGCCCCAGTTATATTCCCAGCTGTGCCCCCAGTCATATGCCCAGCTGTGCCCCCAGTCATATGCCCAGCTGTGCCCCCAGTAATATGCCCAGCTGTGCCTCTGTAATATGTGCCCCCAGTAATATGTCGAGCTGTGCCCCAGTAATATGTCCAGCTGTTTCCCCAGTAATGTGTCCAGTTATGTGCCCCCAGTAAAATGCCTAGCTGTGGCCCCAGTTATATGCTCATATTGTGCCCCCAGTAATATGCCCAGCTGTGCCCCCAGTAATATGCCCAGTTATGTGCCCCAGTAATATGCCCAGCTGTGCCCCCAGTAATATGCCCAGCTGTGCTCCACTAATATGTCCAGTTATGTGCCCCCATTAATATGTCGACCTGTGCCCCAAAAATATTCCCAGCTGTGCCCCCAGTAATATGCCCAGCTATGCCCCCAGTAATATGCCCAGCTGTGCCCCAGTAATATGTCGAGCTGTGCCCCAGTAATATGTCCAGCTGTTTCCCCAGTAAAATGCCTAGCTGTGGCCCCAGTTATATGCCCATATTGTGCCCCCAGTAATATGTCCAGCTGTGCCCCCAGTAATATACCCAGTTATGTGCCCCCAGTAATATGCCTAGCTGTGCTCCAGTAATATGTCCAGTTATGTGCCCCCAGTAATATTCCGAGCTGTGCCCCAGTAATATTCCGAGCTGTGCCCCAGTAATATTCCCAGCTGTGCCCCCAGTAATATGCCCAGCTGTGCCCCCAATAATATGCCCAGCTGTGCCCCTAGTAATATGCCCAATTGTGCCCCAGTAATATGTCGAGCTGTGCCCCAGTAATATGTCCAGTTATGTGCCCCCAGTAAAATGCCTAGCTGTGGCCCCAGTTATATGCCCATATTGTGCCCCCAGTAATATGCCCAGCTGTGCCCCCAGTAATATGCCCAGTTATGTGCCCCCAGTAATATGCCCAGCTATGCTCCAGTAATACGTCGAGCTGTGCCCCAGTAATATTCCCAGCTGTGCCCCCAGTAATATGCCCAGCTGTTCCCCCAGTAATATGCCCAGTTATGTGCCCCCAGTAATATGCCCAGCTGATGTCTGCTTCATCATGCAATAAAACCATTCTATAAGATAAATATTCCACACCACACAGGTTTAGTAACCGAATAACCCACTGAGGTTATAGAACTCCATTTCAGGTAATATGACAACCATGATCCTGTCGGGAATAAGATAAAAGGGGGAAAAAAAAATGGGTACATCATAAAAGAACAAACGCACAGGGAGGTCACATGTAGGGTAAAGTCTTCAAAATCATGACAATTATTTCCCTTCAGATGTCCTGAAATATAGAAGAGAAATAAATAAGTAAAAAGCACTATTCCTAACCCATACACAGGTATAAGGCACAGCTCCCACAGGTAAGAGATGAGACAACCCTGAATTCAACATTCAATCCATTAGGTTTTAATGTATGTAGGCGATAAATCCAGAAAAGTTCACGCTGCTTCAGTAAGAATCGACCTGTCACCACCTCGTCTCGGCATGGCGACCTGATCGATAATTCTGAAGCGTAAGTCCCTCTCCGTGTGTTTAGCTTCTGTAAAGTGTTTGGACACTGGTGATTCCAATTTCTTCCCCCTGATTGTGTATCTACGCGGATTCAATCTGGTTTTGACGTCCCATGTCCTCTCCCCTACGTAGAGGAGATGGCATGGGCATTCCAACACATACAAGACATATGCTGAATGTAGTCCTGTATTCCTCCCCTGTCGATGGATGTGCAAGGATAGCACCTTGGTTGACACTGGGGGCAGGATCCCATTACAGACATTCCCTGAAGTGTGTAGAAGTCTCTTTATTCTCATAGCACTCAATTGCTTTATTCGTCACCACGGTTTTTCCGTTTTCTATTTTTCCATGTATGAATATGACAACCTGACCCGTAGTCATGCGTAGTGGGGTTTGCCGCACGGGACGGGGCATGTCTAGTGTGGGCAAAAATCCTTTGTGTAATGCGCAGGCGCTAAGGTATGTTGAATTCTTGCGTCGGCAGGATCCGTACCGGCGCGTGCGCACTGTTTTACAGGGAGAATGAAAGTTGTAAGTGTTATGTGCAGGCGCGGGGCATGCGGGTCGCTTGCCGGCGCATGCGCAATGCACAGCATGGGACGCCAACTGGCACGGCACATGGATTTGATCATGTTGGGGTTTGTCCTTTTTATTTGTAATCACACATTCTACACAGGAGCACTCGATTAGTTAATAATGAATTAATAATATGTAATTATGGAATATATATACAGAGATATGGATGTGAGATTATGGATTAGTATGTCATTGTCATGGCTGTAAGCACTTGATGTTTTTATTTTCTTAATGATTCAGAATTTGATTTATAATCATGTTATTCACTGTGTATTCATGTTAATATGTTTATTACCAATTATGAAACACTTATGTACTCGGCTGGATTTACATGTGTTTGGAGCACTATATTAGCTTGACAAAGGCTCCATTGAGAGAGCTGAAATGCCGCATTGCTGTTGGGTGTAATAAAGTATTCACCTATTCACCAGGAGAGCGGAGTGCTGCCTTACTTTTTTCGCTATACATTCATCGTTCCATGTCCCGGGAACAGTTGAGGATTTGCACCTGGCAACAAAGGAGTGCTGCTGTTTATTTCTTCTATCTATCTATCTACCTCATATCTATCTATCTATCTATCTGTAACGAGGCGCCGAAGGCGCACTCGGTCTCCCATCAGCCGCAGACCTGCTGCTTAGCTTCGGGAGCGAGGATCTGTGTTTGGCCTCGTTCCCAGGGCGGCTTTGCTAGCTGGGAGGCTCCCTGCTCCTAGGTCTGCCTTAAGCGCCGAGCTGATCACTCGGTGCTCGACTTGTCTGTCTGTCGGTCATGTGACGCTGGCCACGTCACATGACCCTCACTCCCCACTATAAATACAGGCAGTCTGCTGGCTACAGGTTGCCTGTGATTTTGGTCCCTTAGGCTGTGTATTAATATTGTTATTTAGCCTACCTTTGGATTTGACCCTTGATCTGCTTCGTGACACCTCTTCTGCCTGCTCCCTGAACCTTGACGCTACCTCTCGGAATTTGACCTCGACTTGCTTTCGGATTTTGTCTTTGCCTCTTCTCTTGTACTGACGTGACCTCCTGGACTGACCCCAGCTAGTTGACCCGCCTCGCCCTTCCGTTTTTGGTGGTACCTTGCTTGTTCCACCTCTCTGTCCGCTTGAGTGCTACCTCTCATTGGCTGTCCGCTTCCCTGCTGTCTCTATCTCTCTGCTTGCACTTACTCAGGTCAGGGACTGTCGCCCAGTTGCGCCCCGTCACCTAGGGCGGGTGGTGCAAGTAGGCAGGGACAGGGGACCGGGTGGCACCTCAGGGGGTGCACCTCCGCTCTATCTTTATACCCGTGACGCTACCCTGTGACACTATCTCATATCTATCTATCTATCTATCTCATATCTATCTATCTAAATCAAATCAAATAAGCTTTATTGGCAGGACTAAAGAAATTTTTGCATTGCCAAAGCAAGTGGGAAATAATTGGGTAGGGTTGGGGGATGGGGACATATACAGGATGGGGGTATAGGAGTCCATGGTATATCAGGCTCCTATCAGTCTATGGCAGGCAGTAATATATTGTGCTGCTGTGGCCTCTGTGTTCTCCTCTTCCCCCAGCAGTATGGAGAGTCTCTCTTCCTCCTCCATGGAGATGAAGTCTGGGCAGAGATCAGACAGTCTCCTGAAGTAAGTCTCCCTCACTGCTGAGTATTTGGGGCACCGCAGCAGGAAATGAGCCTCATCCTCCACGGCCTCCTGGTCGCACTGCTGGCACAGTCTGCTCTGCCTGGGCTTGTACCTCTGTCGGTGACACCCGGATTCAATGAGCAGGCTGTGGGCGCTCAGTCTGTACCGGCTCAGGATCTGTCGGTCTTTGGGATTGGGGAGTTTCCTCTGGATTTCGCCCTTTGTCAGGCTATATTGGTTGGTGGCTTGGGCAGGCTGGGTTTGGGTTACTTGTTGCAGGGTGCTTTGTTTTTCTGGGGCTTCTTGGTGTAGCAAGGCTTTGTGATGGTAGGAGCTGGGACTGCTGCTATGAAGATGGGCTCTGAATTATAGCGTCCTCTTCTGTAAAGCAAAGTAGAGTGGAAATCTGCCCAGTTCTGCTCGACAGGCGCTGTTCGAGGTGCTCCTGTGGACCTAGAGAGAGTGTTTGCAACGTTCTAGGTGGAATAGTTCTGTTGGTCCAGAGTCCCACTTTGCCCGGTCTGGGTATATGTCTGGGCCCCAGACTTCGCTGCCATACAGGAGGATTGGGGCGATGATGATGTCAAGTATTTTAAGCCAGACGGTCACTGGTGCTTTAACGGGGATACATTCTGATGGCATAGAAGGTTTTGCTAGCCTTGTCTTTCAGTGTTTTCATGGCTTTCTTAAAACTCCCTGATAGGCCCAGGTAGGTGTAGCTGTCGGTTTCTGAAATTGGACAGTTGTTTAGCAGGAAGAGAGGACGCTCGGCTGCTTTTCGGTTTCTTTTCTGGAACACCATGATGTTGGTTTTCTTTGGATTAATAGGCAGTGCCCACGTGTTACTGAACTTCTCTAGGATTTTCAGGTTATCTTGGAGACCTTTCTCAGTTGGCGATTAGTAGCAGAAGATCATCTGCATAAAGTAGAAATTTCACCTCGGTGTCATGGAGGGTGAGACCAGGTGCTGTGGAGGACTCCAGAGACGCCGCCAGCTCATTGATGTAAATGTTAAACAGGGTTGGACTGAGGCTGCAGCCCTGTCTGACTCCTTGGCTCTGCCGGAAATAAGCCGTTCTCCTCCCATTTACCTTTACGCTGCATCTGTTCTCAGTGTAGGAACTTCTGATGACATCATATGTTTTTCCTCCTATTCCGCTTTCAAGAAGTTTCAGGAATAGGCCCGGATGCCACACTGAGTCAAAGGCCTTCTTAAAGTCCACAAAGCAGGCATAGATCTTTCAATGCTTTGTATTGTGGACATGGCTCTTGATGAGGCTCTGCAGGGTGTAGATATGGTCCGTGGTGCGGTGGTTTGGTATGAAGCCTGCTTGGCTTCTGCTGAGGATGTTGTGCTGGGTGAGGAAGCTGAGGATCCTCTTATTCAGGATACTGCTGAGGAGTTTTACCAGGTTGCTGCTGACGCATATCCCTCTATAGTTGGCTGGGTCGTACCTGTCTCTGCCCTTGTGTATGGGGGTGATGATGCCCTGGTTCCAGCTCTGGGGGAAGTAGCCGGCACTCAGCACAACATTGTAGAGTTTTACTAATGCCGCCTGGATACCTGGCGGGCTGTATTTGATCATTTCTGGAAGGATCCCACCTGGGCCGCTGGCTTTTTTTTACTATTTATCATTGAGATCCTGTCACAACCAGACAGCTGAGAAGCTCTGACAGAGGCCTTTCAGAACCTCCTCCTTGAGTTTCTTTGTTGTGATGTTCAGTTCCTCATCTTGTTAGCCTCTCTCAGCTGTCATGTAGTTGGACTGATTGCATCCCTTTAAATTCCACCCCATAATGCATCACTGGGCGGCTTATACTACTTCCTGTAGTGTGTATGCATGCTGGTCCTGTCTTGCAGTCTGCTACAAAGTTAAGTGCTGAACATTTATCTGTTATTTTCTGTTTGCAGGATCCCAGGTGACCCTGACTCCCTCCGTATCTGGTGTAGGGAGCCGGTGGTCGTGTCCCCTCACTATTGTAGGGTGTTCAGGGGTTATACAGTCGAGGTACGTGGATATGCAACCATCCACCTCTGGGATCTTTGCAATGGCTGAGCAGCCAGGGAAAGTCTCAGGTCTTGTGCAGGGGTCTCCCTTTTGGTTCCTTAGCTTTGGATCCAGTGAGTCATATATGCATGTTGCTTTGTCTTGTTTTCTGTACACCGTCCGTGACAGATCCTCTCTGTTATCTCCTGCAGCGTGATTGGTATGTCTAGAGGGTTTTGGAAATCTTAGATTTTTTTCCTCCATATCCTTCAGCTTTTTCATGATTTCTTTTTGTTCTGGGCTTTGGTCCCCCCTTTGAGATGGCTTTGTAAAGATCCTTGAAGTACTGGAGCCAGATGTTGCCGTTTTGGATGTGGAGGTTGGTGTTCTTGCTGGTTTTGTCCATCTGCTTCCATAGTTCCCAGAAGCAGTTGTCCTGGAGAGCATCTTGGAGTTGGAGGAGCTTGGTTGAGATGTTGCCTTCCTTTTTCTTTCTGAGGGTATTTTTGTATTGCCTTTGTATGTTGTTGTAGGCTTCCCTCAGACTGGGGTTGTTCGGATCTTGGTGTTTCCTATTTGAGGCCATTCTTAGCGCCTTCCGTATATATTTACACTCCCGGTCGAACCAACTGTTGGGTTGTTTCTTTTTTGGCCTTTTGTTGCATCTTTTGAGGTCAGACATTTCCGCCATGGTGCAAAGTATATTATTAAAGTCCCTTACTGCGAGATTTACTCCTTCTGGATTCAACTCATACACTTTCCTATGGAAGCTATGGAGCATCTCCTGGATCTCTGCGCTGTTTATGGTCTCCATATACTTTGGGGCTGACATCTTGGACCATTTAAAAGATGGAGGTAGGCTAAAGAGGCCGGTCTGCTGAGATGTTTGTGCCGGTAGTTTACTTGTGGATTTTATGTATAGGAGCAGTTGGTTGTGGTCTGACAAGTGTGTCTGTGGGGTGACTATGAGGCCACCAACATTTTTGGGGTCCATATCTGTGATGGCATAGTCTAACACACTGTTGCCTAGCTGCCAGCTCTGTGTTGATGCTCTGGATGATGTGTTCAGGGATGTCCTTGTAGTGTCCCACTAGGTAAAGGTGGGCACTGCACAGGTTAATGTGTTGCATTGCATTAAACGTTATGTGCATGTTTTTTCCCTGTATTATCTGGGTGTCAGGCCTGTCAGGGTGTAGTTTAGCCTCCCAGACGTTAGAGGGAGCTGGAGAGCCCTAGTTACATATAGGAAGGCCCAGACAGGGAAGTGTTAGTTCATTCCAGGGGACTAGAGGAGTCACTTCGTCCACCTGAGGCTCCTGAGGCTAGGATTAGCTCAGTCGAGACACCCCAGTTGCAGGATCCAACCTCCTGGGAGAAACCCACAGTTATCCACCTTATAGGAGGAGGCGACCCAGGGTAAGCTAAGTAACCCGGATGGACAGTGCAGCAAGAATATAATACCTGAGGAGGAAAGTAACCAAGGATTTAAGCCACCCTTTTAGGCATCCGGGCCTTGGGAGATATAAAGCCAGAGCAGGAGTTCTAGAAAGGACACTGTACATTGATTCTGAGGAAAGGTACAACCTGCTGCTGAGTGCTTGTGGAATTTACCCTCAGTGTAACTTGCATGACTATTGCCTGCCATGTTTGTGAATGAGCCCCTTGTGGAACTGTAATATAAAGACTGTACTACACCTGCTGTACAAAGTTGGATTGTCCAGTAAAGTTACGTTTGGTTCACCATATACTTGTGTACCTCCATCATTCCAACCACCAACCGGCGTGCCACCGTCCAAAGGCACTGGCGTCACGAATACCACAGGGACCTTGCCCCAGGCACACAAAATACCTGTAACATCCAGGGCACCTCATCCACCATCAGGCCTGGTCCCTATATACAGAGTGTGCCCCAGAGGAACCGTGTCTACCTCTCCTTCACTGCCACGCGCCTGCCTAGGGTTCTTCAAATATAGTGAGTACCCTCGATTGCCCATAACCGTGACCTCACTTCGTCATCCCCTGCAGGTCTGGCGTGTTGCATAAATTGGCGTCACGAACAGGATCCGAATATTCCTGCGCCATAGCGGATTTAAAAACTGTGTGCTGAAAGTTGTCTTAAAGTGACATGCCCCAATTGTTTTATTGAAAATTGCTGGGCCAAAGTGAACTGTAATAATTGCGGTGTGCTATATGGACTGTTTTCTGCTTATTTAAGTCACCGCTTGCTGTCAGTGAATAGACAGCCATATTGCCTATTTAACCTGATTGGATTACAAGTGCGCCTCGTGGAGCTGTTTGGCGCGAAAAGAATCAGGCGGAGCCATCGCCCAGCCAACCAGGAAGAATAACCCCGCCTACCTGAGTCCCGGAGCTACGAGAGGCCGCGCCCACCTGCTGACGCGGTACGCAGGACGTTCCGACACCCGGAGCTGCGCATCTCGCGAGACTTGGACCGAGCACCACCGGAGTGAGTACCAACTTTAAAAACTTTTGCCGGCTTCTCCGCTTACCTGTCCGGAAGCTCCCCGACCCCTGCCAAGGCACCGGAGGGATCCCCGCTAGTAGTGAAAGACTTGTCTGAAAAAAAAAAAAAGTTAAAGTTACTGCCCGGTCCGCTCCGCTCCATTTAAAGGGCCATACCCACCTAGCAACGCCATGTCCGCAGCTGAGGAAATCGGACAAGAAGCCCCAGTCGTGCCTGCCGAAGCACCCGCATCCGACTCTAGGGCCCCTGCCGCCGCGGCACCGCCCAGCCTGATGCCGCTAACCATGCCGTACTATTTCGGGGCCCCCTGGTTCCCGCGTTATTCAGGGGAAGCCCACAAGTTAAAAGACTTCAGGGAACAGATACTTGCTGAGCAGCAAATGGAGATCCTTTTAGCTCAGTTAGAAGGGGCCGCCCGCAGGCAAGTAATGTCATGGCCCCGTTCTGAGAAAAGTAGCCTGGAACAGATCTTTGAACGTTTGGGCACCACGTTTGAAGCCAGAACGGTGTCAGAAGTTAAAATGCGTTTCTTCAGCAGAAAGCAGCAGCCTGGGGAGTCGCTCCGTGATTTTGCCCTGTCCTTACAGGAGACGCTGAGAGCTGTAGTCCAAGTGGATCCTAAAGAAGCAGAGGACCAGGACCGGACTCTTAGGCCCCATGCACACGGCCGTGTTTCACAGCCGTGTGCGGGCCGTGGAACCGCGGCCTGGATCCCTCCTGAGAGCAGGAGCGCACGGCGTCACTGGTTGCCTTAGAGAGCGTCTCTGGGGGCCTTAGAGAGCAATTAATTGCAGGCATAAGTACTGAACATTTAAAGGGCCAGCTACGGATGTTGTCAGCTCAACACCCTCACTGTACATTCTTGGATTTTAAAGAATTGGCCATCAGCATACTGGGCCAGAACCCTGCTCCAGGGCCAGCAACCTTCCCTGAACCCCAGGCTTGTCAGCCAAAGACTATTAATGTGGGGTCTGCAGGAGTCGGTCAAGCCACCCAAGCTCCAGTCACAGATGTAGTGGCAGCACTAATGGAGCAAGTGAACTATCTTACTCTAAGTCTAGAGAAGGTGTGCAAAAAGATAGAGGAGTGGGAGAGACCATTGTTACTAGAAGATAAAGATCCTCTTCCTCCAAGGCTCCCACCTGCATATGGAGATGTGTATCCAAAAGAGCCTGATGGGCGACTGAAGTACCGGCCCAGAAGTAGAAAACAGCCTGTCTGCCATCATTGCAAGAAATATGGACATACCGAATCCATGTGCTGGCAGTTAAACGAGTAACCCCTGAGGCAGAGGACCGCCCCTCGGGAGGTAGAACAGAAGGTCCAAAGGATCCAAACTGGATGCCTAAGTATGTCGGGTCCCGTCCGAAAATTAATATATGTATCAACGGGATACCCTTTGAAGCCCTGTTGGACACTGGGTCACAGGTCACCACCATTCAACGGCCTGCCTTTGACAAGTTCTGGGATCCAAGTCTCCTCACCCAGCCACCAGAGTCCTGGCTAGATATTATCGCTAGCAACGGTAAGCCAGTGAAAGTGCTTGGGGATTGGGAACCTACTCTTCAGGTGGGAGAATCCACCCTGCCACAGCAAGGCGTGATTGTGGTACAAGCCGGAGGTAAAGGAGGACACCCCGTGATCTTAGGGACTAATGTTCTTAAAAATTGTTACTTCGAAGTGCTTGAAGCATTGAACCAAACCATATCATCCGCCTCACCTGCTTCCAGAAGAGTTATTCAGAAAACTATTAGCGTGCTGTGCGCTCAACAAAGGTTCGCCAACAAGAAAGGAGAAATTTGCACTGTCCGGATCCGGGATAACCGGCCGGTGATTTTGCCTCCAAATTCCCAGATCATACTGTGGTGCCGTGCTGTATTAGGGATCCAGGGCCAGGACTATCAAGCCCTAGTGGAACCTATTCCTATTAAGGATCATCCTTTCGTACGGACAGCCAAGAGCATGGTGACCGTGTCTCAAGGTAAAGTGCCTGTTCGTTTAATCAACTTTGGTGATCATCCCGTTACTCTCTTTAAACACTACCCCGTTGCTCAGCTTTTCCAGGTGTCTTTCCAGGATGTGATCCGCCTGCCTGCCGCGGAGGCGTTCCAGACCGCGCAGAACAGCAGCACCCCAACAGCATCCTGGTGGGAAGAATCACATGTGGGGGACGAATCCACCCCACAGGAGCAACTAGAGGGAGTCCTGAAACTGGTGAAGGAGCACCACCAGGCGTTCAGCAAACACTCCACAGACTATGGAGAGGTCAGTGTGATCAAACACACCATACCCACTGGCTCTCACCCTCCTATTAAGGAGAGGCACAGACCCATACCACCTACTACCTATCAGTCTGTGAAAGAGATGATACAAGAGATGAAAGACTCTAATATAATCCGGGACAGCCATAGTCCCTGGGCTGCGCCCCTAGTACTTGTTCGAAAAAAAGATGGCAGCATAAGGTTTTGCGTGGATTACATGAAAATTAATCAAATCACCCACAAAGATGCATATCCATTGCCACGCATTGAGGAGTCCTTGACTGCCCTGGGGTCATCAGCCTATTTCTCCACCTTGGACTTAACCAGTGGGTACTGGCAGGTACCCATGGCCCCAGAAGATCGAGAAAAGACTGCTTTCACTACACCTATGGGCCTGTTTGAATTTAATTATATGCCATTTGGACTGTGTAATGCTCCAGGATCGTTCCAGAGGCTGATGGAACGTTGTTTAGGCCATAGGAATTTTGAGACGGTGCTATTATACCTGGATGACGTCATTATATACTCCAAGACGTATGAGGACCATTTAAAGCACCTGGGTGAGGTGTTTCAAGTTCTTACTAAATATGGCCTCAAAATCAAGCCATCCAAGTGCCACCTGCTGAAACCAGCCGTCAGATATCTCGGGCATATTGTCAGTGCCGAAGGAGTACAGCCTGATCCTGACAAACTTGCTGCTGTCCGTAACTGGCCTACTCCCACGACCATGAAAGAGGTGAGAAGCTTTCTCAGTTTTGCAGGGTATTATAGGCGATTTATCCCGCATTTTGCACAGATTGCGGATCCCATCCAGGAACTCTTGAGGGGGCATCCAAAGAAGAGCCCAAAGATTCCTATTCCTGTTGAGTGTAATGAAGAGCGGGAAATTGCCTTCCAACTCCTAAATAAGAAGTTGACTGAACCCCCTGTTCTGGGTTACCCAGATTATCAGAAGCCATTCCACCTCTACACAGATGCCAGTAAAAGAGGCCTGGGGGCCGTGTTGGCTCAAGTGCAAGATAACAAAGAAAGGGTGATTGCCTACGCCAGCAGATCCCTGAAGGGAGCTGAGAAGAACGACCAGAATTACAGTTCTTTCAAGCTGGAGTTTCTTGCCTTAGTGTGGGCTGTGACCGAAAAGTTTAAGGACTATCTCGCTGCCACACCGTTTGTGGCCTTCACAGATAATAATCCCCTGGCACATCTGAATACAGCCAAATTAGGGGCCCTGGAGCAAAGATGGGCCTCCCGCCTGGCCAACTATGATTTCACAGTGAAGTACCGGGCAGGCCGCTCCAATGATAACGCTGATGCTCTGTCATGACTCCCCACTACAGAAGCCCCAGATGAACCGAAAGATGCCTGGGAAGAGGTGGAGATGCCGGCGTTTTATAACAAATTTACCCAGCAGGATAATTTACGTACTGAAGATCCCCCTGCTGCTGATCCTTCCTCATCAGATGGTCCTGAGTCCAGAGGCGATCAAGAAAGATGGATTAAGCTCCAGTCTGAAAGTAGAGTCCTCGGGGAACTGCTTGACTTCCTTACTAGTGGAAAAATCCCTGAGAGGATCCGCAGGAAGAGTGCAGACCCAGAGCTAGTGAGACTGTGGAGACATCGCCATCAACTATTCCTTCAAAAGGGCCTGCCGCTCAGAAGGAGTCTGGATCCAGTGTCCTATGATAGAGTGTATCAGATTCTCCTGCCACGTCGGGATGCCAGCTTGGTGCTGGATATGTACCACAACCAGTGTGCAAAAGACTGAGGCCACCATTCGCAGAAGATTCTATTGGATCGGGATGAGAGAAGATATCGAGAAATGGTGCCGAGAATGCACTGCCTGTGCTGTGGGGCGAACTGAACGCCATGACCAGAGGGCGCCTCTCCATCCCATCGTAAGTAAGGCTCCTTTAGAACTTGTTGCCATTGATCATCTAAAGTTGGAGCCGAGTCGCTCAGGGTATACATATACCATGACTGTAATTGATCACTTCACTAAGTTTGTCGTAGCAGTGCCTGTGAAAGACCTGACAGCAAAGACCACAGCGGAGGCATTCTGGAAGCATTTCCTGCTGCCCTACGGTTGCCCAGAAAGGATCCTCACCGATCAAGGGTCCGCATTTGAGTCACAGCTGTTCCATGAGATGTGCCTGCTACACAACTGCCAGAAGGTCCGGACCACCGCCTATCATCCGCAAGGTAACGGACTCTGCGAGAAAATGAATAAGACTCTCATTGAAATGCTGATAGCAGTACCCCCTGAGACGAGGGGAGATTGGCCTACTCTGTTGCCGCAGCTTATGTACACTTACAACAACACCATCCATTGTTCCACCGGTTACACCCCGTTCTATTTGATGTTCGGTCGACAAGGGAGATTGCCTGCGGACCACTCCCTAGGGGTACAGGTGCCCGATGAGATCAACCCACTGCCCAAGACGGATTGGGTAGTGGAACACCAAAGGCGTCTTCTTAATGCTAAGGAGATTGTCCAGGAACGGATGGAGATTGTTCGAGAAAGGCAGCAGAAGGACTTTGACCAGACTGCCCATGCGGGACCCCTGGCTCTAGGAGACAAGGTATGGTTGAAAAACAACCACCGGACCAGCAAGTTGGACAGCAAATGGGAAAGGATTCCCTATCTTATCACTGCCATACCTAATGCTGCGGCCCACATTTACCAGATCTCCAGGGAAGGAAAAGGTCCCCAAGTTGTTCACAGGAACCGCCTCAAGCCCTGTATAGAAGGAGAACCAGCGGCGGAGGAGATGGAACCGGAGCCTACTGAGGAAGAGTTGCCGGCTCCACCTATGGACCCTATGCAGGCTGTGGAGAACTTAATCCATGATAAAGAGCCGCTCCACTGGGCCCTCACGCCTTGGTTGAATTTATTGGTTCCTGCTCCTGTTCCTGTTAGCCCTCAGCCTCCTGAAGAAGCTCCAGAGGCAATGGGCTCTTCTGACGTTCCTGAAGCCAGGCAGGAAGAATCCCTGCCAGTAAGGAGGTCTACCCGTTCTACCAAGGGGCATCGTCCTGTGAGGTTTGTGGACTACATTATGGGCCCAGGTAGCCCCTCACGGGAAACCCCTGTTTAACCGTTGCAAGCCTGGGTACGGACTCATGTTGTTCTTTGAGCCTCCAAGGACTTATGTTTACCTACATTTTATATGGACTATCCTGGTTTATTGATACGCTGTGCCAGGTCAGCGCCCCTGTTCCCTCACATTATCCTGAGAGAAGAGAACGACGCCCCTTGTCACCACTCCTTCCAGTGATCCATATTGCCCACTGTTGTGTTGTTAAATGTGGTGAATATTGCATGTGTATGTTCTCTGCTATCTTTCAGGTTGCCGCTTCCAGATGGGCAGACCCTCCATGTTGCGCCGAGGACGGGCAACGTTATAGCGTGGGGGTATGTAGTGTCCCACTAGGTAAAGGTGGGCACTGCACAGGTTAATGTGTTGCATTGCATTAAACGTTATGTGCATGTTTTTTCCCTGTATTATCTGGGTGTCAGGCCTGTCAGGGTGTAGTTTAGCCTCCCAGACGTTAGAGGGAGCTGGAGAGCCCTAGTTACATATAGGAAGGCCCAGACAGGGAAGTGTTAGTTCATTCCAGGGGACTAGAGGAGTCACTTCGTCCACCTGAGGCTCCTGAGGCTAGGATTAGCTCAGTCGAGACACCCCAGTTGCAGGATCCAACCTCCTGGGAGAAACCCACAGTTATCCACCTTATAGGAGGAGGCGACCCAGGGTAAGCTAAGTAACCCGGATGGACAGTGCAGCAAGAATATAATACCTGAGGAGGAAAGTAACCAAGGATTTAAGCCACCCTTTTAGGCATCCGGGCCTTGGGAGATATAAAGCCAGAGCAGGAGTTCTAGAAAGGACACTGTACATTGATTCTGAGGAAAGGTACAACCTGCTGCTGAGTGCTTGTAAAGTTTACCCTCTGCGTATCTTGCATGACTATTGCCTGCCATGTTTGTGAATGAGCCCCTTGTGGAACTGTAATATAAAGACTGTACTACACCTGCTGTACAAAGTTGGATTGTCCAGTAAAGTTACGTTTGGTTCACCATATACTTGTGTACCTCCATCATTCCAACCACCAACCGGCGTGCCACCGTCCAAAGGCACTGGCCCCTATTTAATACTACATCATATCTGTGTTTTTATGTGAAATATCTCTGTAATTAAATGAGATCTAACGTTGAAACCACTTGATCTTACCGGATCTAACGAAGGCCTATTAGTCTGCATCAAATTTTACCAGAAAATTGCATGTGGGGGGGCTAGCCCCCCCCTGACGTAATACCAAATATCCATAATATCTCTGTAATTATATGAGATCTAACGTTGAAACCACTTGATCTTACCGGATCTAATGAAGGCCTATTACTCTGCATCAAATTTTACCTGAAAATTGCATGTGGGGGGGGGGGCTAGCCCCCCCTCATTAATCACTTAATAAGTCTGTAATTATGTGAGATCTAACAAAACAACTAGTTGATCATACCTGATCTAACAAATATCTTCCAAAATAGCTAATTGTTTGGTCAATTTTTTGATAAGGGGGGGCTGATGACGGGTTAGACCCCCCCCTGCAAATAACTGTTAATATCTCTACTTCTGTATGAGATCTAACGCAAACAACAATTGATCTAACCTGATCTAACAAAGATCTAACCAATTTCATATGTTTTGTTCAAAAATTTTGATATGGGGGGGGCTAACACGGCTGAGGTGATATTTAGTCCTTCTTGTTTCTGTCATCCATGGAGTCAGTATTTTCCAGGTTTTGTCTTACAGGTTGCTCATTACAAGGTATAAATTGGTAAAAACTCAGGAGCTCATGTTTAGTGCTGCTTACTCCTGGGACTCCTGGGCGGGATCCTACAGAGAAAACCACCAAAGGCCCCCCTTCAGCCCCATGTCCTAATTCCTCACACCCCTCTCTAGAGATCCTCAGAGATTGCTGAGTATCTATCTATCTACCTACCTACCTCATATCTATCTATCTATCTATCTATCTATCTATCTATCTACCAGTGGCGTAGGGATCGCCATAGCAACCATAGCAGTGGCTATGGGGCCCTTCGCCACTGGGGGCCCGTCCGGACCGCATTCAGTTTTTTTTTTATTAACACAGACAGGCAGCCAGGCCCGACCGCCCACCCAGTGTAGTGGGCGGGGCTTGGGCGGTCCGTGGTTCGGGCCTGGCTGGGGGGAAGCCAAGGAAGGAGTAGTCAGGTCAGGACTGGAGCAGGCGGGCCCGGGGCGCACTGCCGCACGAGCAGAAGATGAGGTAGGCGGTGGAGAGGGGGCCGGAACGGGGGCGTACCTGTGGGTTGGCCACTCTGTGAGCGGAGCTGCAGAGTATAACATGTACATGTAAGTTAAAAACCAATATACAAATCCACATAAGGGACAGACCACAGAGATCAGCATGTATTGTCACTACACTATGGTGTCCTTAGAGTTCCCTTTATAGTCAGAATACTTACTACTATGAGAGCCTGGCTGGTATCCATGTCTTATGCCCAAATTAACAGTCAACGATACCTATATTATTGTTCATGAAGCAGATCTGCATTAGTGGGACTGTGGATTCCCATAAGCTGGTAACATGGAAGTCATCCTAACAATCAGATTTGCACAATGAGAGAATGTCATATACTGCACTAATGTACATAAAATCAGCAAGCGGATTTCCCTCTGTATATATTCCACTGACAGAACACTTCATCCTTGTACCCTGCTCTGATGGTTCCTACAAAGAGTGAAACGTTACAATGCGATGCCTATCTGCTCATTTCCATGTCTGTTCTGCCACCTTGAGGCAGATAAATCACATATCTGGTGTCCGCAGCCTAGGCTCTATCAATACCATGCAGGCACGGGACCTTTATCGAATACATACTGCTTTAAGTGAAGCCAGTATTTTACCGACGACTTCCAGGTCACAAAGCAGATGCTGAAAATGCCTCACCGTTACAATCAGATTCCACTGCTTATATTACATTAGGGTTTTATTGGTTATGCAATCACCTAATGTCATTTTGAAAGCGGATCTAAAGATTGTCCTTATATTGTGATTTCCATATGTATCATAAATGATAAACCAGTGATGTAAGGCTGTATTCACATTAGCCTTTCAATGTGGCCATCACATTAAATCTTTTATCAGCTGAACCTGCCAATTTCCATGCGTTAGGCCAACCATCTAATGTGTATGCAGCCTCTTGCCTTTCCCCTAATGACTGATGTTGGGAGAAATAAGGATCGGGAACATTGGATTTCAACTGTCCAATCGTTTTGTTCTCCCCTCTCCTCATTGGCCAAGCTAACAACGCATATGTGTGGGAGGATAGGGAGAGATAACTGCTGGCTGAATGATCCTTCAGCCGACATTAGAACTCAACAGAGTTACATCACACATATACAGTATAGTACAGTGATGCCCAACCTACGGCCTGCGGGCCAAATGCAGCCTGCTAAGCCTTGTCATGCGGCCCGCGCAGTGACCGAACTTTATCAGCGCAGGGCGCGCTGCGATCGGCACAGGCAGCAAAGCGATGCAATCTCCGCGCCGCCTCCTAGCTAATTTATTCACTGCACTTGCCTCTGTGAAATTGAAGAGAAGCACCGTAATCTCGCACAGGCGCACTGGCCGAGGCCTCAAAGTGCGCATGCACCGTCTTCCTAGCCTCTGCCAGTGCGCCTGTGCGAGATTACGGTGCTTCTCTTTAATTTCACAGAGGCAAGTGCAGTGAATAAATTAGCTAGGAGGCAGCTCTGGGTGGGGGGGGATATCTGTGGAGGACACTGAAGGGGGGATCTGTGGAGGACACTGAAGGGGGGGATATCTGTGGAGGACACTGAAGGGGGCATCTGTGGAGGACACTGAAGGGGGCATCTGTGGAGGACACTGAAGGGGGCGATCTGTGGAGGACACTGAAGGGGGCGATCTGTGGAGGACACTGAAGGGGGCGATCTGTGGAGGACACTGAAGGGGGGCGATCTGTGGAGGACACTGAAGGGGGCGATCTGTGGACGACACTGAAGGGGGGGGATCTGTGGACGACACTGAAGGGGGGGGATCTGTGGACGACACTGAAGGGGGGGGATCTGTGGACGACACTGAAGGGGGGGGATCTGTGGACGACACTGAAGGGGGGGATCTGTGGACGACACTGAAGGGGGGGATCTGTGGACGACACTGAAGGGGGGGATCTGTGGACGACACTGAAGGGGGGATCTGTGGACGACACTGAAGGGGGGATCTGTGGACGACACTGAAGGGGGGATCTGTGGACGACACTGAAGGGGGGATCTGTGGACGACACTGAAGGGGGGGATCTGTGGACGACACTGAAGGGGGGGATCTGTGGACGACACTGAAGGGGGGGATCTGTGGACGACACTTGGGGGGGGATCTGTGGACGACACTGAAGGGGGGATCTGTGGACGACACTTAGGGGGGGGACCTGTGGACGACACTTAGGGGGGTGTTGGGGTGGGAGGTCCTGGAGGGGTGGCCCATAATTTTTTTTGCTATGGGGCCCAGTCATTTCTAGCTACGCCCCTGCTATCTACCTCATATCTATCTATCTATCTATCTCATATCTATCTATCTATCTAAAATTATGGAAGGAAAGGCAGCATTCTGACTTCAGTGAAAAGTGAGTGTTTGGGTGAATAAAGAAATCCACTTTTTTTCATTTTTACATTTTTTTTCATATTTCTTTCTATTCATTATTTACTTTTTACGTTGGATGCAGAGTACAAATGATCTCCTGTCCCTGCTGTCTCCATATACAGTGACTGTTACCAGTGATTAGTATGAGCGCTATTTTCAGGTGTTTTCTGATTATTTAAGAGGGTTAAGCAGGTCTCCTGGTCAAACTTGCTAGGGGAAGCACATTGCACAAGCAAGTTGTGCGGCCGTTCCGTGCATTGGGGACCACAATTTGCAGGGGCACTATCCATGCGGTTGCCACAGACGGATCCAGACACATTCGACTTGAATGGGTTCATGATCCGTCCGCACTGCAAAAAAAAATAGAACATGTTTTTTTTTTTTTTTGCAGTGCGGAGGCACAGACAAAACCCCCCAAAAAACGCTCCGTAGTACTTCCGTGGGGTACCGCACCTCTGTTCCCCACCGCTCCTTCTGGATTGCGGACACATTTAGGTGAATAGGTTTGCATCCGTGATACGGTGTGCACAAATGGCTGGGGCCCGTATATTGCTGACCTGCTGTTAGCGGACCTGCTGCTGTCTGAGTTCACACTTTAATTATTTCCATCAATTATTGTGAGCGATAACCAGGTGCGAGTCAAAAACGCAGAACAGGTGCAGATCTTTCCCTTATAACTTAGCTCTGTGTGGCTTCACTACTGGTTTGGGCTCACAATAACTGATGGAAATAACTGACCAAATAACTGAAGTGTGAACTGGGCCTTACCTTCTTCCTGACACTGGCTGTCGGCTCTGGTGCTCTACGGCCACTGCTCAGGTCCCTGGATGTCATCATCCATTTTGACGATGCCTGCAGCCAATTGTGACCCGCGATGGTGACTTCTCCCCTTGCGTCAAGTGAATACAGTACAGTACTTCAGAATTTGCGGACTCGCTTTTAATTTCGCCCAGGGCCACACTAAAACCGGCCCTGCCTAAGTCATGAATATCTTTTCCTGGAAACCGCCTGAAAACAAATGATAGAGGCAGCACTCCAAATATCTTGTAAAAAGTTTTCATATATGCAAATGAACCTCTAGGAGCAATTGGGGCGTTGCCATTACACTTAGAGGCTCCTCTTTCTCTGTAACTGCCACCCTCTGCTCTTTGATTGACAGGAGCAGGCAGTCAAAATGTCATCATGCCTGGCCCTGACTTCACCAAAAGTCTTGTGCTGCGCCGTGTACTTCAGTATCAAGGTGCAGCGGGTTCAGCAGTTGCAGAGAGAGCAGAGCCTCTCGGTGTAATGACAACGCCCCCGTTGCTCCTAGAGACTTATTTGCATATATTAAAACATCACATTTCTCAGCAATGCGGGCACATATGAACATGGGACCAACACAGATGCCTTCAGCTGTCAAGAGCACAAGTCACAGGTCAGCCAGGGTCATAGGTACAAAACTGCTGACAGATGCCATTTAATGTAAGATGCGGTGGAGAAGAGATACTGTATTTGGGCCTCTTACTTCTGGTGATGTTATTGCTGCAGCCTATAAAGATATTTTAGATGATTGCTGCTTTCAATTTCTGGTAACGGTTTGGGCCTCACCTGCTCCATCCATACTGCGCCCCTGTGCACAAAGCACAAGCTTCATAATGACTTGAGGCGACAAATTTATTGTGGAGGAACCTCAGACTCATCAAACATCTTAAAGGGGTTTTCTGGAAGTACAATATTGATGGCCTATCCTCAGGAGAGGTCATCAATATCAAATCACTGGGAGTCCGGCTTCCGGCAACCCCACCAATCAGCTGTTTGATGAGACCGCAGCTCTCTGTTGAGAGCCGTGGACTCTTCCTAGGCCATTGATGTCGCAGTCATCGGTCACATGGCCTATGTGCAGCTTAGTCCCATTCAAGTAAATGAACCTGGTCTGTAATACCAAGCACAGATATACAATGTACAGCGCTGTTCTTGGTATGCTGTGAGGAGGCTGCAGCACTCACCAGAGCTCCACAGCCTCTTCAGACACCTAATTGCCTGGAGTCGGACCTCCACCGATCAAATATTGATGACCTATTCTGAGATTAGGTCATCTATATTGTACTCCTGGAAAACCCCTTTAATTGTATAACTAGCAATTTCCTAATTTACATTTTAATCTCATACCCAAATTGTCAGCTTACCAGTGGGAAGTAGTAGTAGATGAATGTGTCTTCTAAAAACATGGTGCCTCTACGTAGCGACGGAGAATACATAAATGATAAGTCAGAGCCGTCATGGAGAATTCTGATTCTTTGCTGCTGCCCATCCGACTCTGTCAAGACAATAACATGTTGCCAGTATACAGTGCATTCAGAAAGTCTTCAGACTTTCACTTTTTGCACATTTTGTTACGTGGCTCCTTGTGTTAAAATACAATAACCCCCCCCCCCCCCCCCCCCATCGTTCTGCACTCAGTCCACCATAATGAGTAAGTCAGAACAAGATGCTAAAAATCTTTGCTAAGTTATAAATAAAAAAAATAAAAATCCTGCACTGACATAAGTATTCACACCCTTTGCTCAGAACTTAGTTGAAGCCCCTTTGGCTGATTCCAGCCTCCAGTCTTCTTGGGGATGATGCCACAAGGTTTGCACACCTGGATTTGTGGATTTTCTGCCATTCTTCTCTGCAAATCCTCTCAACCTCTGTCAGGTTGGATGGGGACCGTCAGAGGACCACCAATTCCAGGTCTCTCCAGAGATATATGATTGGGTTCCACTCCTGTGATGTATTGGCTGTGTGCTTTGGGTCATTGTCTTGTTGGAAGGTGAACCTTCAGCCTAGTCAGAGGTCCAGAGCCCTCTGGTTCAGGTTTTCATCAAGAATATCTCTGTACTTTGCTCCATTCACCATACAGCACTGTAGGGATAGTGTTGGGCAGGTGATGAGCAGTGCCTGGTTTCCGCCAGACATGACGCTTAGAGGCCGAAAAGTTCAATCTTGGTTTCCTCTGGTTACTCTGCCATAAAGACCAGATTGGTGGAGTGCTGCAGTGATGTTTGACCTACTGGAAGTTTCTCCCATCTGCACACAGGATCGTTGAAGCTCAGCCAGAGTGACCATTGGGTTTTTGGTCACCTCTCTTACCAAAGCACTATTCTCCCAATTACTTAGTTTGAGATGGCCAGCTCTAGGAAGAGTCCATGTGAGAATTATGGAGGCCACTGTGCTCTTGCGAACTTCCAGTGCAGCAGAAATGTTTTTTCCCCTTCTCCAGATCTGTGCCTCCACACAATCCTACAACCTATATGAGACCTCACAGCACATGTGCGACGTTCACTTCAATAGTAACACTAACAGATGGTCCTTGAGGACCTAACTACGTCTTTTTCCATGTGCTGTTTTAAAAAAAAAAATTAAACTTCAATTTCATACAGGAGAGGAAAAAACGTAAAATAAGTAATGGTACAAAGTCATTTACAAAAATTTACCAAAACTTGGCTGACGACAACAGGATCATACCCTTGCAGATACATGTCTTCAAAAGGAATTCATTAATCCAACTGATGGGAATAAATATACCATAAAGGATTATATTAACTGTAGGACAACAGGAGTGGTGTATGCGATTCAGTGTGAATATCCAAAACTGTATATTGGTAAAACAACTCAAGAGCTGAGAAGAAGAACATACAAACACCTCAGAAATTTGAATACAAATAAAGAAACGCCACTGTCAAAACATATAAAAAAATTATCATAAAGGGAGTCCCTAAGGCCTAAGGATGTGGGGGATGCAAAGGGTTAAGGCCGGCCCAAGACAAGGAGACATCGACAAGAGGCTACAACAAGAGGAAACTAAGTGGATTTACCGCCTTAAGTCTCTTTCACCAGTAAGAATAAATAAGGGCTTTACATTTGCCTCATTTCTGTAATAATTTGTATAATACTAATAATTGGCAATTATATAGCATCTTCCCTTTTTGCGTATAAAAAGTATCAATAAGGATACATGATAGGAATTTAATAAGGAAAAATTTGAATAGAAGAACAATAGACAGAAAGGGGACTAAAAATATTAATGAGAGAGAATGAGAAAGAAAGAGAGAAAAAAAAAGAAAAAAAGAGAAATAAAGAAATCTGTAAAACAGTGATGAGATAGAGAGACAATGTGCACTTACCATGATGAATGAAGATGCCACCTCCCCTTGGATATATTTGGTTTCTAAAAAAGAGAGCTTATTAATATAGAAGAAAAAAAGAAAAGAATAATAGGAATATTTATGTATCATCTAGGACCTCCAACCCCCCCCCAAAAAAAAAACTCCTAAGGAATGCATTGACTTGAGTGTCCTGTACCCTAAGATATAGATATACTATAGCTATAGTTAGAAATTTGGACATAATTAGAAAAAACAGGCATAAACTAGTGACATTATAATATGAATAAATCAAATAGTGACAAACTAATAAGATCAAATGTAATCTATTGGCAACAAATAAATATATACATGGTAACCTAGTATATTAATAATATTATGCCAAATAGTATGATGAAGCTGGTAGAATAATAAATACAAAAGTAAATAAGGGAGATCTGGGACTAAGTGACAAGTCATGCGCAAGATGGAATTAAAAGGAGAGACTTGAAACTGAGTGATAAGTCATGCGCGGTACGGAGGTAAGGGAGAAAATTATTTCTAAGTTGGCGCGCATGCGCGAGCTCCTTGGTGTCGAGAGAGAGCAAGATGATACAGGTATGACGCAGCCAGAAGGCGGTAAACTGAGAGAAGGTAAGAGCCATAGATTAAAGACGGAGGGAGAAACTTGACACAGAGTAAGCAGCCTGATAGGCTGCGACACATACGTCACTGGATACCGAACTGGTAAAAGATGGTCCTTGCCTGCAACACGTAATAAGTATAAGGATAGATATCGACTGTCAGCCAGCGCGCTTGAGGCTGAATTCATTATAGACTAACAGTATCTCATATACTGCTGTGAAGAAACAAAAACAGCAGGAGATTATGAACTATGAGAGGTAGTCAGCCTGCGGACCACTGAGAAATTTTAGCCTGTCATTATGTCTATTTTGAGGAATATTTAAAACTTGTTTTAAAGAAAATAAATAAAAGTTTTAATTAAAGAAAAACAGCACATGGAATAAGACGTAGTTAGGTCTCCACACAATCCTGTCTCTGAGCTCTACAGGCAGTTCTTTCCTCCTCATGGATTGGTTCATGGATTGGTTTTTGCTCTAAAATTGCATTGCAAAATTTTAGCTTTTCCTTTTTAAGGTCTCCTGCACACGAATGTGTGCTGCCCCTTGGCGTATTGCAGACCGCATTTGCGTATCTGCAATACACAGGCGCTGTTCCGTGGGCATTCCGCATCACGGATGTGGACCCATTTACTTCAATGGGTCCGCAAATCCGGAGATGCGGAATTTATGCAGAACGGAAGCACAGAACGAAACCCTACGGAAGCACTACGGAGTGCTTCTGTGGGGTTTCGTCCCGTACTTCCATTCCGCAAAAAGATAGAACATGTCCTATCTTTTTGCGGAATGGGCGTATCGCGAACCCATTAAAGTGAATGAGTCCGGGATCCGCTGCGGCTGCCCCATGGTCTGTGTTCGTGCATTGCGGACCGCAATTTGCGGACCGCAGCACGGCCACGGGGCGCACATGTTTGTGTGCAGAAGGCCTAATACATTTGCAAAAATTTCGAAAATTCCGTTTTTACTTTGTGATTATGGGATATTGAGTGCATAATGATGGCGAAAACATTTTTTTTTTTACTTTGTTTTTTCATTTTAGCACAAGGTCACAACATGTCAAAAAACTTAAAAGGGTCTGAAGACTTTCCGAATGCACTGCAGACATAGGACATATCTTCAATGTGAAAGTTTTCTCCAAATAGGGTTGAATTCTGCTGGACCTTTGAGGCCCATTTTAGTCTCAGAGCCTTGACCCATTGGAGTACTTCTCTTACTGGCTACTTTAGCCCAATTGATGATAATTTAGGCTTAATTTTGTTCCGATATCCTCTTTCCTGTAGTAATCAGTTATGACCACTAGGTGTTGCTGTTGCTCCCTGTAACGTTTTCATCCACATAAACAGCAATAAAAATAGAAAAAGTTCGGTCTTCCTAATCAGCGGCCTCCTAGCAACAACCAACAATCTTTCTCAATTTTCTTGGTTTTGCTGCCTGGACTAAGTTTGGTTTTGTGTAGTAGAAAGAACTTTCCTGAAGATGTATTGTCCTCACTGAGTTTTAATAAGGAGATGGCCGTGCATGCTTGGTATTTTATTTCTCGGGTGCGATCCGCTTGTTCTGAACTCTCCAGTGTGACTTTTATGACCAGGGTTGTAGCTAGTGTTGAGCGAATTGATCTGAACTTTGATCCGAATTTCAGGGAAAATTCAATTTCCCGCAAAGCCGAATTTCTTCATGCTTCGTGGTAGCGAATAAATTTAACATGAAATAGTGTAAAAAAACACAAAAAATCATACATACCTCATCCATTTGCTTGCGGTGGGCCAGGCGCCGTCATCTTGATTGAAGTTCTCGCACTAAATCCTGTGCACGGTGACGTATGACATGATTCACAGGCCACGCAAGATATTAAATCAAGATGCCGACGGCCAGCCTGTCACACGCAAATGGATGAGGTATGCTTTTTTTATTTTTTATTTTACACCCGATTATTGCTATCAGATGATGCGATCAGCTATGAACGCAACATCTGAGGGCTACAATAGGGGGGGGGGGGGGGCGCAATCGCTGCTCCCTGTTTTTGCCCCCACTACTTACAAAGAAATGCGCTTTGTTGCGAAGTAATTAATCACAAAGCAAATTTTTTTGTAAAATTCGGCAAAGCAGCCGTATTGAATTTTTGAATACTTCGCTCATATCTAGTTGTAGCTATAGGGACACCCTATATAGGTGCAGAGGAAGGGGGTCATACCTCCCAAATTTTGAAAAACGCAAGAAGGGATGTGTAGCCCGCTGTACCAAATTTTTTCATACTAAGTCAAGCCTCTTACTCTGGCCCAAACATAATTATACACACTCAGTCCCCTTAATATCCTTATATAATAATTATTCTCCCATTGTGCCACCACACAGTAGTAATGCCCACACTGTGCCCCTCACAGTAGCAATGCCCACATTGTGCCTCTTCAGAGTAGTAATGCCCACATTGTGCTTCCTTCAGAGTAATAATGCCCATATATGTGCCCCCTTCACAGTAGATATGCCAGGTATGTGCCCCCTTCACAGTAGTTATGCCCACATGTGCCCCCTTCACAGTAGTTATGCCCAGATATGCGCCCCCTTCACAGAAAAAAAAACAGTAAATGCTCACCTAGTTCCTCTGATGATCATTACAGCTCACCCTGCGCTCCCCAGCAGCAGTTCCCTTAATGTCCTTACATAATAATTATTGTCCCATTGTGACATCACACAGTAGTAATGCCCACATTGTGCCCCCCACAGAAATAATGCCCACACTGTGCCCCTCACAGTAGTAATGCCCACATGTGCTTCCTTCACAGTAATTATGCAAGGTATGCGCCCTCCTCACAATAGTTATGCCCAGATATGTGCCCCCTTCACATTAGTTATGCCAGGTATGTGCCTATTTCCCAGTAGTCATGCTCACATGTGCCCCCTTCACAGTAGTTATGCCCAGATATGTGCCTCTTCACAGGAAGGAAAAAAACTACAGTAAATGCTCAGCTAGTTCCTCTGATGATCATTACAGCTCACCCTGCGCTCCCCAGCAGCAGGACACTGACATATCACACTGCAGGGTTGTGTAGGAGACGCTCAGGCTGATTCTGTGCCCCTCCTACACAGCCCAACAGTGGGGAGTGCTGGCAGCTGAGCTGACCAGTTAAAGGAGGGGTGGACGGCTCCCATCTTTATCATTACAGGAAACTGTCTCTGCGTCCCATGGATGCAGAGACAGATGAGATCAGGATACACATCAGCTGTTCCGGGACTGTCTGACCGGTTCCAGGACAGGTGGAAAGTATGAAGAGAAGTACGCTACACCTTAAGTGGAGCGTGTGGACTGCTGGGGGCGCACGAGACAACCAACCAAGGACCGTGTTTTAATTTCGGCAGTATTCCATTTATTTATAAGACAACGCGTTTCGGGGTAAAGTCCCCTTTATCAAGTCTGAGCCGGGAAGGTTAGGAGAGTGTCACGGCTCATCGAGATGAGCCGTGACACTCTCCTAACCTTCCCGGCTCAGACTTGATAAAGGGGACTTTACCCCGAAACGCGTTGTCTTATAAATAAATGGAATACTGCCGAAATTAAAACACGGTCCTTGGTTGGTTGTCTCGTGCGCCCCCAGCAGTCCACACGCTCCACTTAAGGTGTAGCGTACTTCTCTTCATTTCCATTACCCTAGTGGCAGGGTGGCCCCTGCCCAAGGTGTTAGGACGGATCTTGGCTGCACCAACCATCCCTTATCTATACTTGATCTCCATTGCAGTTGCATCCAATTGATGCAACCGCAGTAGGTGAGCAAACCATTTCTTTCATTAGAAATTTGTTTGTTTGAATTTACTTACCCTATGAGCGCCTTCTCTATCCCATTGGCCATCATTTGCAGGTGGAAAGTATGGAAGAGGTTGCAGCTGGGATTGGGTGGCAGCGGGGGTTCACCAGTTGGTAGAGGCACTTGTAAGATGAGGTTCCCTATAACAGATTTTGCATCGGGACCCAGGAACTTCAGGTTAGGCCTCATGCACACGACTGGTTTTTTTTAAGGTCCGCAAAAACGGGGTCTGTAGGTCCGTGATCCGTGACCGTTTTTTCGTCCGTGGGTCTTCCTTGATTTTTGGAGGATCCACGGACATGAAAAATGAAAAAAAATCTAAGTCAAGTTTGCCATTGAAATGATAGGAAAAAACGGACACGGATCACGGACACGGATCACGGATGACAATCTTGTGTGCATCCGTGTTTTTTCACGGACCCATTGACTTGAATGGGTCCGTGAACCGATGGCTGTGAAAAAAAATAGGACAGGTCATATTTTTTTCACGGCCAGGAAAAACGGATCACGGATGCACCTGCCAAACGGTGCATTTTCCGATTTTTCCAAGGACCCATTGAAAGTCAATGGGTCCGCAAAAAAATACGGAAAACGGCACAACAGCCACGGATGCACACAACGGTCGTGTGCATGAGGCCTTACACTGCTTTGCTGCTAAGTTTCATCACAATTCAATGGAACATAACTGAGGTAACATAACGTAACTGAGGTCTTGTTAGCTGGTATATTTGTTCTTTACATCTTTCTTTATACAGAACCATTAGCACACAACTCTGCATTCCTTGCTTGTTCAGTGTCTACATGGGCTGTGCCACAGTCCAACCCAAGTCCAGGTGTTGTATATGCCACTGCTGCCTCAAGCCAGGTCATGAAATGTCTTCCCTCCTAGATATTCTACCATCACCTCTGAGTGGTATTATTGCAAACTGGAAGTATTTAGAAACCACATCAACTAAGCCACGAGTGATGTGGAGAATAATGCAAAATAGTCGCCAATGACCTGCTGTCACAGCGGGGAGTGGGGAAAACCCCCCACCGTGCAATTGCTGAGGCTGCTACGCCAGATAGCAGGGAACAGGGAGCAGGTCACCTCCTCACGTAACCCTAAACGCTCTCCCTAGGCTCCTAGCGCATGAGCCGCCTCATAAGGTAAGGGGGCTCATGCTCACCAACCTAGGACCCTGCTATCCCTGCTACGCCCTAGGCCTGATGACAGGGCAGAGACCACCCATTCATCCTACACAACGGATGAAAAGGTGTCTCCAGAGACCCAGTGGCAGATAGGAGACAAGAACATGGGTAAAGCAGTACGGCAGGTAAGTCACACAGCAAAATAACAATGTTATCTACTCTTACCTGCCGCAGCCAAGATGGACGGAGGCTCCAGGCTGGGAAACCCACGGTCTTGCCTTCGCTTAACCCCTCCGGGAAAGCACGCCCCTTCCGGAGCAGAGACACCACCAGAAAACCTCCATACACCAACCACACCAATACAACATACACCAGGTGGGGGAGGAAAACAGAGACACACCGGAGGGGACACACATAGGGTAAGGAAACAATATAATAAATAAGGGTGACTCACACAGACACAAAGACATACCGCCAGGGAGCAGAGCTCCTACACAGGCAGACAACAAAATAAGAATGACCACAGGCTCCAACACACCATCTTATAAAGAGGCCTGAGGTCACACCCACCACACCTAGCAGACACACCTAAATTAACCCTGTGACAACCAAAACGGGGAAAGCACCAAATAAAGGAAAAGTGTACGTGCAAACAGAAACCTACACGTTGCCCCCGGCAACCAGTCTGCACGCAACAGCGTCACGGTCAAACCTAAATTGGCCGTGACACTCCCACCCCTCAAAGCCCCTCCAACCGAAAAGGGTAAGCTGGTGGGGCCAAACAACAGGGAGGGGGGAGGGGCAATGCCTGATTACCACCAGTGTCTCCCTCCAGAACTGCCGCCAACAAACCTGGACCGCACACAACAGTCCCAGGTCGCCAGCCAACAAAGCAGACTGGAAGAGAAGAACAACTGGAGGCACTGCCAGACAGGTGACCGTATCTCCCTCCAGAACTGCCGCCAACAAACCTGGACCGTACACAACAGTCCCAGGTCGCCAGCCAACAAAGCAGTCTGGAGGAGGAACACTGGACACCGCATCCGACTCGGGGAACGCTCCTACTCCAGGTCGCTGCCAGCAGCCACTCCCCAACCAGCACACCGCCGGAACACCAAAGGAAAGCTGCCAGCAGACGACCAGAGATAGGAACCCTGAGAGGGACGAGGGGTCACCAACACGGACACCGGTTAGCTAGGTGGCGGGGAAAAAGCCACCAACCGTGCCGTTAACGGTGATCCCCTATAACGCTCTCCCTCCGGAGAACGCGCATGTATGCCCCAAACGGCAGGCCATACATGCTGCACCCTCTTCCGAAGGCTCTGCGACTGCGGAGCCATTATTTATTATAATGTCACAGCGGGGAGTGGGGAAAACCCCCCACCGTGCAATTGCTGAGGCTGCTACGCCAGATAGCAGGGAACAGGGAGCAGGTCACCTCCTCACGTAACCCTAAACGCTCTCCCTAGGCTCCTAGCGCATGAGCCGCCTCATAAGGTAAGGGGGCTCATGCTCACCAACCTAGGACCCTGCTATCCCTGCTACGCCCTAGGCCTGATGACAGGGCAGAGACCACCCATTCATCCTACACAACGGATGAAAAGGTGTCTCCAGAGACCCAGTGGCAGATAGGAGACAAGAACATGGGTAAAGCAGTACGGCAGGTAAGTCACACAGCAAAATAACAATGTTATCTACTCTTACCTGCCGCAGCCAAGATGGACGGAGGCTCCAGGCTGGGAAACCCACGGTCTTGCCTTCGCTTAACCCCTCCGGGAAAGCACGCCCCTTCCGGAGCAGAGACACCACCAGAAAACCTCCATACACCAACCACACCAATACAACATACACCAGGTGGGGGAGGAAAACAGAGACACACCGGAGGGGACACACATAGGGTAAGGAAACAATATAATAAATAAGGGTGACTCACACAGACACAAAGACATACCGCCAGGGAGCAGAGCTCCTACACAGGCAGACAACAAAATAAGAATGACCACAGGCTCCAACACACCATCTTATAAAGAGGCCTGAGGTCACACCCACCACACCTAGCAGACACACCTAAATTAACCCCGTGACAACCAAAACGGGGAAAGCACCAAATAAAGGAAAAGTGTACGTGCAAACAGAAACCTACACGTTGCCCCCGGCAACCAGTCTGCACGCAACAGCGTCACGGTCAAACCTAAATTGGCCGTGACACCTGCTGACTCCATAACTGCAGAGTCCAAACCAAAGACAGGGAGATGGGGAGAGGAGGGGGATGCAGCTGCAGTCATTCTGTCTGTGATTCATGCTGTGAGAGGGGAGAAGGGTGGAATGGAAAGGTATGTGATTGGCTCAGATCACACAACAGAGCCCTACATCACACCAAGTAGAGCACGTGCCTTTACTGACACTAGCAGAGGGAAGAAAAGAAGACCCAAATTCTGCAGCTTATAGTTCTGGCTCCGCTACGTCTGATGCACATCTACAGCTGCCTATGCTTTTTTGCATAAACTGGTGATGTACACTAAGCAGAAGATAGAGATTGGGGGAGAAAAGGGGGGTGCAGCTGCAGTGTCTCTCATCCTGTGCCCGTGACACTCATGCTGTGAGAGGAGAGGGAGGTGTAAGGGAAATACATCTGATTGACTCAGATCACACCAAGAAAAGCCCATATACTCAGCAAGCATGGAGAGAGAAAATGTATATTTATAGACACTAGCAGAAAGGGGATAAAAAAAATCCCAAATTCGGCAGGTTACACAAAAGCAGGTTGCACATCTACATGTACCTATGATTTTTTGTATAAACCAGTGGTACACACTAAGGCCTCCTGCACACGAACGTGTGCGCCCCATGCACGAACACTGACCGTGGGGCAGCCGCAGTTCCGCCCGTACTCTGCACTCTGTAGTACTTCCGTAGGGTTCTGTGCTTCTGTTCTGCACCTCCGGATTTGTGGACCCATTGAAGTAAATTGGTCCGCATCCGTGATGCGAAATGCCCACGGAACGGCGCCCGTGTATTGCGGATCCGCATATGCCTTCTGCAGCATGGGCACGGGACACCTACAGTCGTGTGCAGGAGGCCTAAACAGAAGATGGGGGGAAGGAGGGGGATGCAGGTCCAGTTTCTCTCATTCTGTGTCTGTTGGACTGAGGCTGTGAGAGGGGAAGGGGGTGTAAGGGAAATACATCTGATTGACTCAGATCACACCAACAAAATCCCATCTACTTAGCAAGCATCTAGAGAGAAAATGTGCATTTACAGATACTAGCAGAAAGGGAATAAAAAATAAATAAAAATTCTACAGGTTACACTAAAGCAGTTCTGGCTCTGCTACATCTGATACGCATCTACAGCTATATAGGATTTTTTGCATAACTGGTGCACGCTAAACAGAAGAAATGGAGGAGGGGAGAAGAGGGGGATGCAGCTGCTTTTTCTCTTTGTGAGACTCATGCTGTGAGAGGGGAGGGGTTGTAAGGGAAATACATCTGATTGGCTCAGATCACCCAACACCGTCCTACATGACACCAAGAAGAGCTTGCACAAAGAGAAGAAATGTGCATTTACAGACACTGCTCGTTTCTAGCAGCAGACATCTGGACTGTAACAGAACCAGAAGGAGAAGATGGTGGTTTTTCGCAAGTGTTATATATTGTTCTATGACCATCTGATAATCCAGAATATTTGATCGTCCATAACCTATTTTACCTGGTGAATGTCAGATGGGATGAAGTTAACATTTTTCCTCAGCACATGAAATAAGCCACTTAGTCCAGATGACAACGAGCTGGAGGCAAGATATTAATGTTGGCGGATATCCTGCTGAGTCTTTAAGGAGATGTGGAGATGAGAAGTTGTTTATTGCATCACGTCTGCTGCATAGTGTGGAGGTGGCAGCAGCATCAGGAGACCACAGAGTGACCCAGTGACAGAGTGGGGAGGTGGGTGGCAATACCAGTACCAGCTGAAGATGGCTGGTGAAAGAAGGAGCACTTGGCATCAGATGTGTGGCATCATGCAGGTGGCAGCATCAGAATAGTAGCTGAGGCAGGTAGCCAGAAGAAACCGGTCTCTTTTGTCAAAGTGTTGGTCTGGCACCATGAATGATCTAGTCTGATGCATCAGGCATTTGTAGTGTCCCACTAGGTAGGGGTGGGCACTTCACAAGGGTCAATTGGTGTGCGCGTTACTCCTACTCACAAGGAACAGAAGTGTTATATTTAATTGTGCATTTTATGTATGTTCTAATGTGTTTTTACATGCAATGTACCCCTGTATGATGCAACAGCAGGCCTAGTTGGGTGTAGTTAGACATCCCAGACACTAGAGGGAGATAGGGAGCCCCTAGTATAAATGTCCAGGCCCAGACAGGGAGAGTTTGTGCAGAGTCAGGAGTCTGAGAAGACAGAGGTTAAGAAGCCTGCTCCTGACATGCAGCTGGATAGCCCTGGCTGCTAGTGATGACCAGGAGGCTAGTGAGAAGCTCCAGCCTGCCTGAGAACAAGAGAGCCTTAGTTAGCTCTGAAGACACCCCAGTTGCAGGACCCAACCTCCTGGGAGAAACCCACAGTCATCCACTTTACAAGAGAGGGCGATCCAGGGTAAGCTAAGTGACCCTGATGGGCAGATGAAACTAGAAAGTGCAGCAAGAATCTAATACCTGAGGAGGAAAGTAACCAATGATTTAAGCCACCCTTTAGGCATCCGGGCCTTGGGCGATAAAGCCAGAGCAGGAGTTCTAGAAAGGACAGTGTACATTGATTCTGAGGAAAGGTACAACCTGCTGCTGAGTGCTTGTGAAGTTTACCCTCTGCGTATCTTGCATGAATATTGCCTGCCATTTTGTGAATAAGCCTCCTTGTGGAACTGTGATTGAAAGACTGTACTACTACCTGCTGTACAAAGTTGGATTGTTCAGTAAAGTTACGTTTGGTTCACTATTCTACTTGTGTACCTCCATCATTCCAACTACCAACCGGCGTGCCACCGTCCAAAGGCACTGGCGTCACGAATACAACAGGGACCTTGCCCCAGGCACTCAAAATACCCATAACATCCAGGGCACCTCATCCACCATCAGGCCTGGTCCCTATATACAGAGTGTGCCCCAGAGGAACCGTGTCTACCTCTCCTTCACTGCCACGCGCCTGCCCAGGGTTCTCCAATATAGTGAGTAACCCTCGATTGCCCATAACCGTGACCTCACTTCGTCATACCCTGCAGGTTTGGCGTGTTGCACATTGGTGGGTGGAAATCCTGGCTGATCCATGCCTGATTCCTCTTGACAAAGGTTAGTCTCTCCACATTTTGGGTGGACAGACGAGTTCTCCTTGGGGTAACTATGGCCCCCGCTGCACTAAACACCCACTCTGATGCCACACTACTGACTGGGCAAGACAGCTTTTCCAGGGCAAACTCTGCCAGTTGCAGCCACAAATACAGTTTGGCTCCCCAGTAGTCCAGCGGATCTTCAATGTGGGGTGGCAGGGTGCTGTCCAAGTATGCCACCACCTGCTGGTTCAGGTCCTGTTTCAGGTCTAGCTGCTTCTGCTGCTGGTGAGTAGTTTCTTCACTATGTGGGTGCTGCTGATGGAGCTGGAACTGCTCCTACCCTGCCACAGCAGCCATGGCAGAGGAACGTGAGCGCAGAGGGCCCCCGGTCAGACCTGCGAGAGGATGGATGATGGCGCAGATAGGCAGCGGCCAACTGATTACATAGGATGTCTCTATAGTAGTTCAGTTTGTCCTCCCTCTGAGCAGGTGTAAAAAAGGCCCCCATTTTGGAACGGTAGCGAGGGTCCAACACTGTGGAGAGCCAGAAGTCATCTCTCTGCCGAATGGTGACAATTTGGCTGTCACTACACAAGCAAGTGAGCATGCATCAGGCCATTGGTGCAAGTGATTCGGAGGGACTCCCTGCCTCCATCTCACTGCATAGTGCCACAGTGTATCTGGGTCCTCTGCCTCATCTTCCTCATCACCCTGTAGCTCCTCTGGGTGCTCCTGCTCCTCCTCTCCTGTCACCTGTGTAGAAAAACCACCCATTTCGCTACACATTGCTTGTGCTACAATGTCCTCCTCCTCCTCCAGTTCAGCCCCCACAGGGCTCATTTGGCCATGAGATCTAGGCGCCACGTCTCCAGTACCCTGACCAGCCAGATTGACCAGCATCTTTTCTAGGACACGAAGCAGTGGAATGACGTTGTTCATCCCGTAGTCCTGGCGACTGACAAATAACATGGCTTCCTCAAAGGGCCTGAGCAAACGGCAGGTGTCACACATGAGCTGCCACTGGCTGACATCAAAGTTACACAGGGGAGTACTCCTGACCACTTGACAACCAGATTGAACATGTGTGTCATGCAGGGTGCATGGCTCAGCCCTACTTGACGCAGCGCTGACACCATGTTCTTCCTTTTGTCGGTCACCATGGTTCTGATTTTGAGTTGTCGAGGAGAAAGCCAGGATTCCATTTCTTGATGATGGACACGGAGCAGTTACTCCCCTATGTGACTCCGTTCGGCCAGGCAAATGAGGTGCAGAAGAGCATGACACCGCTGTGCCCTGCACATGTGGTATGCTGGGGGGGCACTGTAAATTGTCCCTGCCATGTAGGCTAAGGACACGGTGGAGGATGAGGAGGCAGAGGCTGACATTCTCGCAGGACCAACGGCGTGTGAACGTGGGGGCGGAAATGGTGTCACCTGGCCAAATTGCTGGTGTGGCTGTGCAGGAACCACATTCACCCAGTGGGCCAAAAATGACATGTATTGTCCCTGACCGTAGTTACAGCTCCACACGTCGGCAGACACCGACAGGCTCAAGGATTGACCCACCTTCTGTTCTACATACATGTGCAGGGCTGGTACTGTCTTTTTGGCAAAGAAATTACGGCTTGGGACTCTCCACCTCGGCTTGGCACAAGCCATCAGTTCTCTGAAAGGTGTAGAGTCCACCAGGGAAGGACTGCAACACCAGAAACTTGGCCAGTAGCACATTCAGCTTCTGCGCCGTTGGATGAGTGCATGCATACTGTTGTCTCTTGGCAATCGCTTCGGTGATCGATTGCTGACGGAATGACTGATGAGGAGTAGGAGAAGGAGCAGGAGCATCAGGATCAGCAGATGATGGGAAGGACAGACAGCTCCCTTCGGCTAAGGTGGTGGAGCCATGACTGACTGAAATCGGGTGCATGCCACTGGGTGATGCAGCAGTTGCTGCTGAAGGCTGGACCACCGCATCGGAGCCACGGTTCTTCCAGGCCACTTTATGGTGATGCTGCATATGTTGATGCAGTGCTGTGGTGCCAACATTGGCACCCTGGCCACGCTTCACCTTCTGCCCACAGATTCTACAAATGGCCATGTTGACCTCCTCCGGCGGCTTAACAAAAAACTGCCACACCGCTGAGTAGGTGATTTTACCCCCAACAATCCGCACTGACTGACTGCTACCGCCGTTGCGTTCATGGAAACCTGCACCACTACTTTCTGGGCAGGTAGGCTCCTGCCATGCAGGTGGTCTACCCCGGGTACGTTTGGCTCCCAACCTCCCACTGCTGCCACCCTGCTGACTCCCGGCCACGCTAGCGACTTGCTATCTCCGCCGCTGCCTCACAGGCAAGCTGCCACCCTCTTCTCCCCATGATGATGACGCCCCTAATTCACCCGGCTCCCGAGTGCAATCAGCTACATCATCATCATCGAGTACTATCTGCACGTCACTGATGTCCTCCTCAACAGTCTCTGACCACTCGCAACACCAGCTCCCACGCCACTCTCCTTATCACTGCTTGCCCCCCTACCGGAGGAAGAGGCGGATGTCTCCTCCACATCTTGGCTGGCCAGGAGCCTCTGACTGTCCTCTAATAGCTCGTCCTTGCTGTATAGTGGAGCTGAGCCCACAGCATATAATACTTCTCTGACTGAGGGAACAGAAAAGGACAGAGGCAGGTTGTGGACAGGTGAGGGCACAGGGCCTGCTCCCGGGCCATGCCAACTAAAGGTTGTGTCTGACGAAGCCACCGACTCTTGGCTGGGGGTGTCTGATGTCACTTGGGAAAAAGTGGATGACCAAGTCAACCATTCAAGAACCACTGGGTTGCTGGTCAAGAGATGACCGCTAGATGACACCGGGAGCTCAGGCCTCTCGCTGCGACTCCTGCTGCCATGCCCACTTACTCTGCTGCGACCGGTGCGTGTGCCAGAAACACTTAGGCCTCAGCCACTCCACTGTGCAGGGCCTGGCACTTCTCTGTCTGACATACTGTTAGATCAAATAAATAAATAAAAAGGAAATTAAAATACCTCCAAAAAGTCTGTAATTTTCTCACTTCACACAACGGCTAATAAACCCTTTTTTCCCTACTAATACACACCAAAAAGGGCTTTAGAACATATAACTGCACTGCTGAATGGCAAATATATATTTTTTTGCCACTCGCCAAAAAGGGCTGTAATTTTCTCACTTCACTACACAACGGCAAAAACTTTTTTTGTGCCACTAATACACGCCAAAAAGGGCTTTAGAACATAACTGCACCGCTGAACGGCAATTAGGCCCTTATTTTCGTCCACTAATACATGCCACAAAAGGCTTTAGAACATATAACTGCACCGCTGAATGGCAAATTAATATATTTTTTGCCACTAATACACGCCAAAAAGGGCTTTAGAACATGTAACTGCTTCGCTGAACGGCAAATATACCGTATATTTTTGGCCATTAATACATGCCAAAAAGGGCTTTAGAATTTATAACTGCACTGCTCAACGGCAAATATATATTTTTTTGCCACTAATACACGCCAAAAAAGGCTGTAATTTTCTAACTTCACCACACAACTGAAAATACTTTTTTGTGCCATTAATACACGCAAAAAAGTGCTTTAGAACATATAACTGCACCGCTGAATGGCAAATATATATTTTTATGCCACTAATACACGCCAAAAAGGGCTTTAGAACATATAACTGCACCGCTGAACGGCAAATGGGCCCTTATTTTATTCCATTTATACACGCCACAAAAGACTTTTAGAAAATATAACTGCACTGCTGAATGGCAAATAATATATATTTTTTGCCACTAATACATGCCAAAAGGGGGCTGTAATTTTCTCACTTTACCACACAACGGCAAATTGTTTTTTTTGTGCCACTAATACATGCCAAAAAGGGTTTTAGAAGATATAACTGTACCGCTGAACGGTAATTAGGCCCTTTTTTCCCCCCACTTATACATGCCACAAAAGGCTTTAGAACATATAACTGCACCGCTGAACGGCAAATTAATTTATTTTTTTGCCACTAATACACGCCAAAAAGGGCTTTAGAACATGTAACTGCATCGCTGAACGGCAAATATACCGTATATTTTTTTTGCCACTAATACACGCCAAAAAGGGCTTTAGAACATATAACTGCACCGCTGAACGGCAAATGGGCCCTTATTTTTTTCCATTTATACATGCCACAAAAAGCTTTTAGAAAATATAACTGCACTGCTGAATTGCAAATAATATATATTTTTTTGCCACTAATACACGCCAAAAGGGGGCTGTAATTTTCTCACTTTACCACAAAACGGCAAATTGTTTTTTTGTGCCACTAATACATGCCAAAAAGGGCTTTAGAAGATATAACTGTACTGCTGAACGGTAATTAGGCCCTTTTTTTCCCACTTATCCACTTATACATGCCACAAAAGGCTTTAGAACATATAACTGCACCGTTGAACGGCAAATACATTTATTTTTTTGCCACTAATACACGCCAAAAAGGGCTTTAGAACATATAACTGCACTGCTGAACGACAAATATATATATTTTTTGCCACTAATACATGCCAAAAAGGGCTTTAGAACTTATAACTGCACTGCTGAACGGCAAATATATATTTTTTTGCCACTAATACACTCCAAAAAGGGCTGAAATTTTCTAACTTCACCACACAACGGAAAATACTTTTTTTGTGCCATTAATACACGCAAAAAAAGTGCTTTAGAACATATAACTGCACCACTGAACGGCAAATATATATTTTTTTGCCACTAATACACTCCAAAAAGGGCTGAAATTTTCTAACTTCACCACACAACTGAAAATACTTTTTTGTGCCATTAATACACGCAAAAAAGTGCTTTAGAACATATAACTGCACCGCTGAATGGCAAATATATATTTTTATGCCACTAATACACGCCAAAAAGGGCTTTAGAACATATAACTGCACCGCTGAACAGCAAATGGGCCCTTATTTTATTCCATTTATACACGCCACAAAAGACTTTTAGAAAATATAACTGCACTGCTGAATGGCAAATAATATATATTTTTTGCCACTAATACATGCCAAAAGGGGGCTGTAATTTTCTCACTTTACCACACAACGGCAAATTGTTTTTTTGTGCCACTAATACATGCCAAAAAGGGTTTTAGAAGATATAACTGTACCGCTGAACGGTAATTAGGCCCTTTTTTCCCCCCACTTATACATGCCACAAAAGGCTTTAGAACATATAACTGCACCGCTGAACGGCAAATAAATTTATTTTTTTGCCACTAATACACGCCAAAAAGGGCTTTAGAACATGTAACTGCATCGCTGAACGGCAAATATACCGTATATTTTTTTTGACACTAATACATGCCAAAAAGGGCTTTAGAACATATAACTGCACCGCTGAACGGCAAATGGGCCCTTATTTTTTTCCATTTATACATGCCACAAAAAGCTTTTAGAAAATATAACTGCACTGCTGAATTGCAAATAATATATTTTTTTTTGCCACTAATACACGCCAAAAGGGGGCTGTAATTTTCTCACTTTACCACAAAACGGCAAATAGTTTTTTTGTGCCACTAATACATGCCAAAAAGGGCTTTAGAAGATATAACTGTACTGCTGAACGGTAATTAGGCCCTTTTTTCCCACTTATCCACTTATCCATGCCACAAAAGGCTTTAGAACATATAACTGCACCGCTGAACGGCAAATACATTTATTTTTTTGCCACTAATACACGCCAAAAAGGGCTTTAGAACATATAACTGCACTGCTGAACGACAAATATATATATTTTTTGCCACTAATACATGCCAAAAAGGGCTTTAGAACTTATAACTGCACTGCTGAACGGCAAATATATATTTTTTTGCCACTAATACACTCCAAAAAGGGCTGAAATTTTCTAACTTCACCACACAACGGAAAATACTTTTTTTGTGCCATTAATACACGCAAAAAAAGTGCTTTAGAACATATAACTGCACCACTGAACGGCAAATATATATTTTTTTGCCACTAATACACTCCAAAAAGGGCTGAAATTTTCTAACTTCACCACACAACTGAAAATACTTTTTTGTGCCATTAATACACGCAAAAAAGTGCTTTAGAACATATAACTGCACCGCTGAATGGCAAATATATATTTTTATGCCACTAATACACGCCAAAAAGGGCTTTAGAACATATAACTGCACCGCTGAACAGCAAATGGGCCCTTATTTTATTCCATTTATACACGCCACAAAAGACTTTTAGAAAATATAACTGCACTGCTGAATGGCAAATAATATATATTTTTTGCCACTAATACATGCCAAAAGGGGGCTGTAATTTTCTCACTTTACCACACAACGGCAAATTGTTTTTTTGTGCCACTAATACATGCCAAAAAGGGTTTTAGAAGATATAACTGTACCGCTGAACGGTAATTAGGCCCTTTTTCCCCCCACTTATACATGCCACAAAAGGCTTTAGAACATATAACTGCACCGCTGAACGGCAAATAAATTTTTTTTTTGCCACTAATACACGCCAAAAAGGGCTTTAGAACATGTAACTGCATCGCTGAACGGCAAATATACCGTATATTTTTTTTGCCACTAATACACGCCAAAAAGGGCTTTAGAACATATAACTGCACCGCTGAACGGCAAATGGACCCTTATTTTTTTCCATTTATACATGCCACAAAAAGCTTTTAGAAAATATAACTGCACTGCTGAATTGCAAATAATATATATTTTTTTGCCACTAATACACGCCAAAAGGGGGCTGTAATTTTCTCACTTTACCACAAAACGGCAAATTGTTTTTTTGTGCCACTAATACATGCCAAAAAGGGCTTTAGAAGATATAACTGTACTGCTGAATGGTAATTAGGCCCTTTTTTCCCACTTATCCACTTATACATGCCACAAAAGGCTTTAGAACATATAACTGCACCGCTGAACGGCAAATACATTTATTTTTTTGCCACTAATACATGCCAAAAAGGGCTTTAGAACATATAACTGCACTGCTGAACGACAAATATATATATTTTTTGCCACTAATACATGCCAAAAAGGGCTTTAGAACTTATAACTGCACTGCTGAACGGCAAATATATATTTTTTTGCCACTAATACACTCCAAAAAGGGCTGAAATTTTCTAACTTCACCACACAACGGAAAATACTTTTTTTGTGCCATTAATACACGCAAAAAAAGTGCTTTAGAACATATAACTGCACCACTGAACGGCAAATATATATTTTTTTGCCACTAATACACTCCAAAAAGGGCTGAAATTTTCTAACTTCACCACACAACTGAAAATACTTTTTTGTGCCATTAATACACGCAAAAAAGTGCTTTAGAACATATAACTGCACCGCTGAATGGCAAATATATATTTTTATGCCACTAATACACGCCAAAAAGGGCTTTAGAACATATAACTGCACCGCTGAACAGCAAATGGGCCCTTATTTTATTCCATTTATACACGCCACAAAAGACTTTTAGAAAATATAACTGCACTGCTGAATGGCAAATAATATATATTTTTTGCCACTAATACATGCCAAAAGGGGGCTGTAATTTTCTCACTTTACCACACAACGGCAAATTGTTTTTTTGTGCCACTAATACATGCCAAAAAGGGTTTTAGAAGATATAACTGTACCGCTGAACGGTAATTAGGCCCTTTTTCCCCCCACTTATACATGCCACAAAAGGCTTTAGAACATATAACTGCACCGCTGAACGGCAAATAAATTTATTTTTTTGCCACTAATACACGCCAAAAGGGCTTTAGAACATGTAACTGCATCGCTGAACGGCAAATATACCGTATATTTTTTTTGCCACTAATACACGCCAAAAAGGGGTTTAGAACATATAACTGCACCGCTGAACGGCAAATGGACCCTTATTTTTTTCCATTTATACATGCCACAAAAAGCTTTTAGAAAATATAACTGCACTGCTGAATTGCAAATAATATATATTTTTTTGCCACTAATACACGCCAAAAGGGGGCTGTAATTTTCTCACTTTACCACAAAACGGCAAATTGTTTTTTTGTGCCACTAATACATGCCAAAAAGGGCTTTAGAAGATATAACTGTACTGCTGAACGGTAATTAGGCCCTTTTTTCCCACTTATCCACTTATACATGCCACAAAAGGCTTTAGAACATATAACTGCACCGCTGAACGGCAAATACATTTATTTTTTTGCCACTAATACATGCCAAAAAGGGCTTTAGAACATATAACTGCACTGCTGAACGGCAAATATATATTTTTTTGCCACTAATACACTCCAAAAAGGGCTGAAATTTTCTAACTTCACCACACAACGGAAAATACTTTTTTTGTGCCATTAATACACGCAAAAAAAGTGCTTTAGAACATATAACTGCACCACTGAACGGCAAATATATATTTTTTTGCCACTAATACACTCCAAAAAGGGCTGAAATTTTCTAACTTCACCACACAACGGAAAATACTTTTTTGTGCCATTAATACACGCAAAAAAGTGCTTTAGAACATATAACTGCACCGCTGAATGGCAAATATATATTTTTATGCCACTAATACACGCCAAAAAGGGCTTTAGAACATATAACTGCACCACTGAACGGCAAATGGGCCCTTATTTTATTCCATTTATACACGCCACAAAAGACTTTTAGAAAATATAACTGCACTGCTGAATGGCAAATAATATATATTTTTTGCCACTAATACATGCCAAAAGGGGGCTGTAATTTTCTCACTTTACCACACAACGGCAAATTGTTTTTTTGTGCCACTAATACATGCCAAAAAGGGTTTTAGAAGATATAACTGTACCGCTGAACGGTAATTAGGCCCTTTTTTTCCCCCACTTATACATGCCACAAAAGGCTTTAGAACATATAACTGCACCGCTGAACGGCAAATAAATTTATTTTTTTGCCACTAATACACGCCAAAAAGGGCTTTAGAACATGTAACTGCATCGCTGAACGGCAAATATACCGTATATTTTTTTTGCCACTAATACACGCCAAAAAGGGCTTTAGAACATATAACTGCACTGCTGAACGGCAAATATATATATTTTTTTGCCACTAATACATGTCAAAAAGTGCTTTAGAACATATAACTGCACCACTGAACGGCAAATATATATTTTTTTGCCACTAATACACTCCAAAAAGGGCTGAAATTTTCTAACTTCACCACACAACTGAAAATACTTTTTTGTGCCATTAATACACGCAAAAAAGTGCTTTAGAACATATAACTGCACCGCTGAATGGCAAATATATATTTTTATGCCACTAATACACGCCAAAAAGGGCTTTAGAACATATAACTGCACCGCTGAACAGCAAATGGGCCCTTATTTTATTCCATTTATACACGCCACAAAAGACTTTTAGAAAATATAACTGCACTGCTGAATGGCAAATAATATATATTTTTTGCCACTAATACATGCCAAAAGGGGGCTGTAATTTTCTCACTTTACCACACAACGGCAAATTGTTTTTTTGTGCCACTAATACATGCCAAAAAGGGTTTTAGAAGATATAACTGTACCGCTGAACGGTAATTAGGCCCTTTTTTTCCCCCACTTATACATGCCACAAAAGGCTTTAGAACATATAACTGCACCACTGAACGGCAAATAAATTTATTTTTTTGCCACTAATACACGCCAAAAAGGGCTTTAGAACATGTAACTGCATCGCTGAACGGCAAATATACCGTACATTTTTTTTGCCACTAATACACGCCAAAAAGGGCTTTAGAACATATAACTGCACTGCTGAACGGCAAATATATATATTTTTTTGCCACTAATACATGTCAAAAAGGGCTTTAGAACTTATAACTGCACCACTGAACGGCAAATATATATTTTTTTGCCACTAATACACTCCAAAAAGGGCTGTAATTTTCTAACTTCACCACACAACGGAAAATACTTTTTTTGTGCCATTAATACACGCAAAAACGTGCTTTAGAACATATAACTGCACAGCTGAACGGCAAATATATATTTTTTTGCCTCTAATACACGCCAAAAAGGGCTTTAGAACATATAACTGCACCGCTGAACGGCAAATGGGCCCTTATTTTTTTCCATTTATACATGCCACAAAAAGCTTTTAGAAAATATAACTGCACTGCTGAATTGAAAATAATATATATTTTTTTGCCACTAATACACGCCAAAAGGGGGCTGTAATTTTCTCACTTTACCACAAAACGGCAAATTGTTTTTTTGTGCCACTAATACATGCCAAAAAGGGCTTTAGAAGATATAACTGTACTGCTGAACGGTAATTAGGCCCTTTTTTTCCCACTTATCCACTTATACATGCCACAAAAGGCTTTAGAACATATAACTGCACCGCTGAACGGCAAATAAATTTATTTTTTTGCCACTAATACACGCCAAAAAGGGCTTTAGAACATATAACTGCACTGCTGAACGACAAATATATATATTTTTTGCCACTAATACATGCCAAAAAGGGCTTTAGAACTTATAACTGCACCGCTGAACGGCAAATATATATTTTTTTGCCACTAATACACGCCAAAAAGGGCTGAAATTTTCTAAATTCACCACACAACGGAAAATACTTTTTTTGTGCCATTAATACACGCAAAAAAAGTGCTTTAGAACATATAACTGCACCACTGAACGGCAAATATATATTTTTTTGCCACTAATACACTCCAAAAAGGGCTGAAATTTTCTAACTTCACCACACAACGGAAAATACTTTTTTGTGCCATTAATACACGCAAAAAAGTGCTTTAGAACATATAACTGCACCGCTGAATGGCAAATATATATTTTTATGCCACTAATACACGCCAAAAAGGGCTTTAGAACATATAACTGCACCGCTGAACGGCAAATGGGCCCTTATTTTATTCCATTTATACACGCCACAAAAGACTTTTAGAAAATATAACTGCACTGCTGAATGGCAAATAATATATATTTTTTGCCACTAATACATGCCAAAAGGGGGCTGTAATTTTCTCACTTTACCACACAACGGCAAATTGTTTTTTTGTGCCACTAATACATGCCAAAAAGGGTTTTAGAAGATATAACTGTACCGCTGAACGGTAATTAGGCCCTTTTTTTCCCCCACTTATACATGCCACAAAAGGCTTTAGAACATATAACTGCACCGCTGAACGGCAAATAAATTTATTTTTTTGCCACTAATACACGCCAAAAAGGGCTTTAGAACATGTAACTGCATCGCTGAACGGCAAATATACCGTATATTTTTTTTGCTACTAATACACGCCAAAAAGGGCTTTAGAACATATAACTGCACTGCTGAACGGCAAATATATATATTTTTTTGCCACTAATACATGTCAAAAAGTGCTTTAGAACATATAACTGCACCACTGAACGGCAAATATATATTTTTTTGCCACTAATACACTCCAAAAAGGGCTGAAATTTTCTAACTTCACCACACAACGGAAAATACTTTTTTTGTGCCATTAATACACGCAAAAAAAGTGCTTTAGAACATATAACTGCACCGCTGAACGGCAAATGGGCCCTTATTTTTTTCCATTTATACACGCCACAAAAGGCTTTTAGAAAATATAACTGCACTGCTGAATGGCAAATAATATATATTTTTTTGCCATTAATACACGCCAAAAGGGGGCTGTAATTTTCTCACTTTACCACACAATGGCAAATTGTTTTTTTGTGCCACTAAGGCTACTTTCACACTAGCGTTCGATCGGATCCGTTCTGAACGGATCCGATTATATTAATGCAGACGGAGGCTCCGTTCAGAACGGATCCGTCTGCATTAAATTGGCAAAAAAAAGCTAAGTGTGAAATTAGCCTGAGCGGATCCGTCCAGACTTTTACATTGAAAGTCAATGGGGGACGGATCCGCTTGAAGATTGAGCCATATTGTGGCATCTTCAAACGGATCCGTCCCCATTGACTTACATTGTAAGTCTGGACGGATCCGCACGCCTCCGCACGGCCAGGCGGACACCCGAACGCTGCAAGCAGCGTTCAGGTGTCCGCCTGGCCGTGCGGAGGCGAGCAGAGCGGAGGCTGAACGCCGCCAGACTGATGCAGTCTGAGCGGATCCGCATCCATTCAGACTGCATCAGGGCTGGACGGAAGCGTTCGGGTCCGCTCGTGAGCCCCTTCAAACGGAGCTCACGAGCGGACAGCCGAACGCTAGTGTGAAAGTAGCCTAATACATGCCAAAAAGGGCTTTAGAAAATATAACTGTACCGCTGAACGGTAATTAGGCCCTTTTTTCCCCACTTATACATGCCACAAAAGCCTTTAGAACATATAACTTCAACGCTGAATGGAAAATATATATATCTTTTTTGCCACTAATACATGCAAAAAAGTGCTTTAAAACATATAACTGCACTGCTGAACGGCAAATATATATTTTTTTGCCACTAATACATGACAAAAAGGGCTGTAATTTTCTCACTTCACCGCACAATGGCTAATACTTTTTTTTGTGCCACTTATACACGCCAAAAGGGGCTTTAGAACATATAACTGCACCACTGAATGGCAAATAATATATATTTTATTGCCACTAATACACACCAAAAAGGGCTGTAATTTTCTTACTTCACCACACAACGGCTAATAAGCCCTTTTTTCCCACTAATACAAGCCAAAAAATGCTTTAGAACATATAACTGCACCGCACAAAGGCAAATAAGATGTAGAAATATTTCCTTGCAATAAACCCTGTTATTGTCTGTATCAAACAGCACTTGCACCGCAATAACAAGAACGGTTTGCTGGAATTACAGAGCTGAATAATGGCAATTTGGATCCCCAGTCGGTGCAGCAAGGATAATAGGATTGTTCCTATTACCCAGGCTGTAACCTTCCCTACTGAACCCTGTTCTGCTCCAATACTGTGGAATGATTCCTCCTTATCCTTTCCCTGCACTTCTATACAGCAAAATAAACATTTTAAAGTCTTTCCTAGCACTGTCCCTAGCGCCTGCTGACGTCTCTCCCTGCACTAATTACACTGGAAAATGGCTGATTTCAAGATGGCTGAGGCTATTTATAGGGCTGTGACATCACAGGGCTGGCTGGCTGCTGATTGGCTGCATGCATGGCATTATGGGTGATCCCTCGTTCCCAGAGTTCCTTGCTCCATGTCCTAACACGTGCAGCAGCGATTCGTTTCCACGAAGCGTGAGGAAATTCGGATTCAGTCCGAAACAAATTGTTCCTGAAATTCGGATCGAATTCCACTTCATCAACTTTGATTCGCTCATCTCTAAACATAACATATTTATATGATTAAAGTTTATACGAAAATCTGCTGGGCATTTTCTGAAAGATTTTGCAGAACAACTCTGGTCCAAGAAGATGGACCAGAGCTGTAATAAAGCAGTATGAAAGGAGAGGTACAAAGGTATTGGAAACAGAAGATACCCACATCCAGGCGAAAGTTTGAGCCGGGACCATCAATGACAATAGTTCAGCAAGAAGATAGTGACCTTTCCCAGTGTCCATAACCTGCTGACTCGTAATATCATTGGGCCATATCCATTACCATGAACATGGTATGTATCCGATCATGCAATCAATGATGTATTAGGATGCTGACTGGCTCACTATTTTAGCATATGTCTATTTTAACCTTTGTATGTTGTGTAACCATGTACTTTTGACAAAGAGCACGTATAGCCCGAAACACGTCAAGTTTGTTCCTGCATGAAATCTTCTAAATAAAGCATTCAGTTTTATCAGTGCTGGATTCTCATCATTACTATGAACATGACTAAAGTGAGAGTAGATGTAGAACATGTAACTAGGCGATACAACTGGGCGATGGTAATTTCCAAGGACATCATGATCCCGGCTGAAGAGCATTGCGTGAAAGAAATATAGTGAAATGCAGGGAAGCCACAACCTTCTAGGATGATGGTCCTTTCAAAGAAGATAGGGAAATTTAAATTAAAACCCATTAAAGAAAAATCTGGACAAGATGGGGATAGTCTTCTCAAACAAGTCGGATTAGTCTTGTTTAAAAGGTTATTGGTGAGGTATAGATGATACTCACTCTTTTGAAGCTTTGCTTGTATTTTTTCAGTCCTTTTATTTTTCATATAAATAAATCGCTTATAATGCATAGTAATCCTGAGAGCTCTGAACTGATTGCTACCCCATGCTGCGCGACATTTCGGGGGTCACGCCCCCTTAATCATGCGCGCTTGTGCGTTGTAACCGTGTGCTTTAAATACAATCTCTTTCCATCATCATTTCACATTTACACATATTCATTAATAGCTTCTGTTTTCCCAGACATACATAAAATATTTATGTTGCATTTAAAACCAGTTACTGAGATACTGATCATGGAAATACCTTAAAGTTGCAGATTTCATTTAACCCTTTAGGATATAGTTAGTGATGATCGAGCATGCTTGGCCGAGTACCGCATGTGCTCGAGCGCCATGCTAAAGTCTCCTTTGCGCGCGTTTCTTGGCTGTTACGCAGCCAATAAACGTGCAGGTAAGTACTGCCCTCACTGTAATGCCAGTAGCCATGTTGGCTACTGGCATTACAGTGATTGGCTGGCCGGAACGCGTCTTAGGGTGCTTTATAGCACCCAATGACGCATGTTCGGCTCACTCGTAGTCAGGGAGAGCTGAGCATAGTAAGGGACAGAGAGTGTAGGGAGTGTAAATAAATATTTTTTTGTACAAAAACGTTTCAGAGACCCAAAAGTCCTTGTAAGGACTATTGTGTGTGACAGCAGCAATATATGTTTGTAGCGCAACCTGCGCTAAATTGCTCAGTGTTAGGGAGAGCTGTGCATAGTAAGGGTAAGACAGTGTAGGCAGTGTAATAGGAAGATTTTTATACAAAAAACTTTTCAGAGACACAAAAGTCCTTTTACGGACTATTGTGTGTGACAGCAGCAATATATATTTTTAGCGCATCTTGCGCTAAATACCGTGTAATATCCCCCTGCGGACAGTTAAATTATTTGCGCCATATCTCCTGTTCAAAGTGTGCGCATCTCTAAAATATCAGTGACATCCTGTGTACTTTTTCCGTAGATGGTGTCCGCTGCGGACAGTTAAATTATCCACGCCACATCTCCTGTTTAAAGTGTGCGCATCCCTAAAATATCAGTGACATCCAGCGTACTTTTTCCATATAGACGGTGTCTGCTGGGGACAGTTAAATTATCCGCCCCACATCTCCTGTTTAAAGTGTGCGCATCCCTAAAATATCAGTGACATCCAGCGCACTTTTTCCATAGACGGTGTCTGCTGGGGACAGTTAAATTATCCGCCCCACATCTCCTGTTTAAAGTGTGCACATCCCTAAAATATCAGTGACATCAAGTGTACCTTTTCCGTAGATGGTGTCCGCTGCGGACAATTAAATTATCTGCGCCAATCTCCTATTCAAAGTGTGCACATCCCTAAAATATCAGTAACATCCAGTGTACTTTTTCCATAGATGGGGTCCGCTACGGACAGTTAAATTATCCGCCCCACATCTCCTGTTTAAAATGTGTGCACCCCTAAAATATCAGTGGCATCCAGTGTACTTTTTTCCGTAGACACTGCGAACAGTGACATTACCTGTGGTACCTGTACTGTATAACGTTTCCTAATCACAAATACCTTTGTAAATTTTTTTGCACACACACTTCTAAATCCTACGCTATTGTACGTGTGACATACTTTCAAGCATATATCACATTTAAGATGAAGAAGGCGAGCAGTAAGGGACGGGGAAGTGGCGGTGATACTGATGGTGAACGCAAAGGCCGTGGCCCTGGGCGAGGAAAAACTGTGCCTGCTGCCAGAGCACAAGAAACACACTCATCCCCGATACCTAGCTTCATGTCCCAGTATGCAGGGCGGCGCAGGACACCGCTCTTGAAGTCAGACCAGTGCGACCAGATGGCCGGTTGGATTGCAGCAGATAATGTTTCCAGTCGGTTAAGCACCACCCTGTCTTTCACCAAGTCCAGTCTCAGTAGCCAGCAGTCTGGTCAACACAATACTCACCCTGATCCTCCTTCTTCCCACCATGTACAGTCTGGCCAAGCAAGTGATCCCACACTCTGATATTCTGAGGACCTCTTTTCATCGCCATTACTTGATTTGGCCCTCTCGCCAAGCATGCTTGAAGAGAGATATGAGATCTTGTGCCCTGATTCCCAACCTCTTGAGCATCCACAGTCACAAGAACATGACGGTGGGTAACGGCAATTAGTGCTTAATGAGGTGGATGATGATGAGACACAGTTGCCAATGAGTCAACCGCAATTACTGTCTCAAGAGGTTGATGAAGAGGATGAGTCACAGTTGTCAATCACTGAGGTTGTGGTTAGGTCAACAAATAAGGAGGATGATCAAAGTGTGGAAAAGGAGGTGGTTGATGATGAGGTCACTGACCCAACCTGGGCAGGTGGAAAGCCGAGCTAGGACAGCAGTACAGAGGGGGAGGGATCTGCAGCACCGCAACAGGCTGTAAGAGGCAGTGGGGTGGCAAAAGGGAGAAGGCGGGCCACACCAAACGGGGCAGCAACTGTTCCATGGAGCACCCCTTTGCAGAAATCTCCCTTGCCAAGGGGTAGATGTTCCGCAGTATGGTGCTTTTTGTGGAAAGTGCGGATGACAAAAGAATAGTAGTTTGCAACCTGTGCCATACAAAAATGAGCAGGGGTGTGAACACTAGCAACCTCACCACCACCAGCATGATCCGCCACATGGCATCCAAGCACCGTAATAAGTGGGAAGAACGCCTGGGTCCACAATCTTTGTCTGCGGGTCACACCACTGCCTCCTCTTCCACTATGTTACGTGCTGGCCAATCCCCTGTCGAAGGCGCAGGCCCGGATGCCTCCCGCCCTGCACCTGGACCTTCGCAAGCACAATCAGCGACCACATCCACTTTTGTGTCCCAGCACAGCATCCAAATGTCCTTACCCCAGGTCTTTGAATGCAAGCGAAAATACCCAGCCACCCACCCACAGGCCATAGCACTAAATGCACAGCTTTCCAAATTACTGGCCCTGGAAATGTTGCAATTTAGGCTTGTTGAGGCCTTCCGCAGCCTGATGTTGGCGGCCATCCCACTTTACTCAGTCCCCAGCCGCCACTATTTTTCAAGGTGTGCCGTGCCCGCCTTACACCAACATGTGTCCCGTGCCATGACCAACGCAGTTACTGGGAAGGTCCACTTAACCACGGACACATGGACAAGTGCATTCGGCCAGGGATGCTACATTTCCCTGACGGCACACTGGGTGAATGTTGTGAAGGCTGGGAGCAATTCGTACCCTGGGATGGCACAGGAGCTACTGACGCCAAGGATTGCGGGCCCTACGTCGATCAAGGTGTCCGCCAGCACCTACGTTAGTGGCTCCAAACCCCACTTCTCCTCCTCCTCCTCCACTTTCACCTTCGAATTATCCGCATGCAGCACCAATCAGCCATCAGTCGGTAGCTGGAAGCAGTGTAGCACTGCAGTGGGGAAGCAGCAACAGGCCGAGCTGAAGCTGATGTGCTTAGGAGACAAACAGCACACCGCCGCAGAGCTGTGGCAGGAGATAAGAGACTGGACTGAGATGTGGCTTTCGCCACTCAATCTACAACCAGGCATGGTTGTGTCTGATAATGGCTGTAACTTGGTGGCGGCTTTGGAGCTCAGCAAGCTCAGACACATCCCATGCCTAGCACACGTGTTCAACCTTGTGGTTCAGTGGTTTCTCAAAACCTACCCCAATTTGCCTGAGCTACTGGTCAAGGTGCGCCACGTGTGCACATTTCTGCAAGTCATCGATAGCTTCAGCTGGTCTGTCAACGCTGCAGCTGCGCTTGAAATTGCCATCTCACCGGATGTTGTGCTACGTGAGCACACGCTGGAAGTGGAGTTCCAGCGTGTGCTCACGTAGCACAACATCCGGTGAGATGGCATTTTCAAGTGCAGCTGCAGCGTTGACAGACCGGCTGAAGCTATCCATGACTTGCAGAAATGTGCACACGTGGCGCACCTTCACCAGTAGCTCAGGCAAATTGGGGTAGGTTTTGAGAAACCACTGAACCACAAGGTTGAACACGTGGGCTAGGCACGGGATGTGTCTGAGCTTGCTGAGCTAGGTTTTGAGATTCCACATGTTGGCCAAGCTTTGTGAGCAGCAGAGGGCAGTAGTGAAATACCAGCTGCAACATGGGCGTCGCCATTCCAGTCAGCTTCCACTATTCACAAGCGAGGAGTGGGCATGGATGTCCGATCGCTGTGAGGTTTTAAGAAACTTTGAGGAATCAACACAGATGGTGAGCGGTGATAACGCTATTATCAGCGGAACCATCCCACTTCTGTGTCTACTCAAACGCTCGCTGCTCACAATTAAGGATGACGCTTTGCATGTGGAAATGGGGGAAGACATTACACAGAAGATTTGTAAGGCAGCTCTCACCTGCAATGGTGGAATCACCTGAGGTGCACGGATGCCGCCCCTGGATGCGGTAAAATCCAAAATAAGAAAGAGAAAAATCCGGCTCTCTCCAGATGAAGTAAATTAACTTTATTCCAGCGAAGTAAAATCCGTACAGGTGTACATGAAACAATCTACGCGTTTCAGACCTCTGAGAAATATGGATCCTTCCTCATAACAAACATGTTTATGAAATGGGAGCTCCCTCTTAAGTATCACAGACTAACCCCTGGTTAATGAGTATCACCTGGGAGGTGGAGACCCAAGAGGGCGTTCCCATGCAAATGACAGAAAAAGAAAAACCTTTTAACCAAAAGCAAAAACCAGCATGAGGAAAAGGGGACTTAAATATAAATCATGTCACTAAAACAGCGATCATCAAACTGAATAAAAATACAAATACAAAGAGAGCAAAATGCATGATGGCAATGAGTATATATAGCAAGAAAAACGTCCATGGTCCCATATCAATACTGTAAAATGAGATCATGACAGTTTATTCAGTCCACAGGGCTGGCGAGATTCTAACTGGAAGATCCAGAAGGCCTCCCTGTTGAGGAGTTTCCTCCTGTGATCTCCCCCCCTAGGCGGCAAAAAAACTCTTTCTATACCCTTGACTTGTAAGTGGGACACATCACCAGCATGTGCGACTGCGAAATGCAGGCTAACTGCAGAGACATTCCGGTCTTTGTAATGAGGCACATCGGATATGTGTCTGCGAATCCGATTTTTTAAGGGTTGGTGGTGCAGCCCACATACAACAAGGAACATATTGTGCATGTGATGAGATACACCACATGTTTGGTGTTACAATTGATAGTAAGATTGGATATTATATACCCTTTCATTGTTCATGGATTTGAACGTTTTTTCAGTAGTCATGTGATGGCAGCAAATACACTTTTTGTGGCCACACTTGAAATTTCCTTTATGCTGTAGCCAGGTGGCTTGTGATTTTTTACCTACTGAAAAAAAGCTAGGGCTAATGATATTGCCTAAGGTGGGTGCCTTTTTGGCTACACACTTAATTCCGTTAGACACAATATCAGACCAATCGCCATCGAAATTGAGTACATTAAGATATTTTTTCATAATCTTACATATGGCAGAGAACTCTTGGCTATATTGTGTAACGGAAATAAGTTGCTTGCTGGCTGTGATTAATATCCACTGATTGTCTACGTGCCAGGGACTGTCTTGGGAAAATAAGAGACTGTCTATTCATTTGTGAAACCATTTTTTTGGCATATTGTATATCCTCCTGTAAATAATCCCTACGTAACAATCTGTCAGTTATATTTGAAGCTTCTCTTTCAAAAGCCCTCTGATCGGAGCAGTTCTGGCGGGCACGTATCAGTTCACCCCTGGGGATACTGTGGATGGTATGGGAAGGATGACATGACTGGGCCAAAAGTATGGTATTCCCAGCTAATTGTTTACGGTGGGTGAATGTGTTAACTGCACGAGTGGAAGACTCCCCCCTCAGGCACAAATCCAAAAATTGGATCTCAGTTTGATGAGTATGAAAGACAAATTGTATATCATCCACCTTGGAATTGAAATATTCCATAAGCTCCGGTATGGACGTCACATCACCAGACCACACCATCAGTAGGTCATCGATGTAACGTCCATACCAGAGTAGGTGGTCCAGGAGTGGGAGGGTGTCGATGAGGAGAAAGTGTCCCTCCCACCACGCCATAAATATATTAGCAATAGAGGGAGAGAACTTGGCCCCCATCGACACCCCCAACACCTGGAGATAAAAGTACTCACCAAACAAAAATAATTGTGCCTGAGGAGGAAGTCCACCACCTGGACAACATATTCCCTGAGGACCTGGGTGTAATCACTGTAATGGTCAAAAAACCACCTCAACGAAATAACAGCCAAATTATGGGGAATATTAGTATATAAGGACGTAATGTCCGCTGTTATCCACGAATAGTTATCCCTCCACTCAAAATCAGCAAAAGCTTGTAACACTGCCCTGGTATCCTTGAGAAACCCTGGAATAAGTGGTATCAGTGGCTGTAATAGGGAGTCCACCCACTCAGAAAAGCGCTCAGAATATGAGCCTATACCAGCCACGATGGGTCTGAGGGGTGGAGGGAATACATCCTTGTGGACTTTGGGTAATGCATGAAAGATAGGAGCTATAGGATGTTCCACAAAGATGTATTCCCGCTCCCTGACACTAAGACAGCCACATGACACCCCAAGGTTCAGGAGCTTCTTCATTTCTGATTGGAAGGTCCTGAGAGGATCACTGGTCAGGCGGACATAAACCCTGATATCATCCAACATGGTGGCAACAAGGGATCCATATAAGCCCTTGTCCAGTACAACCACCGACCCCCCCTTGTCTGCCTCCTTAATAATAATGTCCTCCCTTGCTCCTAAGTCTCGCAGAGCAATTTTTTCTGCTGCGGTCATATTGGAATATCTCTGTGTCCTAGAAGTGTCATGCAGAAGACATAATTCTTTCTCTACCAATTCCTGATATTTATCCAAAGCAATTGATCGAGATTGAATGGGGTAAAAATCCCTATTATGCGTCTTGAAGGACACAGAGGTATTAATGTAACCCCCCTCATCCCTAATACCAGTTTGGAGGGAGTTACATTGAACAAGCTCGGGAAAACTCATAGTGTTACCATATAATGTAGACGTAGCTGTAACATTAACAGACTTGCTACCAAGGTCACCAGTGCATAATGCAGAGAGCGTCGCATTGTTGTGTCCATGGTTAGTAACAGAGTGTCGTGGAGCTTGCTGCGGAGAGGAAACAGCAGTGTCATAATTAGTACCGGAGTCCTGTGGGGCTTGCTGCGGGAAGGAAACAGCGCTGCCATGGTTAGTAACGGAGTCCCGTATGGCTTGCTGCGGGGAGGAAACAATGCTGCCATGATTAGTACCTGAGTCCCGTGGAGCTTGCTGCGGGGAGGAAGCAGCACTGTCATAGTTGGTACTAGAGTCCCATGCGGCTTGCTGTAGAAAGGAAACAGCGCTGGCATGATTGATACCGGAGTCCCGTGGGGCTTGCTGCGGAGGGGAAACAGCGCTGCCAGGGGCGTCTTCCAAAGGTTCCCCCATGGGAACGCCCTCTTGGGTCTCCACCTCCCAGGTGATACTCATTAACCAGGGGTTAGTCTGTGATACTTAAGAGGGAGCTCCCATTTCATAAACATGTTTGTCATGAGGAAGGACCCATATTTCTCAGAGGTCTGAAACGCGTAGATTGTTTCATGTACACCTGTACGGATTTTACTTCACTGGAATAAAGTTAATTTACTTCATCTGGAGAGAGCCGGATTTTTCTCTTTCTTATTTTGAAGACATTACACAGGGTGATAACCAGACCACCCTCATTTCGTCTTCTCAGCGCGAATTGGACAATGAAGAGGAGGAGGAGGATGAAGAGCAGGAGACGGTTGCCTCCGCTACAAAGGGTAGTACCCATGGAAGTTTAATTCCATCTGTTCAGCGTGGGTGGGCAGAAGAGGAGGAAGAGGATGAGGAGATTAAGAGTGGTCCTCCTGATGATGACAGCAAAGTCTTGCCTGTTGGTACTCTGGCACACATGGCTGACTTCATGTTAGGCTGCCTTTCCCGCGACACGCACGTTATACGTATTTTAGACAACACAGATTACTGGTTGTTCACCCTTCTCGACCCCCGCTACAAAGAGAAATTCTCATCTCTCATTCCTCTGGTGGAGAGGACGAGCAAAACGGTGCAATACCAGAAGATACTTGTTGAAAAATTGCTCCAAAAATTTCCATCTGACAACGCTGGCGGCAACCGAGGAGGGGAGACAAGGGAAACACACATCAGTTCCAACAGAGGCAGGGCAACACTCTCCAAAGCCTGGGACAGGTTCATGACACCCCGCCAGCACCCTCACCCTGATGTGCGGCCTAGTGTCACAAGGAAGGAAACATTTTGGAAGATAGTGAAGGAGTACATAGCAGATCGTGTCAGCTTTCTCAATGACTCCTCAGTGCCTTACAACTACTGGGTGTCCAAGCTGGACGCGTGGCATGAACTGATGCTCTACGCCTTGGAGGTGCTGGCCTGCCAGCATTTTGTCTGAGCAGGTATTTAGTGCTGCTGGTGGCATTATAACAGATAAGCGTATCTGCCTGTCAACTGAAAATGCTGACAGGTTGACTCATAAAAATGAACAAGGCCTGGATTGACCATGACTTCTCAACTCCACCAGAGGAAAGCTGATGAACATAAATAAAGGCACTTAAAATGCGTTGTTTATAATGTACTGATTACACTGTATTCCCATGCACACCTTCCACCACAAACAAGGGTATATGGTTGAATCTTTCTTTTCTCATCCTCCTTCTCCTCTTCCATCATATCAACACATGCTTATTCGTCGCATATAATGCCCTTCACATATAATGTTTTACAGGGTCAGCTCACCAGCAGGCCCTCAACTACAATATTTTATTGGGTCAGCTCACCAGCAGGCCCTTGCATATAATTTTTTAGAGGGTCAGCTCACCAGAAGGCCCTTGCATATAATGTTTTACAGGGTCAGCTCACCAGCAGGCCCTCGCTTATAATGTTTTAGAGGGTCAGCACACCTGCAGGCCCTCACCTACAACCTTTTAGAGGGTCAGCTCACCAGAAGGCCCTCACATATAATTTTTTAGAGGGTCAGCTCACCAGCAGGCCCTCGCATATAATTTTTTAGAGGGTCAGCTCACCAGCAGGCCCTCGCATATAATGTTTTACAGGGTCAGCTCACCAGCAGGTCCTCGCTTATAATGTTTTAGAGGGTCAGCACACCTGCACGTCCTCACCTACAACCTTTTAGAGGGTCAGCTCACCAGAAGGCCTGCACCAAAAATCATTTACAGGGTCAGCTCACCAGCAGGCCCTCGCATATAATTTTTTACAGGGTCAGCTCATCAGCAGGCCCTCACATATAATGTTTTACAGGGTCAGCTCGCCTGCAGGCCCTCACCTAATTATACCTAATAGGTAATTTGTGCGCATGCTGCCTTATTTGGATGTGGCAGCCGTAGCTGTTTTTTCAGGCTCCCTCTCCGGAATCGAATCATGATTCCTCGTTACCCGTGGTCAACATGGTTTGCACTGAAATAACATAGAAAGTTGATAGGGCAGACATCCGAATGGATCGTCGCCATCACAGGGACGTGCGATCAACCCCAGGTTAACTAGAGTCACTAAAGCGGCAGCAGGCCCTCGCCCATAATGTTTTAGATGGTCAGATCAGCAGGCTCTTGCTCCAAATGTTTTTGAGGGTCACCAGCAGGCCATCAATCATAATTTTTCAAGGCTGTGCATGATGCCCTCCTTTATGTGTAACAAAGGGTGTATTGGAGTGCCGATTCCTTGTAATTTTTGGCAGCCCTTTCACTTAGTGCATAGGCTTTATGAATGTAGGAGTCCCACTACCTGGCGCTCGATCAACACTACTGTGGAGGCATTGTGGAGAACATTACTACTTGGAGAACACTGTGGAGGACATTACTACTGTGGGAGACATTACTACTGGGGAGGCACTGTGGAGAACATTTCTACTCTGGGACACTGGGGGACATTTCTTCTGGATGGGCATTGTGGGGACATTTATATTCGGTGAGCACTCTAGGGGACATTACTACTGAGACTGACATTACTACTATGGGGGAGATTACTACTAAGGGGCAATGTGGGGACATTATTACAGTGGGGGACATTACTACTGTAGGGGCACTGTGCGGGACATTACTACTGGGGGATACTGTGGGGAGACATTACTACTGGGGGGCACTGTGGAGAACATTACTACTCTGGGACACTGGGGGACTTTACTTCTGGATGGGCATTGTGGGGACATTTATATTCGGTGAGCACTCTGGGGGACATTACTACTGAGACTGACATTACTACTGTGGGGGAGATTACTACTAAGGGGCAATGTGGGGGACATTACTACTGGGGGACACTGTGGGAGACATTACTACTGTGGGGGACATCACTACTGTGGGAGCGCTCTGGGGAGACATTACTACTGTGCGGGCACTGTGTGGGACATTATCAGTATTACCAGGCAGGAGCCTCAATTCCAGAGTGTGCCTCTAGGGGAAAAAGGGGGGCCAAGGTGAAGACTGCCACTGTGAATTCAGTACTACTAATACCATAATAGCTACTACTACTACTACTACTCCCATCCCCCCCTCTGGGTCACATGATGCCATGCATCTAGTTGGGCTTAATAAGATTTTACAAATGGCAAACCTAGGGGACTTCATTAGGTCCACAGCTGCCATGGAAACCCACTGGGTCACAAATGAAATGACAGAGGGAGCCCGTTCCCTCTTACTTATTGCTTAGCTGTGGTGATTGTTATTGATCATAGCATGTATGTGGTTAGATGGCTCTCATCGCAGCTAGCTGTTACATATTTTGTGGAATCACTGTGCCTAAAATTGGAAAACACCCCGACTTGGATCAAGACTTCTGGAACCCAAACATACAAAGACCTGGACTTGAAACTTCTTTAGACTTAGATAAAAGCGTACAGAAAGTGACGCACAGGAATGGTGCAAACAGTGGGGGAGGTGCTCTCAGTAAAAAAGGAATCACCCTTCCTTTTAAAAGTGAATAGTAACTGAATAAAAATACTGGGCACTCTCCAAAATATATGTACCTCACAGTTTATTGAACATTAAGAAATTGATTAAAAACTAACAATACATAGTACACAACCTTAGAATAGTTGATAAAACATACAGATAAAAATATAAATAAATTAATAAAAATATATCAAGAGCCCTGGCTATTGATAGGATCCAATCTATGAGGATGATAATACTGGAGAAATTGTCTAATTCACTTTTGAAGTTATGTTCTGTGCAGTCTATGTAGGAAAATAAAATCCACAATGTTATTATCCTCGAGTAGGAAACAGAGGAGCAGCTGGTAAAGTAGCAGTGAATGGTACGTGCGGCGTCCCGCCGTTACTCACTATTAGGTGCTATACAAGATTCTGCTGCTGTGCCAAAGCCTTTTAAGATCGGTATTTCCTTCGGTCCTTTCCCCACACTGTCCTTTAATACGCCACTCTATAGATGTAAGTTCCGGCGCTTGTTACAATCATCGGCTCCTTTTTCAGCGCTGGACGAATGTCATACGTCCCTCTGGTGAATCAGTGTCAGGTGCGCCTTGGATCTCCGATTGTGACAGGGTTAACTTGGGGTGTCCGTGGTCTTTAGGTTGGCAAATTCAATGTCCATAGGGGGGTTTTCTTTACACCAAACGCGTTTCGGGGTCCTTTATCACCCCTTCCTCAGTGGTGATAAAGGACCCCGAAACGCGTTTGGTGTAAAGAAAACCCCCCTATGGACATTGAATTTGCCAACCTAAAGACCACGGACACCCCAAGTTAACCCTGTCACAATCGGAGATCCAAGGCGCACCTGACACTGATTCACCAGAGGGACGTATGACATTCGTCCAGCGCTAAAAAAGGAGCCGATGATTGTAACAAGCGCCGGAACTTACATCTATAGAGTGGCGTATTAAAGGACAGTGTGGGGAAAGGACCGAAGGAAATACCGATCTTAAAAGGCTTTGGCACAGCAGCAGAATCTTGTATAGCACCTAATAGTGAGTAACGGCGGGACGCCGCACGTACCATTCACTGCTACTTTACCAGCTGCTCCTCTGTTTCCTACTCGAGGATAATAACATTGTGGATTTTATTTTCCTACATAGACTGCACAGAACATAACTTCAAAAGTGAATTAGACAATTTCTCCAGTATTATCATCCTCATAGATTGGATCCTATCAATAGCCAGGGCTCTTGATATATTTTTATTAATTTATTTATATTTTTATCTGTATGTTTTATCAACTATTCTAAGGTTGTGTACTATGTATTGTTAGTTTTTAATCAATTTCTTAATGTTCAATAAACTGTGAGGTACATATATTTTGGAGAGTGCCCAGTATTTTTATTCAGTTCTTTAGACTTAGATCAAGACTTCTTGAACACAGACATACAGAGGAAATAAGTCAAAACAGTAACAACTGCCAGGCACAAGTGCACCCACAGCAGTACCTTCTGGAACCCAAACATACCAGAAATACTGTAGCAAGTAAACATTGCGATGACTTTTGAAACCCAGACAGGAACAGGCAGATACAAGGCAAGTCTTCAGGAACATATTTGAGACTTCAGAGGCACAGCCAGGGTCTGGCCACACACTTCGGACAGAACTCTAGAATTAATTAGCAGGACTAATGAGCACATAGACAACAGGTGCAGATTCAGACACAGACTGGGTAATTACCCGCTATGTAAGCAGATTGGAATCACATTACAATGGAGCAATTCACCACTAAAAGTAATCCGCAGCCAGTATGCAAGACAACAAAGTACTTCTCCATACAGACAGGGAAGAGATACAAGTCACAGGGATGCAGTTCATACCAACAGAGGTGGCAGTGCACTGCCACACCAACACTTGGCCATAAATACACAACCACAATATTCAGTAACCAGCCCACACATTATACAATAGCGCCAATAATAGGTCATTGCAGCAGGCTTTTAACTGTGCGTTATAACTGATACTGCTGCAGATGGTGTGTGCACTGCTTCTGTTCCCATCCCAACAAACTATATTTACTGTGACATAAAAGGGTTGAAAACAAACAAAATGCTGAGAAGAAACTGTATTCGCTGAACTAAATCCCTAGTTGCCTCAGGTAGAAGCTATAAATCTTGGAGAACTATAGACACCATCCACATCTCCTCCAGTCCTTGACAATATTTTTGCAGATGTGTGGTAACGGCTGAATGATCTTATGTGAGAGATCTTCCATTTGGTCTCCACTGACTTGTAGCTTATTGCTTTTTTTTTTTCCTTCCCATTCAGAACAGACTTGATTTTATGTCTTATTATGCAGCATAAATAAGACCTTGCAGCTAAAAGGCTTTCAGTGGGCACTTTTTTTATGCTAATATTTTTGTAATGTTGTTGTTCCTGAAGGTAACTTAATTCTGCACAGAAATGGTTTCACAAAACATTATTATTATGAGTTTGTTCTGTGCAGAACATTATAACAGCCTTAAATTTCTTAATGTTTCCAAATTATCAGTAATAGCCCCATATACACGACTCTCTTGTAATATCTTCAGAAGCAAAACATTTTATCTGTAGGCAGAACAAATCAAATATACACAACGATCAGCCATAACATTAAAACAAGGTGAAGTAAATAAAGTTGACCATCTTGTGACCATGGTGCCTATCAGTTCTTAAAGATTATGCACCGGAAGCAGGAAAAATGGAAAAACATAAGATTATGAGCCGCTTGGACAAGGACCAAATTGTAATTGCTAGATGAGAGCATCTCCAAATGGCAGGTCTTGCGAAATGTTCCTGGTATGCCTGGGATAGTATCTACCAAAAGTGGGCCAACAAAGGACAGCTTATGACAGCTTTATTTGCCCAAGGTTCATTGTTGAATGTGGGAAGTGAAGGCTACCTGTCTGTTCCGATCCCACAGAAAAGCTACTGGAGCACAAACAGCTTGCTGTGTTTGGGGACTGTGAGGCCACAGAGCAGTCAGGACGCTCTCGCTGACCCCTGTCCACCACCAAAAGTGCCTATAATTCCAGGAGAAGGCAGAGGATCAGAGTAAAAGTAGCAGTAATAATGGAGGTAGCAGTTTCTCACTCTGACGCTCTACTAGACTGTGCAGTGATGGGAAGGGCGTACCTTCAGGGCACTCCTTTGGCTTGGGGTCTGGTCTGGGTACCCGTGATGGCAATGAATTCTGAGGTGCAAGACAGGGTTCCCTGGAGTGTGAGGCAATGATGAGGCAGGTTTAACTGTACAACAGTTCTTTATCAGGGACTTCAGTTTCAGCTCGGATCTTCCACAATTTTACAATTTCACAGATCTTACAGTTCTCACAGCTGCATAGGTAGTTAACAGGCCAAAGTCTTTCTGTGGAGCAATCTTCCTCAGACTGCACTGTGTTCTCGAACTAACTCTAACTTCAAGAAAATAAATAGGGGTGCAATAACTCTTGCAGCTTTCTGCACTACAAACTTTTTTCACTTTTCTCTTTACTTACAATGTCCTCTGCAGGATGTGGGCCTTTGCAGATCCCCAGTCTGCCTGTAAAGTATGTCCAGGCCTCTCCTGGACAAGACTGCCGAGGTGTCAAATAAGTCTCTCACACAGGTTATCTCCACAGTTATTTTACACGCACCTCCTCTCCACACTGGAATGCTCCCAAAAATGTTACTATTGCTCTATTTTGTCCCAGAAGCTTATTTTAAAGGTTTTTCTTCAGTATCTTTAGCTCCACTCTGGCTGGTTCTTTAACCAGGTCTGCTCTCTCCTTCTGCACAAACTATCAGCTGCGTCAGGTAATCCAAGCCACTCCTTATGGGTAGGTTAGACAAGCCCACACCTAGCAATGGTATCTAAGGCCTGTTAGCTCTTTGTCCACACCACACACAGAAAATGCTGTAACATCGGTTTCTGTTTGCCGATGCCCCCCTTCTTACCACCGAGGTCCCGGGCTCCGTGTTTGGTGGTAAATTTGCTCCACTGTTTCCTTACAGCCCTGAGCACAGTATGCTTCTGGCTTGTTTTCTGTAACACTTCCTTAGGGGCTGATGTTCGGGTCTGCTCAGTTTGGTTTTCTTGTTTCTGGATCTTAGTGCCCTCCTATTTGCATTATGGTCAGTTTGTTAGATAAGGGTTTCCATTAAAGGAGTTCTCCAGTAATTAAAAAAAAAAAAAATACTTAACTATTACTTTATCATAAATATATTCCTTAATACCTTTCATTATTTATAATGGCTCATTTTGTCAGTGGAGCAATCATTAGGAGAAATAAAATGGCCGCTGTCCTATTAGCACACACAAAACCTGTCCTAATCACACAGGAGGACAAGTTAATTCACAGCACCGAAGTAAAGAGCTGCCTCATCCTCTCTGCTCTACTTGTCAGTGATTATGATTCTGAATACAGATGATAAGATCTTCAGCTGAATCTCTGTAGGAATGGAGTTTATGAGAAGACATGAAGTACAGAGAGATCGGACAGGACACACTGCGGTAATGTGGGGCTGTGGCAATGGAGACTGCCTACAAGTACTGCTGCTCATCAGCCACATCCCCTTCATGTCTCCTCAGGAATTCCATTTCTACAGAGATTCAGCTGAAGATTTTATCAGCTGTATTCAGGATCATAATCCCTGACAAGCAGAGAGGAGGATGAGGCAGCTCTTTAGCTCAGTGTTGTGAAGTAATTTGTCCTCCTGTGTGATTAGGACAGATTTTGTGTGTACTAATTTCTCCTAAAATTTGCTCCCTAGACACACTAATGAAAGGTATTTGGGAATCTATTTATAATAAAGTAATATTTAAGTATTTTAATTTTCTTAATTCCCAGAGAACCTCTTTAAGGATGTCTTTAGGCACAATGATGGTCGGTGGTGTCAGGTGTTATCAACAACGTTTAGGGACAGATCAGGTGCAATGTAGAGTCAGGTTCAGGGACTGCCGGGTTACATAATTCAGCCCTAATGTATAACAGGAGACACTGTTAGTACCCAGGAAACGGCATTGCAATAAGTGAAGTCTAGTTCTGCCATCTGTTTCTGGGAGAAATTAATGATATGGGGAATTTTCAAAAATTGCACACTGTTTGATAAATTTGCCACACCTTTAAAAATGACACTTTTGTCTAGAAGTTGCATTCAATAAATTAGTTTTTATAACCTACTTTGTGCACCAAATTATGTAACTTTTTTTTTTACACCATAAACTGGCATATAGGACTTCATTTTATTATTTTTTTTTGTTTTAGTGTCACCCATCATATATTCACTTTTCTAACAGAAAACAGAACAGCTATGTGATGACTTCTTTTAAAGAGATGATTTCTAGCTTTTATTTGTGGCATTTTGGTGTACAGTGCAGGTGGTTTATGGTAGCTTTTTGTTGCACTCTTTGGGAAGTGAAATGAACAAAAACAGCAATTTTGGGCTAAATGCTTCTATTTTTATGTGTTTTTTTTTCTAATTCCTTCTTTGTTACACATTAATATTTTTGCAGCATCTAAGGGGTTAAACTGCCAGGATCAGAGTGAACCCAGACAGCGAGAGAGGAGCGCCAGCTAGGTTTATTTTACTCACTTATATAGCACCCACATATTCTGCAGCGCTTTACATACATTAGCATCGCGCTGTCCCCAATGTGACTCACAATCTCAAGTTCAATGAGCTGCACTGGCCGGGAATCGAAATTAGATCTCCTGCGTGGCAGGTGCAAATTCTACCACTGTGCCACCAATGCTTGCTAGCTATATAATGCAGCTGGCACCCACAAGTGATGGTGTAGGTGTAACTCCTGAACATGCACCATCATGAGGTCAGTGGCCCGAGGAAGCACGGTAGCGCGAAACAGCCATCGCCACTTGGCGTTCTGTGTAAGAGTAAGTCCGCCCAGCCCTACTTCGTGTACTTGTTTTTGTATGAAGGTACAGGCTTACTCAGTTACTATGGAATGTGTAATTTGTGTAATAAGTCACCAAAATGAATATTCAAAGAGTCTGTTGTAGTCTTGACTAGTGTTGGGTGTGAATAATAAAATTGCGTATATCGCCACTTCGAGAATTTAGAATATAGTGCTATATATTCGTATTCACGAATATTCTAGATTATTTTTTTCATCTGAACCCATGATCCCTCCCTGCTTCTTGCTTGTGGGCCAATGAGAAGGCTGCAATGTCTTTGTCTGAGCTTAGCAACATCCCTAGCAACCAATAGGAAAGTTGCCTGCCCCTTACTATATAAGAACCGCCACAGTAGCCATTGTCTGCAGTATTTTGCAGATCTGAAAGAGAGCAGTGACATTGCTGTGCTCTGTGCTTTGCTGTGTCATTACATTAGATAGTCAGTTAGTTCATATATATAATACAGATAGATAGTGGGAGATAGTCAGTGTAGGTTAGATAGTGATATAGAGTAGCTGACGGGTTCCAGTGCAGGGTGTTAGGTAGTGTGATAGGTTCTGCTGTCCATACATACAAGCTACAGACATAGCGCTGTCATGTCACAAGTTCCCAACAATACTTAGTGCACCGATCAGTAATATGTAGTCAGACCTGCTAAAATGTGAAGTTGCACGTAGTGAGAAAAAATATTCGAATCACTGCCGATCAGCGCAATCGCGAATATATTGGAGCACTTGACTCTATCTGCATATAAAGCTGTTGTAATGTTCTGCCGTGCCAACCATTTTCTCCAGTCTCAGGAAACTTCTAGCAGCTTGAAAAATATAGCAAAAGTGACCCACGCCTGTATTGCACGTTCAATACATGAATATTACATTGACGATTTTCGCAATCAAGAATATAATCGCAATCTCTCGAATTTATGACAAATATTCTACCAAATTTTCGTGAAATATCGCAAATTAAAATTTTGCCCCTGCCGCTCATCACTAGTCTTGACTAGAGCTGCACTCACTATTCTGCTGGTGCAGTCACTGTGTACATAGAAAAGAGAGCAAATATAGGGGCACACCGCCTTGCTATCAAGGATATGGTGCTCTTGCCTATTTGAATCACCCCATCAAAGTAATAATAAAGTATATTATAGATTGAAGACCGACACTCTGCACCTGAAACCATTCAGAGAAAGTATAACCTAAAAAATATATATTTTTAATATAATAGATCCACACTAATCATAGATATAAAATAATAATAAACAATGAACCATAAATAAAGATAGAATATTAGAAAATGTTGCACAGCGGCGATATTATGCCAAGAACTGTATGTTCATTAATCATTAAGAGTGAACTATTTTCAAAGGAGACATTATCTCTATAAGGAAAACAGCCGTCTCCGTGGGTTAAACAAAGTGTGTTACTATTTTTAAGATGTGCTATTTTTTTAAAGGTATTGTCTATAATTTAACATCACTGTTTATAATTGACTAGTGTTGATTGAGCACCAAAGTGCTCAGGTGCTCGGGCCGAATACAACAGGATGCTCGGGCTCTACCGAGCACCCTAGTATAATGGAAGTCAATGGGAGAACCCAAGCATTAAACCAGGCACCCCCTGCTCTGAAGAGGGGAGGGTGTCCGGTTCATAGTAAAAGGTCAGAAATTAATGGAAACACCACCGAAATGGTTCGGGAACAGCATGGGGAGGATGTCTGGATGCATCTTGGACTCCCAGGTCGCTGCTGGGAACGATGTTGTCCGAGTAGTACGCCACTTTTACAGACTGACAATAATACGCACAAAACCGAAGATAAAATCGATTTTAGAGGAAAAATTGTTAGGAAACATTCTTTCCTGTATATAAAGTGCAAGTGCTGCCAAAAATTACAAGGAAGAGGCACTCCGATACAACCTGTATATCACATAAAGAAGGGCCTCATTCACATTGTGGTACAATTGTTCAGGTAGTGGGACTCCTACAGTCATAAAGCCTATGCACTAAGTGAAAGGGCTGCCAAAAATTACAAGGAACTGGCACTCCAATACACCCTTTGTTACACATAAAGGAGGACATCATACACAGCCTTGAAAAAATAATGATTGATGGCCTGCTGGTTACCCTTAAAATCATTTGGAGCAAGGGCCTGCTGGTGACCCTCTAAAACATTAGGGGCGAGGGTCTGCTGCCGCTTTGGTGACTCTAGATAACCTGGGGGCGATCACACATCCCTGCGATGGCGATGATCCATTTGGATGTTTGCTCGATCAACTTTCGATGTTATTGTCAGCACAAACCATGGTGACTATGGGTAACGGGGAATCAGGGTTCGATTCTGGAGAGGGAGCCTGAGAAACGGCTACTGCTGCCACATCCAAGCAAGGCATCATGCGAGCAAATTACCTATTAGGTATAATTAGGTGCGGGCCTGCAGGTGAGCTGACCCTGTAAAAGATTTTAGGTGCGGGCCTGCAGGTGAGCTGACCCTGTAAAACATTGTAGGTGAGGGCCTGCTGGTGAACTGACCCTGTAAAAGATTGTAGATGAAGGCCTGCTGGTTTACTGTGAGGGGCACATATCTGGTATAACTACTGTGAAGGGGCACATATCTTGTCATAACTACTGTGAGCGGCACATATCTGGTATAACTACTGTGAGGGGCACATATCTGGTATAACTACTGTGAGGGGCACATATCTGGTATAACTACTGTGAGGGGCACATATCTGGTATAACTACTGTGAGGGGCACATATCTGGCATAGCTACTGTGAAGGGGCACATATCTTGTCATAACTACTGTGAGCGGCACATATCTGGTATAACTACTGTGAGGGGCACATATCTGGTATAACTACTGTGAGGGGCACATATCTGGCATAGCTACTGTGAAGGGGCACATATCTTGTCATAACTACTGTGAGCGGCACATATCTGGTATAACTACTGTGAGAGGCACATATCTGGTATAACTACTGTGAGGGGCACATATCTGGGCATAGCTACTGTGAAGGGGCACATATCTTGTCATAACTACTGTGAGGGGCACATATCTTGTCATAACTACTGTGAGGGGCACATATCTGGTATAACTACTGTGAGGGGCACATATCTGGTATAACTACTGTGAGGGGCACATATCTAGGCATAGCTACTGTGAAGGGGCACATATCTTGTCATAACTACTGTGAGGGGCACATATCTTGTCATAACTACTGTGAGGGGCACATATCTGGTATAACTACTGTGAGGGGCACATATCTGGCATAGCTACTGTGAAGGGGCACATATCTTGTCATAACTACTGTGAGGGGCACATATCTGGGCATAGCTACTGTGAGGGGCACATATCTGGCATAGCTACTATGAAGGGGCACATATCTGGGCATAACTACTGTGAGGGGCACATATCTGGTATAACTACTGTGAGGGGCACATATCTGGCATAGCTACTATGAAGGGGCACATATCTGGTATAACTACTGTGAGGGGCACATATCTGGCATAGCTACTGTGAAGGGGCACATATCTGGTATAACTACTGTGAGGGGCACATATCTGGGCATAGCTACTGTGAGGGGCACATATCTGGGCATAGCTACTGTGAGCGGCACATATCTGGTATAACTACTGTGAGGGGCACATATCTGGTATAACTACTGTGAGGGGCACATATCTGGCGTAGCTACTGTGAAGAGGCACATATCTTGTCATAACTACTGTGAGGGGCACATATCTGGGCATAGCTACTGTGAAGGGGCACATATCTTGTCATAACTACTGTGAGGGGCACATATCTAGTATAACTACTGTGAGGGGCACATATCTGGCATAGTTACTATGAAGGGGCACATATCTGGTATAACTACTGTGAGGGGCACATATCTGGCATAACTACTGTGAGGGGCACATATCTGGCATAGCTACTGTGAAGGGGCACATATCTGGGCATAGCTACTGTGAGGGGCACATATCTGGGCATAGCTACTGTGAGGGGCACATATCTGGATATAACTACTGTGAAAGGGGGCACATATCTGGGCATAAGTGCTATGAAAAGGGGGCATAGTGTGGGCGTTACTACTATGTGCTGGCCTTGGGAGGAGTTAGAGGCGTGACCTAGTATGAAAAAAATATATAAACATATTGACCCATATTATCAAGATTTATTTTTTATTTTGCACGTATATATTTATATCTGTATGGGTGGTTTTCTTTTTGGGGGGGGGGGGGGGGCCCAGGTACATACTTTGCACAGGGGTCCTCTGCTGTCTGTGTCCGCCCCTGATTCAGTACATTATAAACAACACATTTAAAGTGCCTTTATGTTCATCAGCTTTCCTCTGGTGGAGTCGAGAAGTCATGGTCAATCCAGCACCTCCAAGGCGTAGAGCGCCAGTTCGTGCTACGTGTCCAGCTTGGACACCCAGTAGTTGTGAGGCACTGAGGGATCATTGAGGATGCTGACACGGTCTGCTATGTACTCTGTGGGGATTCGCTCTGATAGGCAGGTTAGCGGACGCAGTATAGAGGCAACAACAAAGTCTTTAAATTAAACAGTTCAGTGTTTATTCACACATTAAGGCCTCATGCACACAACAGTTTATTTTCACGGTCCGCAAAAACGGGGTCCGTAGGTCCGTGATCCGTGACCGTTTTTTCGTCCGTGGGTCTTCCTTCATTTTTGGAGGATCCACGGACATGAAAAAAAAGTTGTTTTGGTGTCCGCCTGGCCGTGCGGAGCCAAACGGATCCGTCCTGAATTATAATGCAAGTCAATGGGGACGGATCCGTTTGACGTTGACACAATATGGTGCCATTTCAAACGGATCCGTCCCCATTGACTTTCAATGTAAAGTCTGGAGTTCTTTTATACCATCGGATTGGAGTTTTCTCCAATCCGATGGTATATTTTAACTTGAAGCATCCCCATCACCATGGGAACGCCTCTATGTTAGAATATACTGTTGGATATGAGCTACATCGTGAAACTCAGATCCGACAGTATATTCTAACACAGAGGCGTTCCCATGGTGATGGGGACGCTTCAGGTTAGAATATACTACAAACTGTGTACATGACTGCCCCCTGCTGCCTGGCAGCACCCGATCTCTTACAGGGGGCCGTGATCAGCACAATTAACTCCTCAGGTGCAGCACCTGAAGGGGTTAATTGTACTATCATATCCCCCTGTAAGAGATCAGGGCTGCCAGGCAGCAGGGGGCAGACCCCCCCTCCCCAGTTTGAATATCATTGGTGGCCAGTGCGGCCCCCCCCTCCCTCCCTCTATTGTAATAAATCGTTGGTGGCACAGTGTGCACCCCCCATCGGGCCCCCCCCTTCCTCCCTCTATTGTAATAAATCGTTGGTGGCACAGTGTGCGCTGCCCATCGCCCCCCCCCTCCCTCCCTCTATTGTAATAAATCGTTGGTGGCACAGTGTGCGCCCCCCATCGCCCCCCCCTCCCTCCCTCCCTCTATTGTAATAAATCGTTGGTGGCACAGTGTGCGCCCCCCATCGGCCCCCCTCCCTCTATAGCAGTAACAACATTGGTGGCAGCGAAGTTCCGATCAGAGTCCCAGTTTAATCACTGGGGCTCCGATCGGTAACCATGGCAACCAGGAAGCTACTGCAGCCCTGGTTGCCATGGTTACTTAGCAATAGTACAATAGTAGAAGATTCATACTTACCTGCTTGCTGCTGCGATGTCTGTGACCGGCCGGGAGCTCCTCCTACTGGTAAGTGACAGTTCTTTAGCAATGCGCCGCACAGACCTGTCACTTACCAGTAGGTGGAGCTCCCGGCCGGACACGAACATCGCAGCAGCAAGCAGGTAACTATGAATCTTCTACTATTGTACTATTGCTAAGTAACCATGGCAACCAGGACTCCGATCGGAACTCTGCTGCCACCAATGATCGGGAGGGGGGGGGGGGGAGATGGGAGGCCGCACACTGGCCACCAATGTTGTTACTGCTATAGAGGGAGGGGGGCCGATGGGGGGCGCACACTGTGCCACCAACGATTTATTACAATAGAGGGAGGGAGGGGGGCCGATGGGGGTGCACACTGTGCCACCAACGATTTATTACAATAGAGGGAGGAAGGGGGGGCCCGATGGGGGGCGCACACTGTGCCACCAACGATTTATTACAATAGAGGGAGGAAGGGGTCCGATGGGGGGCGCACACTGTGCCACCAACGATTTATTACAATAGAGGGAGGAAGGGGGGGCCCGATGGGGGGCGCACACTGTGCCACCAAGCTATTATTACAATAGAGGGAGGGAGGGGGGGGCCGCACTGGCCACCAATGATATTCAAACTGGGGAGGGGGGGGGTCTGCCCCCTGCTGCCTGGCAGCCCTGATCTCTTACAGGGGGATATGATAGTACAATTAACCCCTTCAGGTGCCGCACCTGAAGGGGTTAATTGTGCTGATCACGGCCCCCTGTAAGAGATCGGGTGCTGCCAGGCAGCAGGGGGCAGTCTTGTACACAGTTTGTAGTGTATTCTAACTAGAAGCGTCCCCATCACCATGGGAACGCCACTGTGTTAGAATATACTGTCGGATATGAGTTTTCACGAAGTGAAAACTTAGATCTGAAAAAGCTTTTATGCAGACGGATCTTCGGATCCGTCTGTATGAAAGCAACCTACGGCCACGGATCACGGACACGGATGCCAATCTTGTGTGCATCCGTGTTCTTTCACGGACCCATTGACTTGAATGGGTCCGTGAACCGTTGTCCGTCAAAAAAATAGGACAGGTCCTATTTTTTTGACGGACAGGATACACGGATCACGGCCTCGGCTGCAAAACGGTGCATTTTCCGAATTTTCAACGGACCCATTGAAAGTCAATGGGTCCGCGAAAAAAAACGGAAAACGGCACAACGGCCATGGATGCACACAACGGTCGTTTGCATGAGGCCTAAGTAAGTGACAAAACAAAAAGTCTGTTTTAAGCAAAACAGTCACCTTGTGATTCTGGTGTTCGTTCACACCATGCAGCAAATGCAATGAGCAGGATATGGTGTATACACACTGACGCTAAATTATAAAATGCCTGGGTCAGGTGTAGATGATAGTCTAGGTTTGTTTGTGACGTCAATTGCAGCGTGCGCAGGGTACTATCACAGGGCCCTTCCAAGGTGTTATAACTCACGTCCCAGGTTAGGAATGCCAGAGTGGTGTGATTGCCTATAATGTCTCTGTATGGCAATGATAATGGTGTTAACGGTGTCTCCTACCTGGGTACGGCTGGACTCCTGGCTCCTGGCTAACCTGCAATAAATTGAGTGTAGTGATAGTAGGAGTAATAGAGGGATTTTGCAGAAGAAATTGATGTCCAGACCTTTAGATGAAGTTCAAACTTTTCTTTACTGAAGATAACTTTCTTAGTAGCTCTAAAACTGTGGCAGGAACTTGGCTTCTGCTCTTCTCTATATCTTTTGCTTTATAGGGACTGACTAGCTGAGGAGGAATATGGCTTATCCTGAGTCTCTGGACTTTACTCACAGATCTATTCTCAGGGAATGCTTTCGTCCTGGAACTCTGGAGATTGTCTGCTGTCTTGTCATCTAGCTGAGGCTGCAGGGCTCAGGCTGGGGGTTGTGATCAATGTCTCAGCCGAGACAAGATCCTGGCTTTCTTACCTAGACAGGGGGACTCCTGACACACACACACCCTACCCCTAGCAGGGGGTTGGCTACACTGAATCTAACTTCCCTTCTCTCCCAAGCTGCAGGATGTGGGAACAGTCCACACCTCCACAGAGGGGGAGCTAAGCTGGAATGAACCATTCCAGCATAGATGTACTAAACTGTAACTAGCTCCTTACCAACGCATTGCTGCTGGTGAACATGGAAAATTACTACAATAATTGCATTTAACATGGTTTATGCACATTTGTGAATGACATAATGTAAAATCATATAAGATGACAAGGTAAAGGCTCTTAGGAGACAGTAGCAGGGTAGAGGCGTGTAGTAACACAACTTTGGAGTGTTACACAAAGAAGAAGTCCTTGGACAAAGCAGAATCCACCTGCTTTCACACCAACAAGGTAGCAGGCCTTAATCCAGGCCCAAACTCCCAGGTCCCAACACAGAGACTGACAGAGCTCCACTATCAGAGAGGAGTAATCCACACCACCTAACAGTGCTGCCTGTATTATAGCCCAAAACCAAGACCCGGCCTGGAACGTGGGGAGTAGTCACCCACCCAGCACTTTGCCTACTCCCAGAAAGAGCTGTTCCTGGATCAGCTATACAGCCATACTAAAATAGTAAAGTGTCAATCAGCATTAGCTGCCGCTAACACCTGAAAATACTGTCTCTTACTACACTGAGGCCAGGAACCTCGGTGACACATACCTTTCGTCAACGACGGAACTTTGCGCCTTCCTACAACTCCTTCACCATCTTCCAAAATTTTTCCCTCCTTGTGACACTAGGCCGCACATTAGGGTGAGGGTGTTGGTGGGGTGTCATGAAACTGTCCTAGGCTTTGGAGAGTGTTGCCCTGCCTCTGTTGGAACTGCTGTGTGTTCCCCTTATCTCCCCTCTTCGGTTGGCCAAGGAACTACGGACTCTGCCGCCAGCGTTGTCAGATGGAAATTTTTGGAGCAATTTTTCAACAAGGATCTTCTGGTATTGCACAGTTTTGCTCGTCCTCTCCACCAGAGGAATGAGAGATGAGAAATTCTCTTTGTAGCGGGGCTCGAGAAGGGCGAACAACCAGTAATCTGTGTTGTCTAAAATGCGTATAACGTGCGTGCCGCGGGAAAGGCAGCCTAACATGAAGTCAGCCATGTGTACCAGAGTACCAACAGGCAAGACTTCGCTGTCGTCATCCGGAGGATCACTCTCAATCTGCTCATCCTCTTCCTGCTCTTCTGCCCACCCACGCTGAACAGATGGAATTAAACTTCCATGGGTACTACCCTCTGTAGCGGAGGCAACCGTCTCCTGCTCCTCCTCTTCATCGTCCAATTCGCGCTGAGAAGACAAACTGAGGGTGGTCTGGTTATCAGCCTGTGTAATGTCTTCCCCCATTTCCACCTCTTCCACATGCAAAGCATCGTCCTTAATTGTGAGCGGCGAGCATTTGGGTAGACACAGAAGTGGGATGGTTACGATGATAATAGCGTTATCACTGCTCTCATCTGTGTTAATTCCTCAAAGTTTTTTAAGACCTCACAGAGGTCAGACATCCATGTCCACTCGCTTGTGAATAGTGGAAGCTGCCTGGAAAGGTGACGACTATGTTGCAGCTGGTATTCCACTACTGCCCTCTGCTGCTCACAAAGCCTGGCCAACATGTGGAACGTTGAGTTCCAACGCATGCTTATGTTGCACAACAGCTGGTGAGGTTGCAATTTCATGTGCTGCAGCAGCGTTGACAGACCGGCTGAAGCTGTCGATGAGTTGCGGAAATGTGCACACACGCGGCGCACCTTCACCAGTAGATCAGGCAAATTGGGGTAGATTGAGAAACCACTGAACCACTAAGTGTAAGACGTGGGCTAGGCATGGGATGTGTCTGAGCTTGCCGAGCTCCAAAGTCGTCACCAAGTTACGGCCATTATCAGACACAACCATGCCTGGTTCTAGGTTGAGTGACGAGAGCTACAGCTCAGTCTGGTCTCTTATCCCCTGCCACAGCTCTGCGGCGGTGTGCTGTTTGTCCCCTAAGCATATCAGCTTCAGCTCAGCCTGTTGCCGCTTCCCCACCGCAGTGCTACACTGCTTCCAGCTACCGACTGATGACTGACTGCTGTTACACGCAGATAATACGGAGGTGGAAGCGGAGGAGGAAAAGTAAAGGTAGGAGCCAATAACGTAGGTGCTGGCGGAAACCCTGATCGACGTAGGGCCCGCAATCCTTGGCGTCGGTAGCACCTGTGCCATCCCAGGGTACGACTCGCTCCTGGTCTCTACAACATTCACCCAGTGTGCCGTCATGAAAATGTAGCGTCCCTGGCTGAATGCACTTGTCCACGTGTCCGTGGTTAAGTGGACCTTGCCAGTAACTGCGTTAGTCAGGGCACGGGACACATGTTGGTATAAGGCGGGCACGGAAAACACCTTGAAAAATAGTGGCGGCTGGGGACTGCGTAACGCGGGACGGCCGCAGACATGAGGCTTCGGAAGGCCTCAGTGTCCACAAGCCTAAATGGCAACATTTCCAGGGCCAGTAATTTGGAAAGCTGTGCATTTAGTGCTATGGCCTGTGGGTGGGTGGCTGGGTATTTTTGCTTGTGTTTAAAGGCCTGGGGTAAGGACATTTGGACGCTGCGCTGCGACACGAAAGTTAATGTGGTCGCTGATGGTGCTTGCGAAGGTCCAGGTGCAGGGCAGAGGCATTTTTTGGATGTGCACACTTTACACAGGAGATGTGGCGCAGCTAATGTCACTGTCTGCAGCGGACACCGTCTATGGAAAAAGGACACTGTATGTCACAGATATTTTTGGGATGCGCACACTTTACACAGCAGATGTGGCGCAGCTAATGTCATTGTCCGCAGCTGACACCGTCTATGGAAAAAGGACACTGTATGTCAGATATTTTTGGGATGCGCACACTTTAAACAGGAGATGTGGCGCAGCTAATGTCACTGTCCGCAGCGGACCCTGTCTATTGAAAAAGGACACTGTATGTCAGATACTTTTTGGATGTGCACACTTTACACAGGAGATGTACCCCAGGTAATGTCACTGTCCGCAGCGGACACCGTCTATGCAAAAAGTACACTGGATGTCACAGATATTTTTTGGATGCCTAACTTTACACAGGAGATGTGGCGCAGCTAATGTCGCTGTCTGCAGCGGCCTAACTATTGTACGCTATTTAACGCAGGATGCGCTAAAAATAGATATTGCTGCCACACACAATAATCCCTAGTAGGACTTTTGGGTCTGTAAAGATTTAGCTATATAGCGCAGGTTGCTCTAAAAATATAGATTGCTGCTGCCACACACAATAGTCCTTAAAAGGACTTTTGAGTCTCTGAAAAGTTTTGGGGTAATAATATTCTTAAATCACTCCCTACACTGCCTGTCCTTTCCTCAGCACAGCTATCCCTGACTAAGAATGAGCCGAACATGCGTCATCGGGTGCTATATAGCATCCGATGACTCGTTCCGGCCAGCCAATCACCGCAATGCCATCAGCCAACATGGCTACGGCATTACAGTGCGTAGCAGCTAAGAAACGTGCGGGGTGAAGACTCGGGCATTGAGCTGGAGCACATGCAGTATTTGGCCGAATACCGCCATGTGCCAAGCATCGAGATGCTCGAGCCGAACAGGTGTTCGGTCGAGCATGCTCAATCATCACTATAAATGAGGTACTTTACTGTGGCTATTTTCTACAGCTGTATGGATGGTAACTATTGACAACACCATTTGATTTACCATACATACAGTTCTTGGTATAAAATCGCCACTATGCAACACTTTCTAATATTCTATATTTATTCTATTTTTATCTATAGTCCATTGATTATTATTATTTTATATCTATCATTAATGTGGATGTATTATATTAAAAAATAATATTTTAGGCTATACTTTCTCTGAATGGTTTCAGGTGCCGAGTGCCTGTCTTCAATCTATAAAATACTCACTGTGTACATACATTACATTACTTATTCTGTACTGATCCTAAGTTACATCCTATATTATACTTCAGAGCTGCACTCACTATTCTGCTGGTGGAGTCACTGTGTACATACATTACTTATTCTGTACTGATCCTAAGTTACATCCTATATTATACTTCAGAGCTGCACTCACTATTCTGCTGGTGCAGTCACTGTGTACATACATTACATTACTGATCCTGTACTGATCCTAAGTTACATCCTATATTATACTTCAGAGCTGCACTTACTATTCTGCTGGTGGAGTCACTGTGTACATACATTACAATACTTATCCTGTACTGATCCTGAGTTACATCCTGTATTATACTCCAGAGCTGCACTCACTATTCTGCTGGTGCAGTCACCGTGTACATACATTACATTACTTATCCTGTACCTATCCTGAGTTACATCCTGTATTATACTCCAGAGCCGCACTCACTATTCTGCTGGTGCAGTCACTGTGTACATACATTACATTACTTATCCTGTACTGATCCTGAGTTACATCCTGTATTATACTCCAGAGCCGCACTCACTATTCTGCTGGTGAAGTCACTGTGTACATACATTACATTACTTATCCTGTACTGATCCTGAGTTACATCCTGTATTATACTCCAGAGCCGCACTCACTATTCTGCTGGTGCAGTCACTGTGTACATACATTACATTACTTATCCTGTACTGATCCTGAGTTACATCCTGTATTATACTCCAGAGCTGCACTCACTATTCTGCTGGTGCAGTCACCGTGTACATACATTACATTACTTATTCTGTACTGATCCTGAGTTACATCCTGTATTATACTCCAGAGCTGCACTCACTATTCTGCTGGTGGAGTCACTGTGTATATATATTACTTATCCTGTACTGATCCTGAGTTACATCCTGCATTATACTCCAGAGCTGCACTCACTATTCTGCTGGTGCAGTCACTGTGTACATACATTACTTATTCTGTACTGATCCTGAGTTACATCCTGTATTATACTCCAGAGCTGCACTCACTATTCTGCTGGTGCAGTCACTGTGTACATACATTACATTACTTATCCTGTACTGGTCCTGAGTTACATCCTGTATTTTACTCCAGAATTTCACCCACTATTCTGCTTGTGAAGTCACTGTGAACATACATTACATTAACGGCCTCCCGACCGCCTAACGCAGAGATGCGTCCTGCGGGCGGCTGGGTTATTCCTCGTAGACGCATCGATGCGTCATCTCGCGAGACGGTAAAAGTCGCAGGAGGAGATAGTCACCAGCCTGCCAGCCAATGATCAGCGCTGGCAGGTTGGTGACTTTTAAAAAAATCGAATCAGAAGCCATTTAGCACATTATATTTATAAATATAATGTGTTAAATGGCTTCTGTGCTCTCTGCTGGTCGTTTTCGTCGGTTGGTCCCAGCAGAGAGCACAGATCACAGTGAATACACCAAGCACAACATATTTAGCCCCAGATCACCCCCCATCACCCTAATTAACCCCTTAATCACCCCCTGTCAATCACTAGTGAAAGGGAAAAAAGTGATCTTTTTTTTTTTTCACCAGTATTGACGGTTAGGTTTACGTTAGTTTAGGCCCCTTGGTTAGGTAGTTAGCGATCGTTTAGCGCCCAGCCCACCGCACCGCAGTCACTGATTCGCTGATTAGCGTATCGCTAATCAGCATTGGTACTTTTATAGTATCTGTAAGTTATCAGAAGTGATCACGGTCAGATCTATAATAGTATTAGTGTCACTTTAGTTCGCCCTCCACCCAAAACGCAGTGTTTGCCCGATCAGGCCTGATCGGTCGCCCACACGTGCGTTCACCCACGCTCGCCCCGCCGCAGTGACAAAATTATTAAATTTTTTTGATCACTGCACAATCACTTTACAAGTGCTGCGGCGATAAAAAAAAATCAGTTTTGATATTTTTTATCAATCACAGCGGCTTCCTGTACTTTGCTAGCCTCCCATTTGTAAGACAGGCTTGCTTTTTTTCTTAAGTAGTCTCAGGGAATACCCCCTAAATTTAGTTGACCAAATGGCAAGTAAGGGGTATTCTTCTGAAGAGGCCTACAGGCTTCTGACCCAGTCGGATGAGGAATGGGAACCCTCATCTGACGAATCCAGCGGGTCAGAATATGAACCTGTAGAAAGCAGTGGCAGTCTGAACCAAAGTTCGGATGATGAGGTTGAGGTCCCTGATACCACCAGGCGTACCTGGCCCCGTGTTGCTAGATCACAGGTTGCACAGGATCCGCTTCAAGGGCAGCCAGCAGAGTGGGGCTGGCGTTGTCGGATTACGTGGTGAGGCATACACCAGCAGCGCAGCCCTCCCTGGACCTAGTACCAGCACTGCCGTACAACCTGGTGAAGTGGCGAGCACCAGAAGGGCAGTTGAAGCTGGTACGGTGGCACGTGTAGGATTTTCCCAGTCGCAGCCACTGCACAGACAGGCCCGTAGAGCCCCTAGAGTCCCTGAGGTGCTGGCAAACCCTGATTGACAGCCCCCAATTTCAGCCGCACCAGTAGTTCCCCCTTTCACCGCCCAGTCTGGAGTTTGGGTTGAGACAGCTCAGATCGGATCGGCACTGTTTTTTTTTGAGCTGTTCTTCGCTGCGGAGCTCTTTGACTTAGTTGTGGCAGAAACAAACCAGTATGCCACTCAATTTATAGCCGCCAACCCGGGAAGCTTTTATGCCCAGTCTTTCGGGTGGAAATCCGTCCAAGTTTCCGAACTTAAGACTTTTCTGGGCCTTCTCCTCAACATGGGCCTGACAAAAAAGCATGAATTGCGGTCATATTGGTCCACGAACCCAATTCATCACATGCCCATGTTCTCTGCTGCCATGTCCAGGACACGATTTGAGACCATCCTGCGTTTCCTGCACTTTAGTGATAATAGCACCTCTCGTCCCAGAGGCCACCCAGCTTTTGACCGGCTCCACAAAATTCGGCGCCTCATAGACCACTTTAACACCAAATTTGCAGATTTGTATACCCCTAAGCAAAACATCTGCACAGACGAGTCCCTGATACATTTTACCGGGCGCCTTGGCTTCAAACAATACCTCCCAAGCAAGCGCGCCCAGTATGGGGTCAAATGGTATAAGCTCTGTGAAAGGGCCACAGGCTATACGCACAAATTTCGTGTCTATGAGGGTAAAGATCAGACCTTGGAGCCGGTCGGTTGCCCTGACTACCTGGGGAGCAGTGGGAAGACAGTCTGGGACATGGTGTCACCAATATTTGGCAAGGGGTACCACCTTTATGTGGACAATTTCTACACAAGTGTGCCCCTCTTCAGGCATTTGTTCCTAGAACAGATTGGCTGCTGTGGCACCGCGCGACCTAGTCGCCGGGGCTTCCCCCAACGGCTCGTTGCCACCCGTCTTGCAAGGGGGAAGAGGGCTGCCTTGTGTAACGAAGAACTGCTCGCGGTGAAATGGAGAGACAAGCGTTACGTTTACATGCTCTCCTCCATTCACGCAGACACGACAATCCAAATTGAACGGGCAACCAGTGTCATTGAAAAGCCCCTCTCGGTCCACAACTATAATTTGCTCATGGGAGGGGTAGACTTCAATGACCAGATGTTGGCTCCTTATTTACTCTCCCGCAGGACCAGACGCTGGTATAAGACGGTGTCTGTATACCTAATTCAATTGGCTATGTACAATAGTTTTGTTCTCTACAGTAAGGCTGGGAGAACAGGATCCTTCCTCAAATTTCAGGAAGAGATCATCGAGAACCTCCTGTATCCAGGAGGTTCCGTGGCCCCAAGCACCAGTGTAGTGAGCCGTCTACACAAGCCACAATTCCCCAATGTCGTTGCTGGTACCTCAAACCAAGCGCTACCCTGAAAAAGATGTTGTGTCTGTAGCAGGAGTGGAATAAGGTGTGACACCCGCTATTTCTGTCCTGACTGCCCTGACCACCCTGCCCTATGCTTAGGGGAGTGTTTCCGGAAGTACCACACACAGGTACACTTAGTATCAGGATTGCGTGACACAGGACAGGCACACAGGGCTCTTAGGGCCCTTTCACACAGAGCTGCTGCAAACCTTTCCTTTCACCTGGGACATAGTGCATAATGTACTTCGCTACATCTCTGGGCGATTTGCGCTTTGCACATTGTCCCATGGGGAAGGAGAGGTTTGTCCTATAAAGGTAAGGAAAAAAATAAAATAAAATCACAGGTAAGCAAAAAAGTTAATGTTCTGTTTCAAATGTTATAGAAAGTTAATGTTAATAAATTTGTCTTTTTTTTTTTTACCTTCCAGGTGGACCAACCGATCAACCAGCTGCAGCACTGATGTGCATTCTGACAGAAGCATTGCGCTGCTGTCAGATTACACAAAAGTTGGTGTATGCGGCGCTCCAAGACGAGATTTCTCCTCTGCAGTAAAAAAGATACGTTTGCCGAGGCATATGAGCTGAGGAGGCGGCAGTGTTCATATGCTTTGGCAAACAGTTTGTATATATAAAAAAAAAAAAATTAATGCAATGATTTATTCATCCACATCGATTGATGTGAATGGAGAAATCGGGTTTGCCAGGGCATATGGGCTGAGTGGGTTTGGATGTTGGGCGGAGCTCCTATGTCCTGGCAGATGCCTTTTTGGCAGAAATTTTTTCATCCACATTGATCGATGCGAATGAAGAAATCTGTGCCGTTAATTTTTTCTCATTACCCGTATGCTCAATATAAGGAGAATAGCAGAAACTCCTAATGCTGGCCATACATGTAATGATTGTGGAGACCCTCAAATGCCAGGGCAGTACAAACACCCCACAAATGACCCCATTTTGCAAAGAAGACACCCCAAGGTATTCGCTGAGTGGCATATTGAGTCCATGAAATATTGAACTTTTTGTCCCAAGTTAGCGAAAAGGGAGAGTGAGAAAAAACTAAAAATCAATTTCCGCTAACTTGTGCCCAAAAAAAAAATCTTCTATGAACTCGCCATGCCCCTCATGGTATACCTTGGGGTGTCTTCTTTCCTAAATGGGGTCACATTTGGGGTATTTATACTGCCCTGGCATTTTAGGGGCCCTAAAGCGTGAGAAGTCTGGAATCCAAATGTCTAAAAATGCCCTCCTAAAAGGTACTCATTGGAATTTGGGCCCCTTTGCGCACCTAGACTGCAAAAAAGTGTCACACATGCGGTACCAGGAGAAGTAGGGCAATGTGTTTTGGGTGTGACAACTTTGTATAAAAAAAATTGAAAAGTTGTCTTTTACAGAGATATTTCTCTCACCCAGCATGGGTATATGTAAAAATACACCCCAAAACACATTGCCCTACTTTTTCTGAGTACGAAATACCACATGTGTGACACTTTTTTGCAGCCTAGTTGCACAAAGAGGCCCAAAATCTAATGAGTACTTTTAGGATTTCACAGGGCATTTTTACGCATTTGGATTCCAAACTACTTCTCACGCTTTAGGGCCCCTAAAATGCAAGGGCAGTATAAATACCCCACATGTGACCCCATTTTGGAAAGAAGACACCCCAAGGTATTCCATGAGGGGCATGGTGAGTTCATGTAAAATTAGATTTTTTTGTCACAAGTTAGTGGAATATGAGACTTTGTAAAAAAAAAAAAAATCATTTTCCGCTAACTTGTGACAAAAAAATAAAAACTTCCATGAACTCACTATGCCCATCAGCGAATACCTTAGGGTGTCTACTTTCTGAAATGGGGTCATTTGAGAGGCGTTTCTACTGTCTGGGCATTGTAGAACCTCAGGAAACATGACAGTAAGCCTTTCATGTGCAGTACCACAAGGGTAAACTCAACCTCCATGTAGTCAGGCTGGTGCTCATATTGCCACCTATCAATAGCACCATCATATCATCTAAAGACAGTATAAATGGATGAATTCTGAATACAGCACTCCACTTTCTGAAGTATTTACCCCCCTCCACCATCACGATCCATAATTATCCAACAGAAAAACACATTTCTTCAGATTTTCCTTCAAAGCAACTGCTGTCATCTTGTTCCTGATAAACTATACTTAATTGTCATCTTGGCTAAAAGCGGATGTGTTGAAATCTTGTTCTGACTCAATTTGATTAAGTGTATCCACATTTAAATCACCTTGTGCTCGCCTGCCACAATTATACCCATTACAGGACAAGCTCTTTTAAAAGCTCAAAATTGCAGGATTTACTTTTCAATCCGAGATCTACAGGTATATCAAATTCATCGATTCCATCTCGAGCTCCGAGAACATGAAAAAGAGAGGAAGCCTTTTGTAGGCTCCATATGTCCTTGGTAACCCCGCAGGACGCAAAGTTTCTATTCAGAATGATTTCAAGGCTTCGCGAGTTAAAAGCTGTCCTGTTTGTCCGATGCGTCCCTCACTCCAGTTCTTCACAATGCGTCTTCAGCCGCCTAAAAATTAAAGTGCTTCTTGAGAGCGAATTCATTTTCTAAAAAGTGAATCTGTTTCCATTAGTCCCCCTGTGTCACATCTTGTGAACAGTACAAAGCTATCTATCTGACTATATAGTCTACATTGCAATAACCATGGTGCTCACAGCTGACGCCTCTCGATAGAAAGAACGGTTTCAGTTCTATACACAACGGCTTTCGTAGTTTGACACAACCACATCAGACACAACATTTTGTGCTGAATTTTATTAACGGTTTACATATTCTAGGTCTCCTGTTTTACCGGAAGATTTATAACCAAATACAGCCATATGGTGCCTAAATAATACCCGTATACAGTATTCCATATATTGCTCACATAACACTGCCATATACAGTATTTCCTACAAAATACAGCAGTTCAGAGCCCAAATACAACTGCTCTTCGATATCCAAATATTACCACCATATCACGCCTAAATGCACATACACACCTGAATGTGCAGGAGGTGAAAGCAGTCAAAAATGAAAATGAAAAAACTAAAACTGAAATGCAAATACTTTTTTGACATTTCACTTGCCACCCACGTCTGATAATTTCATGCTAGCATTAAAAATAAAGTGAAATAATTTCAATTTGCAATTAGTTTTCCACTCAAGCATGGATAATATGAAATAAAGATGAAATTAAAAGTAAACAAGCCTTTTGTCATCTAATTTTCATTTATGTCATTTAACTATTTTTACTCATACCAGTATTTTATGGTCAAATTAAAATACAAAATGGATAAATGTGTAAAGGAAAGTGGGTGTGAACCGACTGTGCCAACTAACCAGTTTGACTTAGAGCTAAACCTAACGGCGTTGTCCTGGTGGTTCCCTGGTATTGAACCCTGTACCGGTATCTGGTCTTTGCTGCAATGAAAAAACCAGGCCGCTACCTCCTGGAGTAGTCCTGGTGTAGTTGACAGCCGATCCACAAAGGTCAGAGACATTGGTGCAAAGCAACAAGGACTCAGGCAGCAGGTATAGCCTTGAACAAAGTCCAAGGTCAGGGCAGGCTGAGTATGTGTGTATTCTAGATAGCAGTTCCAAGGTCAGAGCAGGCGACAAGGAGTAGAATCTGTAGACAGCCAGGGTACAGTACACAGGTAATCAGACAAGAGATCACATCCTAAACAGTTCCTAGAAACTAGAAAACCTCAAAACTCAGGCAAGGAGGTTGATCCATAGCCTCGTTCAGGGGTCAGCAACCTTTGGAACTCTGGCTGTTCTGCAACTACAACTCCCAGCATGCTCCATTCATTTCTATGAGAGTTATGGAAAGAGCAGAGCAAGTATGCATGTTGGAAGTTGTAGTTTCACAACACCCGGAGTGCCGGAGGTTGCCTACCCCTGGCCTAGGTAAATAGAATGGCGGTTCAGCACCTTAATCAGCAGCTAGACAGACAGCAAGAAGAAGGGATTAACTTTGGCAGTGCTGAAAGGAGGTTCACTGAGCATTGGTTCCAATACACACAGACGGAGAGGAACAATGCATGCACCTGTTTGGAACAGAAGGACAGTGGCGAGCACGGAGCGCCAGTGTGACAGTACCCCTCAACCCCCCTTTACTCCCTCTCTTCTTATAGCCGGATTGTGCCAGGAATTTTTTCAGGATGACTGGAGCATTAATGTTCTCTGCGGGTTCTCAAGACCTTTCCTCAGGACCAAAACCCTTCCAATCCACAAGAAAAAAGATATTGTCCCTGACCTTCTTTATATCCAATATATTGCTGATCCCAAGTTCATCTTCAGCACCAACAGGAACAGTAACGGAAGACTTGGAGAAGCGGTTTAACACCAGGGGTCTGAGAAGAGACTCATGAAAGGAATTAGAAATGCAGTGAAATGCTTGGCTGAAGTAAAGAAACAAATAGTTCTCTAGAATCTGATTAGTTCTCTCCACTTGCCCGTTAGACTGTGAATGATATGCAGAGGAGAAATCCAGATTCACTTTTAACAACTTGCATAGGGGCCTCGAGAATTTAGAATTAAATTGTACTCCTCTATCAGAAATTATAGACATTTATTAAGACCAGCTGGTCTTAATCCCTCTGCTCTGCTGGTGGATGTGCCAAAGTTATATAGAAGCGCAGACCACATGCTTTAATGTATGCCAGCTCCCTTGCTGGCATAGGTTAAGGCCATGGTGTGGAAAATTATGAATGACACGGGCCAGGCGCCCTCTTCCCCGCCCAGGACACCCACCCCTTCACTTCGCAAAAATGTCGTGAGCGGTGTAAGATCACATATTACATCAGAGGGTAGTCCACACAAGGGAATCAAGTGTGCCATCTTTGAAAAGTGATCTACCACTACCTAGATCATGGTACAGCCAGAGGAGCGAGGAAGATCCGTAATAAAGTCCATCTCAATGTGTTGCCATTAGGCATCAGGTACAAGCAAAGGAAGAAGTAGACCGGCTGACCTCTACCTGAAAGATTCTAGATCTTTTGAACATCTAGATGGAGAGATGGCTACCATTAGTGCCTAATAATTAATTGAAAGATCTTACACCCCCAGAATGCCCTGCATCCATGATTCCAGAGAAGAACCCTTTTATTTCTGCCCAATGGAACATAAGTCTTTCCAGGAGGAATGTTTCTAACCTGTACAGAAGCACCAGAAGTACAGGTTGGATCTATTATATGTTATGGAGGCTCTTCCCGGTCTGTGGAGTCACAGGATCTGGATAAGGCATCAGCCTCAATGTTCTTATCTACATAATAGAAGTGTAACTGGAAAGTAAAGTGGGCAACCAATTAGGACCAATGTGCTTGATGGGGATTGAGTCTCTGAGCTGATTAAAGATTTGTCAAATTTTGATGATCGGCGTAAATGATGATAGGGTCATTGGCACCCTCAAGCAAATGGTGCCACTCCCCCAAAGCCAATTTAATGGCTGGTAATTCTCTGTTCCCAATTGAGTGGTTATTAGTGTTGTGCGAGCATGCTTGGCCGAACACCATTTTGACTTGCTCAAGTCTCCTACGCAGCCAATAAACGTGCGCGGTGGTACTGGCACTCACTGTAATGCAGTAGTCATGTATAGCACTGTATAGCACCTGGTGACACGTGGTTCGGTGGCTCAGTCTTAGTCAGGGAGAGCTGCAGCAGAAGGGACAGATAGTGTAGGGACAGGAATAGTTTTTTTTTTTCAGGCAGGGTTTAGTGTTGAAAGGTGTTAGAGAGCCAAAAGTCCTTTTAAGGACTATTGTTTTATCTGGCTGCAATATATATTATTAGCGCAACCTGCGCTAAATTGCATGCAATTGTTTGGCCGCTGCTGACAGTGACACAACCTCTGCTTCATCTGTGTTACATTTGCGCATCCTAAATATCTGTGACATTCAGTGCAATTGTTTGGCCGCTGCTGACAGCGACATTACCTGCACTACATCTCCTGTATAACGTTTGCACATCCTAAATATCTGTGACATTCAGTGAAATTTTTTATTAGCCGCTGGTGACAGCGACATTACCTACGGTACATCTCCTGTATAACGTTTGCGCATACTAAACATCTGTGACATTCAGTGTAATTTATTTGCGCATACACTTACAAAACCTGCGCTACTGTACGTGTGACATACTTGCAAGCATATATACCATTTAATATGCTCAAGGCGAGCAGTAAGGGACGGGGAAGTGGCCGTGCTGCTGATGGTGCACGCAGAGGCCGTGGCCCTGAGCGCGGTGAAACTGTGCCTGCTGCCAGAACACAAGAAACACACTCATCAACGATACCTAGATTCATGTCCCAGTTTGCAGGGCGGCACAGGACACTACTCTCGAAGTCAGACCAGTGCGACCAGTTGGTCATTTGGATTGCAGCAGATAATGCTTCCAGTCGGGTAAGCACCACCCCGTCTTCCACAAAGTCCAGTCTCAGTAGCCAAGAGTCTGGTCAACAGAATCCTCACCCTGATCCTCCTTCCTCCTACCATGGAAAGTCAAACAAGTGATCCCACACTCAGATATTCCAAGGAGCTCTTTTCATAGTCATTCCTTGATTTGGGCCTCTCGCCAAGCCCGCTTGAAGTGGGACATGAGGAGATCTTGTGCACTGATTCCCAAACTCTTGAGCATCCACAGTCAGAAGAAGATGACGGTGGGGAACGGTAATTAGTGTTTCACGAGGTGGATGGTGATGAGACACAGTTGCCAATAAGTTAACAGCAATTAGTGTCTCAAGAGGTTGATGATGAGGATGAGACACAGTTGTCAATAAGTGAGGTTCCTGTTAGGTCCGCAAGTCAGGAGGATGACCAGAGTGAAGAAGTGGAAGAGAAGGAGGTGGACATTGAAATTACTTACCCAACCTGGGAAGATGGCAAGCTGAGCGAGGACAGCAGTACAGAGGGGGGGGGGGGGGGGGTTCCGCAGCACCGCAACAGGCTGGAAGAGGCAGTGGGGTGGCAAAATGGAGAAGGCGGGCCACACCAAACAGGCCCACAATTGTTCCCCGGAGCAAACCCCTTGTGGCAATCATCCCTTGCCAACGGGTAGGTGTTCCGCAGTCTGGCGCTTTTTGGAGGAAAGTGCGGCCGAAAAAAGAATTGTCATTTGCAACCTGTGCCATACCAAAATGAGCAGGAGCGTGAACACTAGCAACCTCACCACCATCAGCATGATCCGCCACATGGCTTCAAAGCACCCTAATAGGTGGGCCAAACGCCTGGGTCGACAATCAGTGTCTGCGGGTCACACCACTGCCTCCTCTTCCCCTGTGTTAAGTGCTGGCCAATCCCCTGTCCAAGATGCAGGCACGGATGCCTGCCGCCATGCACCTGGACCTTCGCAAGCACCATCAGCTAGCACATCCACTTCTGTGTCCCAGCGCAGCGTACAGATGTCCATACCTCAGGCCTTTGAACGAAAGCGCAAATACCCAGCCGCTCACCCACAGACCATAGCACTAAATGCGCACCTTTCCAAATTGCTGGCTTTAGACTTGTGGACAAGCCTGATGTCAGCGGCCGTCCCTCATTACTCAGTCCCCAGCCGCCACTATTTTTCCCGGTGTGTCGTCCCCGCCTTACACCTGCATGTGTCCCGTAACATCACCCATGCCCTGACCAACACAGCTATTGGGAAGGTCCACTTAACGACTGACACATGGACAAGTGCTTTTGGCCAGGGACGCTACATTTCCCTGATAGCACACTGGGTGAAAGTTGTGGAGGCCGGGAGGCCAATTTGCCTGAGCTACTGGTGAAAGGGCGTCGCGTGTGTGCCCATTTCCGCTGCAGCAGCTCTTGCAATTGCCAGTTCAGCGACTGTTGTGCGACGTGAGCACGAGCTGGAACTCCACATTCCACAAGTTGGCCAGGCTTTGTGAGCAGCAGAGGGCAGAAGTGGAATGCCAGCTGCAACATGGTCGTCGCCTTTCCAGTCAGCTTCCGCTCTTCACAAGCGATGAGTGGGCATGGATGTCTGACCTCTGTGAGGTTTTACGCAACTTTGAGGAATCAACACAGATGGTGAGCGGCGATGCAGCTATTATCAGCGTAACCATCCCACTTCTGTGTCTACTCAAATGCTTGTGGCTCACAATGAAGGCGGACGCTTTGCATGTGGAAGAGGTGGAAATGGAAGACATTACACAGGGTGATAGCCAGACCACCCTCCGTTCGTCTTCTCAGCGCAAATTGGATGATGAGGAGGAGGAGGAGCAGGAGACGGTTGCCTCCCCCACAGAGGGTAATACCCATAGCAGGTTTATTCCATCTGTTTAGCGTGGATGGGTCGAAGAGGAGGATGAGGATGAGTAGATTGAGAGTTATCCTCCTGATGAGGACAGCGAAGTCTTGTTTGGTGTGACTCTTGCACACATGGCTGAATTTATGTTAGGCTGCCTTTCCTGTGACCCTCACGTTATACGCATTTTGGCTAACAACAATTACTAGTTCTTCACCCTTCTCGAAAACTTCTCATCTCTCATTCTTGTGGTGGAGAATACTAGCAAAACAGTGCAATACCAGAAGGTCCTTGTGGAAAATTGCTCCAAAAATTTCCAACTGACAACGCTGGCGGCAGAGTACGTAGTTCCTTTTGCAACCGAGGAGGGGAGGGGAACACACAGCAGTTCCAACAGAGTCATGGAAACACTTTCCAAGGCCTGGGACACTTTCATGACACCCCGCCAGCACCCTCACCCTGATGCGCGGCCTAGAGTCACAAGGAGGGAAAAGTTTTGGAAGATGGTGAAGGAGTACGTAGCAGACAGTGTCAGCGTCCTCAGTGATCCCTCTGTGCCTTACAACTATTGGGTGTCCAAGCTGGACACGTGGCACGAACTGGCGCTCTACGCCTTGGAGGTGCTGCCCTGCCACCAGCGTTTTGTCAGAGCTGGTATTTAGTGCTGCTGGGGGCATAATAACTGATAAGCACATCCGCCCGTCGACTGAAAATGCTGGCAGGTTGACTCTTATCAAAATAAACAAGGCCTGGATTGCCCCTGACTTCTCGACTCCACCAGAGGAATGCGGCTGAACATAAAGGCACTTTAAATGTGGCTTTTATGGTGTTTTGAATACACTGTATTCTCATGCACCCCTTCCACCACTAAAAAAAGGGTATATGGTTAAATTTTTATTTTCTCGTCCTCCTCCATCATATCAACATGCTTATTAGGCTGCCCTCGCCCATAATGTTTTAGATGGTCAGATCAGCAGCAGACCCTCACCCCTAATGTTTTAGATGGTCAGATCAGCAGCAGGCCCTCGCCCCTAATGTTTTAGATGGTCAGATCAGCAGCAGGCCCTCACCCCTAATGTTTTAGAGGGTCAGCTCAGCAGCAGACCCTCACCACTAATGTTTTAGATGGTCAGATCAGCATCAGGCCCGCACCCCTAATGTTTTAAAGGGTCACCAGCAGGCCCTTGCTCCTAATGTTTTTGAGGGTCACCAGCAGGCCATCAATCATAATTTTTCAAGGGTGTGTATGATGCCCTACTTTATGTGTAATAAATGGTGTATTGGAGTGCCGGTTCCTTGTAATTTTTGGCAGCCCTTTCACTTAGTGCATAGGCTTTATGAGTGTAGGTGCAGTGACCAGGAATGGGTACACTGATGCCACTTATGCAGTGGGCCAGGATACTGGTGGATAATAGTCTGTATTTGTTTTTGACGCCAATTGCAGCGTGCGCAGGGTACTACCACAGGGCCCTTCCAAGGTGTTATAACGCACGTCCCAGATTAGGAATGCCAGAGTGGTGTAATGGCCTATAATGTCTCTATAAGGTGGTGATAATTGTGTCAACGGTGTCTCCTACCTGGGTACAGCTGGACTCCTGGCTCACTTGCAATAGATTTGAGTGTAGTGATAGTAGGAGTAATAGAGGATATTTGCAGCAGAAATTATGTCCAGACCTTTAGATGAAGTTCAAATGTTTCTTTACTGAAGATAACTTGCATCCAAGCAGTATACAGCTTTGGTCTCTGTTCCCAGCAGGTTTTGTCAATCATTGGCAGGAATACATACTTCTGCTTTATGTGAGTTTGCAGAATAAGTCGTCTTCTTGGTAGCTCTGTAACTGTGGCAGGAATTAATCTTCTGCACCTTTCTATAACTTCTGCTTTGTGGGGACAGACTAGCTGAGGAGGAATGGCTTCTCCTAGGTCTCTGGACTTAACTCACAGATGATTTCTCAGGAGATGCTTTCTTCCTCGAACTCTGGAGGTTGTCTGTGGTTCTCTGCTTTTTTTCATCCAGCTGAGCTGATGTTGCTCAGGCTGGGTATATGATCAGGTCTCAGCCGAGACAAGATCCTTGCTGTCTTCCCTAAGTAGGGGATCTCCTACACACACTTTCTCTGGTTACTAGAAAACCTCAAAACTCAGGCAAGGAGGTGGTTCATATGTTTATAATTCCAATAAGGGACACCCTATGTTCAGTCTGGTGCTGATTAACATCTATTTACATTTTGAGCCCAACCTACTAACTAAGGCTACTTTCACACCTGCGTTAGGTGCGGATCCGTCTGGTATCTGCACAGAAGGAGCCGCACCTATAATGCAAACAATTGCATCCGTTCAGAACGGATCCGTTTGCATTATTCTTAAAAAAAAAAAGTCTAAGCCAAAACGGATCCGTCCTGACTTACATTGAAAGTCAATGGGGGACAGATCCATTTTCAACTGCACCATATTGTGTCAGTGAAAACGGATCCGTCCACATTGACTTACATTGTAAGTCAGGACGGATTTGTTTGGCTCTGCATCGCCAGGTGGACACAAAAACGCTGCAAGCAGCGTTCTGGTGTCCGCATCCAGAGCGGAATGGAGGCTGAACGGAGACAAACTGATGCATTCTGAACGGATCCTTATCCATTCAGAATGCATTGGGGCTGAACTGATCCGTTTTGAACCGTTTGTGAGATCTCTGAAACTGATCTCACAAATGGAATTCGAAACGCCAGTGTGAAAGTAGCCTAACATCTATTTGAACAAGGAACAACTTGAGAATTAAAATAAAAAAAAACATAACATGGAAATGAAAAAATGTAAAGTGAAAATTAAATAAGCAGAAGTCGGCACTTTTCATTTTAATTTGACTTCAGGGATAAAAAATGAATCGTAAATTGTCGCTTTGCCTTTCATTTATCTATTTTACATTTTAATTTTTAATTTCACCTTAAAATACCAGTATGGATAAAGATAATTAAATGAAAAAGATGAAAAATAAATGACAAAAGTCTTGATTCTTTCATTTTATTTTTGTCACATATCACCCATGCTTGAGTGGAAAGTTTAATTGCAAATGAAATTTTTTCATTTTATTTTTAATTCTAAGGCGATTCGAGGGTCTTCCAACTCATCCTAGCAGATGTTGGGGAAGAGAAGGATTGGGTAGTTGGAACCCAAATTTTAAACATGCTGACAAATGTTATTCCTGTTTCTTTCCAGGCTCCATTGCCTAAAGGGGGCCCAAATACTCTTTTACCACATAGGAAGACAAGTGTTATAATTTTAACATGGTGGGGGCCCAAGGAGCTTTAGGGTACCATACAGGTGGCAGCTGTCTCCATTGAACACTGGGGTTCTTCATCCTGGGAGTATCTTTATTCTATTCTCTTTGTCACCTCCTAAACTTTGGCTCCTTCCACATCTGCATTTTTAATTCACTGTATCTGCCATAGCTGGATAGTGCCATGCACCGCTAGATCCCCACTGACTACAGCGGGATCCGATACGGGATATGGTGAAATTCAGCCACCTGTTCCTCTGCCATAAAAGCCTTCTGGATGAAAAAACGCAGATGTGAAAGTAGCCTTTGTATAACCTTGCTGAATGAAAAATGTTCTGAACACATTTCTGGTCTGACAATGGGCAGACAAGAATATGGATGAGAAGAGTCAAGAGAATGTTCTACATAACTGGAGATACCTAAAATGAAAGCAATGATGTGGAGACTTCTAATTTTATATGGATGCAAATAGTTTTTATTGTGCCTGTGATCAGGGCTGGCCTCACATTAGATGGCACCCTGTGCAGGGTGTCTTTAAGCTGCCCCACCACCACCACCTTTCAACTACCATAGGGTTTGGAAATCAGTTAGCAAATAAAGCGATGCCATTTAGTTTACTTAATTCAAGAATTACAGAAGCACCGGAGGGCGGAGGCTGCATGTCATGTATATTCACTGTACTCCTTGCTGCAGGCTACAAATAACTTCACATTGTGGTCGTGGCAACCAGGTACGTACCTGACCCTACCTGGGATACCCTAACCCTAAGCGGTCAGAGTTGTGCCGCAACCGCGTCGTGGAGGGACGCCTGAAGGAGGGCATCCCCTTTGAGAGTAACAGGTAAAAAGGGGTGGGTGGGAGGGAGAACTCTGCACGTCGTACACATGTGGGAGGGCGCCGGCCGTTGAAGTAGGCAGCCAAGCCCCTCCCACAAATACAGGCCAATGAATCGGCCTTACACTTGTGGTCGTGGCAACCAGGTACGTACCTGACCCTACCTGGGATACCCTAACCCTAAGCGGTCAGAGTTGTGCCGCAACCGCGTCGTGGAGGGACGCCTGAAAGAGGGCAAAAGACATACTGATAGGCAGAAGTAATTTATTGCGACGTTATTACAAAGCCAGGTTCTGAAAAGCTGCTGACATTTCAGTTTCGGGGTGAGGTATATAACGGGTGAAACATGACGAGTGCCAACGCCCTAACTTCTGAATAACATGTGCTGGCACTCGATTTTTGGATGCCGCGGACGCAGCACCTATGCGGAATGAATGTCCTGAAATAGTGGTGGGGTCACAGCCCAGGCTGGCCACCAGTGACCTAACATGGGATACGAACTGGTGGGTGGTGAGTGGAACCACCCCGAAGGGCAACAGTGGACTGTTTGGCCCGGACCCTGACAAGGCAGACCGTAGCTGACGGAGCACCGTGACGGGGCACCATTGGTGTGACGTGGGAAAGAAGGATACCGGGACAGGGGGGCCCACCTGGGAGGTTTTGGACGTCTTGAGCAGTAGTGTGAACCCTTCGGTGTTCTGGACCAGCTGGCTGACCGTGAGGAACTTGCTACTGCCAGAAGAACAAGTGAACTCCCCAGGCCTCAGAAAGCCGTAGAAGGCTAGATAGATGGCGGATTTGAGTACCAAGCTGGGCAAAACCCCGAAAGGATTACTGTCCAGGACGTCGGATAGTCTACGGAAAAGGGGGCCGGTGACCGCTTGCCTGCGCACTTGGCCTTGAGGTCCGCATTTGCTCAAACCCTTGAGTGCGGCTTTGACAGCATGCATGGTGAACACTGACGGTCGTTCGGGATGACTAACAGAGAGGAAATGTTGCACTCCCGCCAGGTACGACCTCACCGTACTGTGGGAGAGCTTGTGCACTGAGTGGCAGTAGCCAATGAACGCCAGGATGTGCTCTGGAAAACTGGATTCCCCCTGAGGACATTCCCCTCGGAACCTGCAGAACGTCTTCCACCCGGTGTGGTATGCTCTGGTTGTGTTGGGCGAGAGAGAATTGTGAATCAAAGCGTGGGCCGTCTCAAGGTGGTCGGTTACGCTAGTATTAAGGACTCGTGAGGAGGAACGGTGGCGCCTGTCGCATCTGCCTCTGGCATGATCTGTAAGAAACGGGAGAAGTTAGCCCTCGATAAGGCGTCAGCAGCCAAGTTTTGCGCACCTGGCACATGCGCACTATGAACATGGAAATGGTGACGTAGGGAGAGCTGTACTAACCGTCTGAGGAAACACATGACGTGGCTTGATTTTGACAACCCACTGTTTACGATGTCTACCACAGCTGCATTGTCAGTCACAAACAGGACAGACCGATTCGCCCAAAGACTGCCCCATATGTGGGCGGCTACCACAATGGGGTACAGCTCGAACAGTGCCGAGGTTTGGAGGAACCCCGGGATTAGTTCCACCTCGGCAGGCCATCCGTCTGCAACCCAGTGGGTGCCAAAAATTGCGGCAAACCCTGTGCTGGCCGCCGCGTCTGAGAAGACTATGGGGGACTGACTCGACAGCTCGGGAACGAATAGGGACACCCCGTTCCACCGGCCCAGAAAATGGTCCCACATACGTAGATCCGCTAAGGCCTGACTGTCCAGATGCACTGGGCTGTCCTGCTCCGGGGCGGTGCTTAAAGGGGTTGTCCAGGTTCAGAGCTGAACCCGGACATACCCTTATTTTCACCCCGGCAGCCCCCCTGAGCCTAGCATCGGAGCATCTCATGCTCCGATGCGCTCCAGTGCCCTGCGCTAGATCGCGCAGGGCACGGGCTCTTGTGTTTTCAATAACACACTGCCGGGCGGTAACTTCCGCCCAGCAGTGTGTTCGGTGACGTCACCGGCCCTGAGGGGCGGGCTTTAGCTCTGCCCTAGCCGTTTTACTGGCTAGGGCAGAGCCAAATCCCGCCCATCAGTGCCGGTGACGTCACCGGGGTTCCTGTCGGCCCCATAGAGAGCCCCGGTACGTCACCGGAACTCAGAAAAATGCCTTTGCCCTGTGCAATTTAGCGCAGGGCAAAGGAGAGCATCGGAGCATGAACTGCTCCGATGCTCATGTCAGGGGGGCTGCCTGGGTGAAAATGGAGGGCTGTCCAGGTTCAGCTCTGAACCTGGACAACCCCTTTAAGAGCGCCAGCAGGCGGGATATGAACGTTCTGCCCTGCGGAATGATGCGCATGGCAAAATTTAACATGCCCAGTAGAGACTGAAGATCAGTCTTAGTGACCACGGATGTGACTGAAAACCTGTGGATGACTTCTCTGATTCTCGTTAGCTTGTCCGCAGGTAACCTAGCTAACATGTGCTGGGAGTCTAACTCGATGCCCAGAAAGGTGATCACTGTGGACGGGCCCTCTACTTTCTTGGGGGAAACTGGTACCCCCAACTGGGAAAAACACCTTAGCAGCTTCCCCAACTCCAGGGGAATTGCCCCTGGCCTCTCAATCAGTAGGAAGTCATCTAAGTAGTGGATGACGAATTCACAGCGGACCTTGTGTACCAAAACCCAGTGGAGGGCCTGAGCCAACTGATCGAAGAGCCACGGGCTGCTCTTGGAACCGAAGGTGAGTTTTGTAGCGAAATAATACAGGCCTCTCCACCTGATACCGTGCCATTGCCAGAGTGCTGGCATGATGGGGAGCAATTTAAAGGCATCCGATATGTCGGCTTTGGACAACATGGACCCGGGACCTGTCTTCATGATGATGGCGATAGCCTGGTCTATAGAAGAATATCTCATGCCAACTTCTTCCGAAGGAATGAGGGAGTTGAGGCTGGGGACCTGGGAGCCATGTGGGGCAGACAAGTCAATGATGAGTCTCTCCTTCTTGCTGAACTTGCCTGTGACTACCCCCACAGGACTGACTCTCCACCGTTGAAAGGGGGGCACTCCGAAAGGACCGATTAAGAACCCTTTGTCTAACTCGGCCTCTATGAGTATGTCTACGGAGCCAGGATTCCTTTCGGCTGACTGAAGGTTCCTGCACTCGTATGTGACCTCTGGAGTCGTGATTAACCCCGTATGGAAACCCTCATGAAACCCTGATACCAGGAACTGCACAAACCCTGGATTGTGGTGACCTCGCAATTGTTCCTGTAAACAACTAGTATTGACCACGCTCATGTAATTCTTCACCGATTTTAATGAGCAAGCTACTCGGGGGTGGGCCCTGAAACAGTTGGTACAGATATGTAACAAACGGCATTGCCCGAAATTACAAGATGCGTAATTAAAATTGTTACATATCTGGGCCCTACCTAACTGGACGATGGGTCGTCCTAGCTTATCTACAGAACTGGGGGGTCTGAAGACGTCGAGTGGTCCAGCTGAAGAGCCGGAGGGGTATGATGCCGTGCTGACAGCTGATTTATGGCACCACTCTACAGAGTGGAAGATAGACTGACAGGCAGAACAGGAGGGAGCTTTCAGGCCTGCAAAGTGTCTGCAGAATAACTCGGTGTCCAAGATGGACCAGTCTGTGACATGTTGGAATTGGGACAGGGCCGCTGCTGCTTTGGCTGAAAATGAACAGTGATAATCGTAGAATGCATTCCCACCATACCTATGACCCAATTCTGTGACCCGAAAGAGGTACAGGTCTAGTTCCTCCCTCCTGTCCGGCCTGGCAGTACATATAACGTCCCTGAAAAGGCTGAAAGCCATGACGAACTCCGGAATAGTCAACTTGCGATTGAGCCGGTGGTCGCGGCTTCTCAGCACCACGAGACTTCCCCGCAAGCTATGACCTTGTTGTCAGACAGGTCCCTGGAGGCTATTAGTAGTGAAGCGAGATTGACATCCCTACCCTCTAGGATGTCTTTTCTGATGCTGACGGGGACAAAATGAGACGGAGTCACGTTGGGGACTGGCTGGGCAGTGCGAATATCTGCTACGGCAGAGGTGGAGGCGACCGGAAGCTCGGGGGAGGAAATTGGTAAGACTGAGTTGTGAGCCTCGACTGACTCCAGTCTAGCCTGCATGGACGTGACGGCAGACGTCAGATTGTTCAACATGACGTGTAATTGGGCCAGCGATGTTTGTATCGTGGTCGCGGGGGGATCACCGCTGTTGGGCACCAGGGAGTCTTTCCATAGCCGGTGTAGCTCCGCTTTTCTGGCAGATGCCAGGAAAGGAACGCCCCGCCTCGTTAGCTCCGCAATCAGCTTGGGAATGGTCCAAGCACGCAGGGATAGTGTACTGCCCCCTTCGGACGTCCCTGCTGCGTTTTCGTCCACTGATGCTTCAACAATGTCTGACGCGTGCGACATCACAGCTGTGGAAACAGTAACGTAAGGTGACCGACTAACCTAGACGACCACCGGTATCCGTGAGACTGTTTGATAATGTGGTAGAAAAGGTGCACTGTCCCTGTGAAGCACGCACACTAACACCCGAAGAGCCGTGAAAGAGTGGCCAGGAACCGCCACCCGGAAGTACACGCAAGGAGACCTGACTTACTTACCAACTGAGGAACTCTGCACTCTGACCCCCGCGGATGTTTAAATGGAAAAAAGGAACAACCTGGACGTAAAACAGTGTATGAGACACCCCCTTGCTAACGGTCAATGCCTCCCCGTCCACCGATGTGAACCCCCACTACCTTGTTCGAAAAGCAAACTCGAGTGAGATCCTAGACTGACTTCTCTGTTTTTTTTTTTTTTTTTTTTTTTTTTTTAACTCTTCCAGACCTGGGAAACAAACAACACAAAAAAAAAAAACAGTCAATGCATGAGGCTCAACTGATAGAGCATGAGCTGTGAGCTGTGGGTTTGACCGATGGATGGGAGTGGCGTCGATTGACATTGTCCACCCCCTGGCTCTACCTGTCGTTTGTGATGAACCCCTACCTATCTAAGCGGCACGGCGGCCCGTGCCAGACTTTAGGTGTGGGCGAGGAGCGGGCCATTGCGTCCCCCACCGTGCTCCACGGCAACCGCGTGGGGAGCGCGGAGCTCCCTGGCACCGAGGACCAAGTGGGGGGATTCCTTTGGGCAACGGCTCGCGCCTCACGCAACACGATTTGGGTGCCACGTGGAGAGCTAACGCGTGTCCCTGATAGGGTGCGCAGTGCGGGGGGGCCCCCTCCGTCCGAGGGCTGGCCCGCCCGCCGGCTGAGCACTCCTACCGCGTGGGGAGCTGCGCAGCCCTCTGGCATGAACCGGCACAGGGAGGGCCCCCGGTGGTGAGGGCCTATCCCTGCCGATGACGGAAATGCCGCGTGGGGGGCCTCGCCGGTCCCTGATGGAGTGCTCAGTGCGGGGGTGCCCTCCTCCGTCTGAGGGCCGACCCTCCGCCGGCTGGGCACATCCACCGCGTGGGGAAACAGCGCTGCCCCCTGGCATGATTTGGGATAGGGGGAAGCTTTATATGACACAGCCTCCCCCCTTACCAACTGAGGACGTGCCGCGTGGGAGGCCCACCGCTCCCTGGTGGAGTGCTCAGTGCGGTGGTGCCCCCCTTCGTTTGAGGGGCCGACCCACCGCCGGCTGGGCATCTCCACCGCGTGGGGACACAGTGCTGCCCCCTGGCATGGACTGAGATGGGGGGGAGCCTGTATGGCCCAGCCCCATCCCTATTGTGGAAAGGAGGGGCCACGTGGTGCCGCCTCGCTCCCCGGTAGAGCACTCGTAGCAGGGGTGCCTCCCCTCAACTGGGGGGGGGGCGGCCCGCCGCTGAAAGAGCGCGCCCACCACGTGAGGGAGCGGGGCAGCACTGGCTGGACATTTGGAGGCGTGGGAGGCGGGCTGAGGAGGCGGGCGGGGGGGGCCTCTCCCGGCCGTGGACCCCGCCCCCCCGCCGGTGAGTAACCGCCATGTTCGAGACCTGGGCGGTGGAGGAGGAGTGCGGTCTCCGTCGGCTCCACCACCTCCGCCGGATTAACAAAGTGCCGCTGCCTAACGGGCAGGAGGGAACCCTCTTCCCGTCGAGGCCCCGCCTCCCGCTGTGCCGAGACTTGTAGCGAAGTGGTCCGGAGCATGGGGACCCCTGCTTACCAACGGGGCCGACCGCCAACCAGACGTCCACTTACCTTGCCTGCTGACACGGAATTCCAGGTACGAACGCACACTTCCGGAGAACTCTGCACGTCGTACACATGTGGGAGGGTGCCGGCCGTTGAAGTAGGCAGCCAAGCCCCTCCCACAAATACAGGCCAATGAATCGGCCTTACACTTATCACATTATCTCCTAAGTGACAGACCACTGAAATTTTATGTGGAAAAGAATGCACATCTCAAAACTTTTGCTTAAATGGGTTTTCTGGCAATATTAACTTTTAAGGGCAGGCCCCCTAACCCACGGAAAGTGACACACCACCACTGAAGCCAGTGAATGGCTGCTGCAGTGCACGTGACCATGTCTATGCCCCAGCCAGAAGAAAACAAGGCGGAGACCGGAAGAAGGAGGATCGGGACCTAGCACAGAGGCCCAGAGCAGCAGAGAGCAGGTGAGTATGACTATTTCAGAAGGCAATGCAGGCTAGAGGCGTTCCCTTAAAGGGGTTGTGCAAGAATGGCGGTGGGATTTGGCAAACCCTTACACTTTGCCGAACCTGTAAAGGGAAGGTTACTTACCTGCTTCTCGGCGCTGGCTGCCTGCTCATTCCCCTCCAGGCCTCCCAAGCTCAGCTGGGCTTCCTCACTGTAAACATCTGGTTTGACATTGTCGCAGCTAATCACTGCCTGTGGTGGAGACCGCATCCCCTTGCATCATGTGACCATTTGTCATGATGTAACCATTTGTCATGATGGCTCCTCCTGTCCTGTCGTGTCACCGTCATGGCATTGGAATGTAGTAGTAATCGGCCTGCAAGCCTTGTACATTGTCAGGCCTATTGTCACGGATGAAGTTAGCAGAAAGCTGGAACTTGTATTAAGGCTGATTTCAGCCTGTATTTGTGGGCAGGGCGTAGCTCCCTATATATGCCTGCCAAGGTCTCCCCTCAGGTGGTGTGTCTCAGTTACGTTCGTAGGAGGAGCCACATCTAGCCGTCTAGCAAGCTGTTCGTTTCTCTCTCTCGTCCAGAGTGAATTGCTGCACGGTGCTACATTCCGGTGAGAAGTCTTTCTCCTCAAAGTAAGTTTATGGAGCGTGATACTCCCGTACGTCCTCCAGCAGTGCTTCCCTAAAATCACCTTGCGGTCCAAGGCGGAACGCATGTACTTCCGCCCGCCTCCTGTACGCGCTCAGCCGGCAGCAGCGCTTCCCCAAGTCGTCTTGCGGTCCAGGGTGGAACGCACCTACTTCCGCCCGCCTCCGGCACGCGCACAGCCGGCAGCAGCGCTTCCCCAAGTCGTCTTGCGGTCCAAGGTGGAACGCACTTACTTCCGCCTGCCCCATTCAGCCTCCCCAGGCGGAGCACAGACCGGCCCCACACACTCACCCGCCGGAGCCGCACCGGAGTCCTCCTTCCCCAGCATGAGGTACCGCAGTATGACTGCAGTGGGTGGCTCTGGACTCATGGCGTTCCATCAGGGTCAGTCTGTGGCCCGCATGGTGACACTGCCAGGCACTCAGAAGATGGGTCACATCCACATGCGGCGAGGTTCTGGCATGTTGCCGTTCCAAACTGGTCACTCACTCAGATATTCTCAGGCATGTCAGTTCGTCTTTTCAGATGAATGAGGTCTGAGAAGAGTTTGTCCCAGCAAGTCCAGCCCTGTGCCCCCACTCCCTGCAGTTCCCCAGCACACCCCGCATTGAACTCTGGTTCCATCTTCATGTCGTATGTCTCCTGGATCGTCCAGGCTCAGTGCCAACGTTGCATGTCACCTGGATCGTCCAGGCCCTGGTCATGTTGTATGTTACCTGGATCGTCCAGGCCTAGTCTAATGTTGTATGCTACCTGGATCGTCCAGGCCCTGGTCTCATGTTGTATGTTACCTGGATCGTCCAGGCCAGTCCAATGTTGTATGTTACCTGGATCGTCCAGGCCCTGTTCTCATGTTGTATGTTACCTGGATCGTCCAGGCCCAGTCCAATGTTGTATGTTACCTGGATCGTCCAGGCCCTGGTCTCATGTTGTATGTTACCTGGATCGTCCAGGCCAGTCCAATGTTGTATGTTACCTGGATCGTCCAGGCCCTGGTCCAATGTTGTATGTTACCTGGATCGTCCAGGCCCAGTCCAATGTTGTATGTTACCTGGATCGTCCAGGCCCTGGTCTCATGTTGTATGTTACCTGGATCGTCCAGGCCAGTCCAATGTTGTATGTTACCTGGATCGTCCAGGCCCAGTCCAATGTTGTATGTTACCTGGTTCGTCCAGGCCCTGGTCTCATGTTGTATGTTACCTGGATCGTCCAGGCCAGTCCAATGTTGTGTTTACCTGGATCGTCCAGGCCAGTCCAATGTTGTATGTTACCTGGATCGTCCAGGCCCTGGTCTCATGTTGTGTGTTACCTGGATCGTCCAGGCCCTGGTCTCATGTTGTATGTTACCTGGATCGTCCAGGCCTAGTCCAAAGTTGGACGTTACCTGGTTCGTCCAGGCCTAGTCCAATGTTTTTTGTCACCTGGTTCGTCCAGGCCACGCTTCACGTCATAGGTCACCTGGATCGTCCAGGCCATGGTCCAGTGTCGCGCGTTTCCTGGACCTTCCAGGCACGTTCCTGTAGGGTCACCTGGATCGTCCAGGACATGTCTCGCATGCGTACCTCCTGGATCATCCAGGTCCAGTGTCGATGTTGTATGTCACCTGGATTGTCCAGGCCAAGTGTCACGACCCCTGGTCATGGTCGTGACTCCTTGGGAGCCGCATGCAGTTATCCGCGGTCTGGTGTTGTCGCAACCCCAGCTGGGGGCACTTAGTGGTTTGCCTCAGGTGCGGTTGCCGCGAATAACAGGCATGCGTGCGGTTGCCCTTGGCAACGTGTTTTGGTCTGCACGTCCTTCGTCTGTGTTTGTGTGCACTTTCTGGTCTGTTTGTTGTGCACGAGGTTGTATGCACTTGGACACCTCCCTTCACCTGCGGTTGTCCGCGGCAACGTCTGGTGTTGTGCATGTGGTGGCAGGGTCTCTGCCTGCTGGTTGTTCTGCAGGACACGGTGGCCACGCATGCCGTTGCCAGCGGTGACAGGTGAGTGGGTGTGTGATATTCCCCTTTAAGTTGGTGTTTTCCCTTCTGTGGTGTAGGAAGGGTTAACTCCCTTCCCAGTGTGTGTGTGTTGTCACTGGGTGTGGTTGACTGGTGGGTGTGGCCTTTTGGCCTATATAGCCTGAGTCTCTTGCAGGCTTCAGTAGGTTGCTCTCAGCCATGCTGGCTGGAGCAGCCTCCTGTCTCCTCCATCTGCCTGGTGAGGACCATCCTTCTGGTCATAAAACCTTGTTAGTAAAACCTTTGTTACCTTGTCTGATGTTATGTTTATGTGTATGTGGTTGCTGGCTTGTTGCACCTTATGGTTCCCTGGTTCCCTGTGTGATGTACGGTGTGTGCTGTTGTCTTCTCTGTTGTTGTAGACAGACAGCACTTTTGCATGGGTTCCGGGCGGTGTGTTTGTGGCAGGTAGGTGAGGTTGAAGTTCCACATACCTGCCACTGCCATAAGTGGTATTGGATTCCCTTTATTTCCAGCTTGGCCTTTCTAGGCTCCTGTTCCTCCGTGTTCTGGAGGAACAGGTAGTCTATCCAGCTCCTAGCCTAGGGACCTGCGGAGGGATAGTAGGGACCCGAGGTTCCTGCGCATGGGTCCTCCTACCCTAAAGGTCGGCCCATGCAGGTTAGGAGTTAGGGTCAGATCAGGGAGACTTTAGGAGGTGACCTGCTCCCGTGGTCTTGCAGCGACCAAACATCTCCGGGTACCGCACGGCTGGGGGTTTCCCCCACCGCCAGTCGTGACACCAAGTTCAATGTGGTATGTCACCCGGATCATCTGGGCTGTTCAATATAGTGTGCCACAGGGTTCGCCATACCCTGTCCTAGTCTGCATAGGCTCGGCTTCATGAGCCTTACGGACGTTCAAGGGTCTCACGGTTCCCATCCTTTCTCACGGCTACGTCATTCAGTCTACTTAAATTTTCCCTCAGATTCCTAGAAGTGTTTCCAGCTGCTATAATTTCCAAGTAGAAAGTAGGCTAAAGTTCCGCAAGGTAAGATATTCGATACAAGAGTTATATCACTGGTAGGTTCTGTTCTTGCTTATTTCAGTCCACATATACCTTGTCTAGCTCTTATTTTTGGTTTTTCTGTCCGCGGCAATCCAGATCAAGTCATTCGTCAAAAGTCGGTTCAGCTTAAGGCGGGTCCAAGATGTCACAGGTGTCCGATATAGAAGACAACGTCTCTTCCTTAGGCTCTGCAGTCTCAGGTCGGGTCACCAACAGATCCCTCCGGAGCTGGACCATCCCAAAGTTAATTGCTGAGCTGAATAGGAAAGGGATCCGGTATCCTGCATCTGCCAGAAAAGCAGAACTTTACAGAATTTTGATGTCTGAGGCTGGGCCCTCTGGGGAACAAACTTCCCTGTCATCGATTCAGCTCTCACTGTCTCAGCTCCAATCCTCCATCAGTGGTTTGGTCAGTTCGGTCTCGGACATCCAGTCCAGAGTCGACGTTCTGGAAGTCCAGCCCTCAACATCCGGTCAAAGTCAGGCTACCACATCATCCCTGGCCATCCCACAGTCTCTCCCAGGTATTCACATACCTACCCCCCAAATTGCCCCGTCCCACTTTCTGCCAGAGAATCTAAAAAAGGACATTGTGGCAGGGAAAGATATAAATCTAGCCTCCATTCTCATTGCATCCCACGATGTTCCAGAAAGTCGCGTGATTAACTGTGGGGACGTGTCCAAATTCATGAAAGCTAAAGATGGACGTCTCAACAGGAAGCTGACCATTCCGGAATTCGTGCTAGCTTTCAGCGTATATAGAGATGTGGTCTGTTCAGCCCAGCCAGACAGAAGGGAGGAACTGGACAGATATCTTTACCAGGTCACCGACCTGGGTCAGAAATATGGTGGATCGGCATTTTACGATTACCACCGGTCCTTCTCCGCTAAAGCTGCAGCAGCACTTTCCCAGTTCCAGTTTGTCACCAATTGGGCGGAGATGGACACCGAGCTATTTTGCCGGCACTTTGCAGGTCTCAGGGCCCCCACCTGCTTGAACTGCCAATCCATATTTCATTTAACAGATTGGTGCCCGAACTCTAGCCCTGGCACGCCGCAAGGGGCGTGGCCCGGTCCCTCTGGTGCTCAGGGTAATCCCAGTTCAGTGGACAAACTAGGCCGGCCCATAATCTACCTCGGCAAAAGCCAATTATGCAATAACTTTAACTTGGGAAGTTGTGCCTTCAATGCGTGTCGGGCCCTGCACATCTGTTCATTGTGTTTCAGAGCTCACCCACGCTCCTTGTGCCCTAGGAAAGCCTCAAAGCAGTTATGACTAACCGACATCAATGTCGAACTGCTGTCAAGTCTCCTCAAAAACCATCCTGACCGAGTCTTCACTGAATCCTTAATAGCTGGGTTCCACGAAGGGGTTCACACAGGGTTAGTCGCTCTTCCTCAAGCCAACTGGGAGGGTTCCAATTTACTGTCGGCCAGTCATGACCCAGAAGCAGTCGAGACATTGATACAAGCAGAGGTCAATAAAGGTTTCTTGCTGGGCCCCTTTTCTGATGTTCCCTTTCAGCACTGGCGCATCAGTCCTATCGGCATTGTGTCTAAACAGTCATCGAATAAAAAACGTATGATCTACGATTTGTCTGCTCCACATGCTTCGTCCACCCCCAGCCTGAATTCACTGATTCCATCAGAGGAGTACTCAATGAGATACTCTTCTATCGATCAGGCAGTCCAACTCATCTTGCTCTCAGGCAAGGGTTCTTGGCTCACCAAGGCAGATATAGCTGACGCCTTCAAGCTGCTGCCCATCCAGCCACAGCTTTGGGGTTTTTATGGCATCAGATGGTCCAATAAATTTTATTTTGCAAATCGTCTCACTTTCGGTTGCAAAAGCAGTCCATGGCTCTTTGACCAGTTAGCACAGGCCCTCCACTGGATATTGGTTCACCACGGCGGTTTGCCAATGGTCATCCACTATCTGGACGACTTCTTGATAATTGAGAAGCGGCATCCTCACCCGACCGGTTTAAACACTTTGACGGAGTTCTTTAATCAGTTACAGGTCCCGTTAGCTCAAAAAAAGACAGAAGGGCCAGCCACACAGGTCACCTTCCTAGGTATCATCTTGGACACGGTCCGTATGGAAGCCAGGCTTCCTCCAGAGAAATTAAGTAAAATCCGCATAGCCATGGACAGAGCAGTACTAGGAAACTCCATCACCAAAACGGAACTTCAGTCTCTTCTGGGAATGCTCAATTTTGCGACCAGGGTCATGCCGCAGGGTAAATCGTTTATGTCAAGGTTGCTGCAGCTTCTTCCTGAAGCTCAGGATCAGGACAGCACAATTTCTTTAGACAGTCATGCCAGGGCAGATCTGCACATGTGGAAGTCATTCTTGTCAAACTGGAACGGTATTTCTTTATTTATTCCTCCCCGAACCTCACTCTCCCCCATCATTTTTTCAGATGCAGCGGGGTCAGTCGGGTTTGCTGCTATTTCTGGCAACCATTGGATGGCGGGCAAATGGCCCCCAGAATTAAGCTCCGACATAGATGCTTTAAAATCATCCCCCCTCATAGAGCTTTATCCCATAGTAGCAGCCGCTCAAGTCTGGGGAAAACAGTGGGCCAATTCCTCTGTCCTTTTTGTCACGGATAGCCAGGCATTAGTTGACATCCTCGACAAACAAAGGGCTAAGTCCCCAAAAATCATGTCACTGCTACGCAGACTAGTATGGCTGTCCCTTTCTTTTAATTTCCGTTTTGCAGGGGAACACATTCAGGGACATAAAAATGTAGCAGCAGATGCATTGTCTAGATTAAATTTTTCGGTTTTTTTTCCAGGAGATGCCCGACGCGGATCCCACGGGAGCCTCAATTCCGCCACACAACACTCTAGTGATGGACTAGAGTCTCTCATCTCGACAGCAAAACATTTCATAAGCCAATCCTTAGCCCCAAACACAGGCCAGGAATTACAGAACCGGGTTGAAAGCATTCAGTAGGTTTAGACTCCTTTACCCTCAGGGCGGCCGGGACGAAACATCGTACCTGCTGGCGTTCATAGCTTTCTGTCAATCCCAACTCAAACTCTCTCACAGTTCCATCAAAATATACCTAGCAGGCCTCCAACACCACTTCATGCTTAGTAATCCGGATCGTTCTTCCATTTTCTCAAACCAGGCCATCAAGGCAGCCCTTAGGGGAATTCAGAAAACCGCCAAACAAACTCCCTCCCGCAGACAACCGGTGTCCACCAAGCTGTTCAGGGATCTGTCTTCCGCGCTAGACGGCTCCCCTTTTGGGCCCTTGATCAGCACGGTATTACAAGCAGCCATGTTTTTAAGTTTTTACGGCTTTCTCCGTCCAGGAGAATTCACCGGCAGCACCCCGGGGCACGGCTGTCTTCGCAAAGACCAGCTGTCGTGGCATAATTACCATTTCTACTGAGCCTACCACTGACCAAAACAAGCCAAACAGGGCCACCCACGGAGATTAAATATTTCCCTACCCAAAACAACTGGTGCCCGGTCCGGATTCTTAACAAATTATTATCCCTGTTACAGTCTGCTCCTCCCAACAGTCCTCTCCTACCCTTCAAAGATAAACCCCTCTCTTCACATCAATTCACGTCCCATATCCGTTCGCTAACGGCAGGCCTTGGGTACGACCCAGGCGTCATCTCGGGTCACTCATTCCGCATCGGAGCGGCTTCGTCAGCTTCAAAACACCAAGTCCCTGCTCATGTCATCCGTTCCATGGGACGCTGGAGATCTTCTTGTTTCAACAGATACATCCTGAATCCACATAGGGAAATATCCCAGGCTTTTCAATCGTTGGCGTTATAGGTCATGCGGGGCGGTAGCACACAATAAACCGGTTTGCACGACACAGTGTACTTGTCTCTTTTGCCCTCTCCAGGCCTACCCACGCCCGTGGCTCCCGGCACAACTCAGCCATAGTTTAGGTTTGGCATGCCTTACCCACGTCCAAGACGCTTCCAGCCCTGCCCATAAATAAATAAACGAGCGACTGGCTTGATCCCAAGCTAAGGAGCAAATAGGTGAGCCCTATAAATCCCTAAGAGCTCCCTGACTGCTATGCCCATGCAAATGTCTTTATGGTATACGGGTGCATGCCCACGTACCTAAGTCTGTGTGACACCTGAAAACCCTATAATAATGAGGGGACACGACCACCGGCTCCCTGCACTTAATACGGATGGAGTCAGGGTCACCTAGAATCAAGCCAGCAAGGAAACATAATAAAGGACTTATATATATATAAGGACTTATCTGAACAAACAGCAGACACAGCCTCCAGCAATGACTACTTCATCCAGGAAGTAATATAAACTGCAAAGTGAGGCAGTATGGGAGCGAATATAAAGGAAAAGGATTAGTCTGAATAAGTGGGACCTGGCAGAAGGAAAGGAGATGAGAAAGTGAAACCAAAACAAAGAACATCATACAAGAGGTAGAGAAGAACGTCTGCCAGACCTTCTCACAGGACTGGCAGTGACACCTATTACTAGTATGAAAATCAGGTAAGGCGGTGGCGACTTCCAGTTTTAACGCTCTCAGATGATGCTTTCACATTTGATGGGTTAAATGTCTGTCATTGGCATTATCGCCAATCACAGACATTATCCCCGGGTGTCTGTTGTTTAAAACAGCAGAATTCATAGGGTTATGGTGCCCGCTGTGCTACATGTACGGCGGGGGTCTGGAAGGGGTTAAAGATGAAACTTTACTGTGTTAAACCATCAATATATTCTAAATATCTGCTGTCCATTGTGATCCGAGGTCTTGTGAATACAACAGCCAACATTGGCGCCACAAGGACCATCCATATTATACATGGATGGTGGGAGTCTCTCTTAGGCTTGGTTCTCAGCACGTTTTTGTCTTACATTTAAAATACATGTTGGAAAAAAAGGATGCAAAAGGGTAGTACAATACGCCATTCCTTACTGCATACTCCAGCAAAATAAAAATAAAAATGTTAGTGTATATTTTTTACAATGGAATTCTATGGCGTCGGATGTTACTGTATGGCATCTGTACAGAAGAATCCGTTTAAAGTATATATATTTTTTGTATACGTGAAACGTAAGACAAAAATGTGATGTGAACCTAGCCTTAGGGGTACATTCACGCATAATGTAAATGAAGCAGAATAGTATTCGGAAAATTGGCAACATTTACAGTAACTGTGAAGTGGATGATGGTCGAAGAAATCTCATCCAATTCCTGCAGAATTTTCTGTCTTCACATAAGTTGCCATGTGGTGCGGATCTTAAATCCACGTTACGTCAGTTTTATCTTGTGAACATCTGCTGTAGAGAGTGTAAGGCAGAGGCAGTTTGGTATGGATTTTGCAGAGTACTGGCAGATCCATTGTGGATTTTGTGCCTGCGCCGTCCACTCCATTCTGTGGGTCATCATCAACTGTGGTGCACCGGAAGGGTTGATGACGCCAATGCCACCGAGGGAAACAGACAGCAAGAGCGCAGAAAGATGTGTGATATGTGCCTGTGCAAGATTTCAAACACAGGGTTTCTGATGTCAGGAGCAGAAGAAGGTGTAGAGAAGATGAAGATGGGAGGAGCAGGACTCAATTCTGATGGGAGTGGATAATTTGCATATTGGAATAAAGATATTTTTGGGGGGAAACAAAGATTGATGTATCTGCAGTGGACAAGTGTGGAGTGGCCTCAGTACTACGCTGGGTCCTCTGGACAATGTCGAAGTGTCACCAGGTATTGTCACCAGAGATGGTAAGGCGTGGTGCACCCCAATGGGAAATAAGTCCAGAGAGTCAGGGTCTGCAGTAAAGCAGTGTGCTTCTTTCCTGGAGAAACTCAAGTGTAAAACAATCCAGACAATGCACTGGGCTGACTTCTCCAGTTTTCTCCCAGACAGAAGAAGGTTTCATGCTGAGGAAAGCCCTGAGCTAGCTGTCCCTTTCTCTTAGAAGGCTGTTACCCTGGCCAAAGTCTGTAGGCCCACGGTCGGTGATTCAGTTGTATGGCTAGTTTCCTGGTAAAAGGGCTAGTGACCCAGGATCTATGGCAGATTATCCCTGTCTCAGCATCTTTTTCGGGTCACTTATGCAGACTAGAAGAGTCTTTCCTACTAAGGACTGGTCCATATCTCGGGACAACTATGGGCTCTGACTGCCTCTGTATATACAGTTGCAAGCTGAACTAGAACTTTCAAGTGGGTGGAGTGGAAAACAGATACAATGTTACAATTTTAGTCTGTCATAGGATTGTATAACGGTTCAATGCAAGTAAATGGGAATGACTAAGAAGTTTTCCCACATATAAACAAGTCTTTAGACATAAACAGCAGCACTAAACCAGACAGTCTGAAGGTCAAAAACTTTGAATAGAAAGAAAGTCATTGTAACAGCGGCTGCTATGCGCCGCTGTTCCCCTGCTTACCACCGTGGTCCCGGGCGCCGTGCTCAGCGGTGGTTTGTGGCCATTCACCGCTGCGGCTCTGGGCTCTGTTTGTGTAGGTGCTGTGGTTCCGAGGATCCGCTCCACAGTTTCATCTCAGCCCTGGCCACAGCATGCTTGCTGCTGTTTTTTTGCAGCACTTCCTTAAGGGCCAGCGCACGTCATTTCCTGGGTTTTATAGGTTAGGTCATGTGACCTCACTGACCAATCCTAGCCCTTATGCGCATATATAAGTGGCTCAGCCCCCTTCCCAGATGCCTCAGTCCTTGTGTTTTGCTAAAGATCCTGATACTCACGTGTGTTCCTGACTTCCACTTCGTTCCTGGATTCTGCTAACCGTCTGATCCCTGCCTACCTGACTTGAATCTCCTGTTGCCGACCCGGATTGCCTGACCTGTACCTGTGCCGCCTGCCCTGACTTTTTGCCTGTCTGACTACCGCTCTGCCTCATCCTTCAGTCCTGCACTGTTGCTCCTGGTAATGACTCTGCCTGCCTGACTACACTTGTACTTCTTGTACCTTTCTCAGGTACCTCCTGGTCCACCTGGACCAGCTGCCTCGTGTACCTATCCTCCTCAAGAGACAGCGACCTGGTGTTCCCCTTGGGAAAGTCCATCCCCACCATCAGGGGGATTGTGAAGAATCGAGGGGTTCACTTAGATAATGCCCTTAGAGGAGGTAAGACACATGGCACAGTGGGTTCACACCCGCTAGTTCGTTACAGTCATAAAGTCTCTCAGTGTTAGCTGGCCATGCATTAACACTTCCACAGTGCAGTGCAGCTATTGTGTAATAACAGTGCAAGTGAACAGGATATATACAATAAACATATAAATGCAGTTCATCAATATGAAACAGTAGAAATGCACACAACAGCATAAATCACAGTAGAAGTTAACCCTTCAAAGTGCAATACAATAGAGAGTTGATGGCTTTGCATAGTAACAATGAAGGCAAATGTCCATAGTCCAAAGAACCTTTCCTCCAGGGCACTAAATATCACCAAAAGGTATGTCTGGGATATGGGATACAGTAAATGCGATCTACAGGAGACCAGGAGTGGTTTATAATGGAAAAAGGTGGAGAAAGACTCCTTTTAACACTGAAACACACAAATGGCTCTCATTGGGTGTTCTTCACACATTTTCTGACAATGTCTTCAGCTTCCTCTGGTGCGAAAGAAAGCGCTGCACTTTTCCTCTTAATTAATTAAGAAATCACATGTTTCACAATTAGCAATGACTCATATCATCAATATCAGCCATCTAAATTATAATTCCAACATCAGTTCAAATCTGTACAAAGCAAAGCTGTGAATCACAAAGGTAGGATTGAAACACTCACCACAAGTAGGGATGAGCGAACTCGAACTGTATAGTTCGGGTTCGTACCGAATTTTGGGGTGTCCGTGACACGGACCCGAACCCGGACATTTTCGTAAAAGTCTGGGTTCGGGTTCGGTGTTCGTCGCTTTCTTCGCGCTTTTGTGACGCTTTCTTGGCGCTTTTTGAAAGGCTGCAAAGCAGCCAATCAACAAGCGTCATACTACTTGCCCCAAGAGGCCATCACAGCCATGCCTACTATTGGCATGGCTGTGATTGGCCAGAGCACCATGTGACCCAGCCTCTATTTAAGCTGGAGTCACATAGCGCCGCCCGTCACTCTGCTCTGATTAGCGTAGGGAGAGGTTGCGGCTGCGACAGTAGGGCGAGATTAGGCAGATTAACTCCTCCAAAGGACTTGATTAACTGATCGATCTGCAGCTGTGGATCATTGAGCTGCTGATCCTCAATTGCTCACTGTTTTTAGGCTGCCCAGACCGTTTGTCAGTCACATTTTTCTGGGGTGATCGGCGGCCATTTTGTGTCTTGTGGTGCGCCAGCACAAGCTGCGACCAAGTGCATTTAACCCTCAATGGTGTGGTTGTTTTTTGGCTAAAGCCTACATCAGGGTGAAGCTGTCACACCAAGTGCATTTAACCAGCAATAGTCTGTTTATTTTTTGGCCATATACTACATCAGGGGCAAGCTGCGCCTGTCACCAAGTGCATTTAACCCTCAATGGTGCGTTTGTTTTTTGGCTAAAGCCTACATCAGGGTGAAGCTGTCACACCAAGTGCATTTAACCAGCAATAGTCTGTTTATTTTTTGGCCATATACTACATCAGGGGCAAGCTGCGCCCGTCACCAAGTGCATTTAACCCTCAGTAGTGTGGTTGGTCAAGCTGTCACACCAAGTGCATTTAACCAGCAATAGTCTGTTCATTTTTTGGCCATATACTAAATCAGGGGCAAGCTGCGCCCGTCACCAAGTGCATTTAACCAGCAATAGTCTGTTCATTTTTTGGCCATATACTACATCAGGGGCAAGCTGCGCCCGTCACCAAGTGCATTTAACCCTCAGTAGTGTGGTTGGTCAAGCTGTGACACCAAGTGCATTTAACCAGCAATAGTCTGTTCATTTTTTGGCCATATACTACAGTCATGTGAAAAAATTAGGACACCCTTTGAAAGCATGTGGTTTTTTGTAACATTTTTAATAAAAGGTTATTTCATCTCCGTTTCAACAATACAGAGAGATTAAAGTAATCCAACTAAACAAAGAAAACTGAAGAAAAGTCTTTTCAAGATCTTCTGTAAATGTCATTCTACAAAAATGCCTATTCTAACTGAGGAAAAAGATAGGACACCCTCACATGTATTCCCTCTTAAATTGGCTCAGATCTCACACAGGTATATCACACCAGGTGCACATAATTAGTAGATCGTTACTCTGCATGTTGAATGAGGCTTGCCCTATTTAAACCTCAGACATTTAGTTTGGTGTGCTCCTGACTGTTGAAGTGAGAGTGAGCACCATGGTGAGAGCAAAAGAGCTGTCAGAGGACTTCAGAAAAAAGATTGTAGCAGCCTATGAGTCTGGGAAGGGATTTAAAAAGATCTCAAAAGATTTTGAAATCAGCCATTCCACTGTCCGGAAGATAGTCTACAAGTGGAGGGCTTTCAAAACAACTGCCAACATGCCCAGGACTGGTCGCCCCAGCAAGTTCACCCCAAGAGCAGACCGCAAGATGCTAAAAGAGGTCTCCAAAAACCCTAAAGTGTCATCTCGAGAACTACAGCAGGCTCTGGCTACTGTTGATGTAGAAGTACATGCCTCTACAATCAGAAAGAGACTGTACAAGTTTAACTTGCATGGGAGGTGTGCAAGGAGGAAACCTTTGCTTTCCAAGAGAAACATCGAGGCCAGACTGAAATTTGCCAGAGATAAAGTTGACAAAGACCAGGACTTCTGGAATAATGTTCTTTGGACAGATGAGTCCAAAATTGAATTATTTGGACACAACAGCAGAGGACATGTTTGGCGTAAACCAAACACAGCATTCCAAGAAAAGAACCTCATACCAACTGTGAAGCATGGAGGTGGAAGTGTCATGGTTTGGGGCTGCTTTGCTGCAGCAGGACCTGGTCAGCTCACCATCATAGAATCCACGATGAATTCTACTGTGTATCAGAAGGTGCTTGAAGAACATGTGAGACCATCAGTTAGAAAATTAAAGCTGAAGCGGAACTGGACCATGCAACATGACAATGACCCAAAACATACTAGTAAATCAACCAAAGATTGGCTGAAAAAGAAGAAATGGAGAGTCCTGGAATGGCCAAGTCAAAGTCCAGATTTGAATCCCATTGAGATGCTGTGGGGTGACTTGAAAAGGGCTGTACGTGCAAGAAACCCCTCAAACATCTCACAGCTGAAAAAGTTCTGCATTGAGGAGTGGGGTAAAATTTCCTCAGACCGATGTCGAAGACTGGTAGATGGCTACAAGAACCGTCTCACTGCAGTTATTTCAGCCAAAGGAGGTAACACTCGCTATTAGGGGCAAGGGTGTCCTATCTTTTTCCTCAGTTAGAATAGGCATTTTTGTAGAATGACATTTACAGAAGATCTTGAAAAGACTTTTCTTCAGTTTTCTTTGTTTAGTCGGATTACTTTAATCTCTCTGTATTGTTGAAACGGAGATGAAATAACCTTTTATTAAAAATGTTACAAAAAACCACATGCTTTCAAAGGGTGTCCTAATTTTTTCACATGACTGTACATCAGGGGCAAGCTGCGCCCATCACCAAGTGCATTTAACCAGCAATAGTGTGGTTATTTTTTGGCCATATCCCAGTCTAATTCTGTCACTAAACCCATACCTGTCACCCAGCGCCTAAATACTAGGCCTCAAATTTATATCCCGCTAAATCTCTCGTTACCGCTGTCCTGTTGTAGCTGGGAAAGTTATTTAGTGTCCGTCAAAGCACATTTTTTGTTCTGGGTTGAAATACAATTCCCAATTTAGCAATTTAAAAATTTAGTGGTTTCTGCTGTATCAGAGCTATTTGAAATCTATCCCTAAAAGGGTATATAATATTCAAGGTGCACATTGGGTCATTCAGAATAACTTCACACACACCCGCTACTGTGCATTTCCAAGTCTAATTCTGTCACTAAACCCATACCTGTCACCCAGCGCCTAAATACTAGGCCTCAAATTCATATCCAGCTAAATCTGTCGTTAGTGCTGTAGCTGGGCGAGTTATTTAGTGTCCGTTCAAGCACATTTCTTGTTCTGGGTTGAAATACAATTCCCAATTTAGCAATTTCATAATTTAGTGGTTTCTGCTATATCAGAGCTATTTGAAATCTATCCCTAAAAGGGTAGATCATATTGAAGGTGCACATAGGGACATTCAGAATAACTTCACACACACACGCTACTGTGTATTTCCAAGTCTAATTCTGTCACTAAACCCATACCTGTCACCCAGCGCCTAAATACTAGGCCTCAAATTTATATCCAGCTAAATCTGTCCTTAGTGCTGTAGCTGGGCGAGTTATTTAGTGTCCGTTCAAGCACATTTCTTGTTCTGGGTTGAAATACAATTCCCAATTTAGCAATTTAAAAATTTAGTGGTTTCTGCTGTATCAGAGCTATTTGAAATCTATCCCTAAAAGGGTAGATCATATTGAAGGTGCACATAGGGACATTCAGAATAACTTCACACACCCGCTACTGTGCATTTCCAAGTCTAATTCTGTCACTAAACCCATACCTGTCACCCAGCGCCTAAATACTAGGCCTCAAATTTATATCCAGCTAAATCTGTCCTTAGTGCTGTAGCTGGGCGAGTTATTTAGTGTCCGTTCAAGCACATTTCTTGTTCTGGGTTGAAATACAATTCCCAATTTAGCAATTTCATAATTTAGTGGTTTCTGCTATATCAGAGCTATTTGAAATCTATCCCTAAAAGGGTATATAATATTCAAGGTGCACATTGGGTCATTCAGAATAACTTCACACACACCCGCTACTGTGTATTTCCAAGTCTAATTCTGTCACTAAACCCATACCTGTCACCCAGCGCCTAAATACTAGGCCTCAAATTTATATCCTGCTAAATCTCTCGTTAACGCTGTCCTGTTGTGGCTGGGAAAGTTATTTAGTGTCCGTCAAAGCACATTTTTTGTTCTGGGTTGAAATACAATTCCCAATTTAGCAATTTCATAATTTAGTGGTTTCTGCTATATCAGAGCTATTTGAAATCTATCCCTAAAAGGGTATATAATATTCAAGGTGCACATTGGGTCATTCAGAATAACTTCACACACACCCGCTACTGTGTATTTCCAAGTCTAATTCTGTCACTAAACCCATACCTGTCACCCAGCGCCTAAATACTAGGCCTCAAATTCATATCCAGCTAAATCTGTCGTTAGTGCTGTAGCTGGGCGAGTTATTTAGTGTCCGTTCAAGCACATTTCTTGTTCTGGGTTGAAATACAATTCCCAATTTAGCAATTTCATAATTTAGTGGTTTCTGCTATATCAGAGCTATTTGAAATCTATCCCTAAAAGGGTAGATCATATTGAAGGTGCACATAGGGACATTCAGAATAACTTCACACACCCGCTACTGTGCATTTCCAAGTCTAATTCTGTCACTAAACCCATACCTGTCACCCAGCGCCTAAATACTAGGCCTCAAATTTATATCCCGCTGAATTTGAATACAATACATTGGGCCAAATAATATATTTGTTGTTGTGGTGAACCATAACAATGAGAAAAACATCTAGTAAGGGACGCGGACGTGGACATGGTCGTGGTGGTGTTAGTGGACCCTCTGGTGCTGGGAGAGGACGTGGCCGTTCTGCCACATCCACACGTCCTAGTGTACCAACTACCTCAGGTCCCAGTAGCCGCCAGAATTTACAGCGATATATGGTGGGGCCCAATGCCGTTCTAAGGATGGTAAGGCCTGAGCAGGTACAGGCATTAGTCAATTGGGTGGCCGACAGTGGATCCAGCACGTTCACATTATCTCCCACCCAGTCTTCTGCAGAAAGCGCACAGATGGCGCCTGAAAACCAACCCCATCAGTCTGTCACATCACCCCCATGCATACCAGGGAAACTGTCTCAGCCTCAAGTTATGCAGCAGTCTCTTATGCTGTTTGAAGACTCCGCTGGCAGGGTTTCCCAAGGGCATCCACCTAGCCCTTCCCCAGCGGTGAAAGACATAGAATGCACTGACGCACAACCACTTATGTTTCCTGATGATGAGGACATGGGAATACCACCTCAGCATGTCTCTGATGATGACGAAACACAGGTGCCAACTGCTGCGTCTTTCTGCAGTGTGCAGACTGAACAGGAGGTCAGGGATCAAGACTGGGTGGAAGACGATGCAGGGGACGATGAGGTCCTAGACCCCACATGGAATGAAGGTCGTGCCACTGACTTTCACAGTTCGGAGGAAGAGGCAGTGGTGAGACCGAGCCAACAGCGTAGCAAAAGAGGGAGCAGTGGGCAAAAGCAGAACACCCGCCGCCAAGAGACTCCGCCTGCTACTGACCGCCGCCATCTGGGACCGAGCACCCCAAAGGCAGCTTCAAGGAGTTCCCTGGCATGGCACTTCTTCAAACAATGTGCTGACGACAAGACCCGAGTGGTTTGCACGCTGTGCCATCAGAGCCTGAAGCGAGGCATTAACGTTCTGAACCTGAGCACAACCTGCATGACCAGGCACCTGCATGCAAAGCATGAACTGCAGTGGAGTAAACACCTTAAAACCAAGGAAGTCACTCAGGCTCCCCCTGCTACCTCTTCTGCTGCTGCCGCCTCGGCCTATTCTGCTGCTGCCGCCTCGGCCTCTTCCTCCGCCTCTGGAGGAACGTTGGCACCTGCCGCCCAGCAAACAGGGGATGTACCACCAACACCACCACCACCACCTCCGTCACCAAGCGTCTCAACCATGTCACACGCCAGCGTTCAGCTCTCCATCTCACAAACATTTGATAGAAAGCGTAAATTCCCACCTAGCCACCCTCGATCCCTGGCCCTGAATGCCAGCATTTCTAAACTACTGGCCTATGAAATGCTGTCATTTAGGCTGGTGGACACAGACAGCTTCAAACAGCTCATGTCGCTTGCTGTCCCACAGTATGTTGTTCCCAGCCGGCACTACTTCTCCAAGAGAGCTGTGCCTTCCCTGCACAACCAAGTATCCGATAAAATCAAGTGTGCACTGCGCAACGCCATCTGTAGCAAGGTCCACCTAACCACAGATACGTGGACCAGTAAGCACGGCCAGGGACGCTATATCTCCCTAACTGCACACTGGGTAAATGTAGTGGCAGCTGGGCCCCAGGCGGAGAGCTGTTTGGCGCACGTCCTTCCGCCGCCAAGGATCGCAGGGCAACATTCTTTGCCTCCTGTTGCCACCTCCTCCTTCTCGGCTTCCTCCTCCTCTTCTTCCACCTGCTCATCCAGTCAGCCACACACCTTCACCACCAACTTCAGCACAGCCCGGGGTAAACGTCAGCAGGCCATTCTGAAACTCATATGTTTGGGGGACAGGCCCCACACCGCACAGGAGTTGTGGCGGGGTATTGAACAACAGACCGACGAGTGGTTGCTGCCGGTGAGCCTCAAGCCCGGCCTGGTGGTGTGTGATAATGGGCGAAATCTCGTTGCAGCTCTGGGACTAGCCAATTTGACGCACATCCCTTGCTTGGCGCATGTGCTGAATTTGGTGGTGCAGAAGTTCATTCACAACTACCCCGACATGTCAGAGCTGCTGCATAAAGTGCGGGCCGTCTGTTCGCGCTTCCGGCGTTCACATCCTGCTGCTGCTCGCCTGTCTGCGCTACAGCGTAACTTCGGCCTTCCCGCTCACCGCCTCATATGCGACGTGCCCACCAGGTGGAACTCCACCTTGCACATGCTGGACAGACTGTGCGAGCAGCAGCAGGCCATAGTGGAGTTTCAGCTGCAGCACGCACGGGTCAGTCGCACTACAGAACAGCACCACTTCACCACCAATGACTGGGCCTCCATGCGAGACCTGTGTGCCCTGTTGCGCTGTTTCGAGTACTCCACCAACATGGCCAGTGGCGATGACGCCGTTATCAGCGTTACAATACCACTTCTATGTCTCCTTGAGAAAACACTTAGGGCGATGATGCAAGAGGAGATGGCCCAGGAGGAGGAGGAGGAGGAGGAGGAAGAGGGGTCATTTTTAGCACTTTCAGGCCAGTCTCTTCGAAGTGACTCAGAGGGAGGTTTTTGGCAACAGCAGAGGCCAGGTACAAATGTGGCCAGACAGGGCCCACTACTGGAGGACGAGGAGGACGAGGATGAGGAGGAGGTGGAGGAGGATGAGGATGAAGCATGGTCACAGCGGGGTGGCACCCAACGCAGCTCGGGTCCATCACTGGTGCGTGGCTGGGGGGAAAGGCAGGACGATGACGATACGCCTCCCACAGAGGACAGCTTGTCCTTACCCCTGGGCAGCCTGGCACACATGAGCGACTACATGCTGCAGTGCCTGCGCAACGACAGCAGAGTTGCCCACATTTTAACCTGTGCGGACTACTGGGTTGCCACCCTGCTGGATCCACGCTACAAAGACAATGTGCCCACCTTACTTCCTGCACTGGAGCGTGATAGGAAGATGCGCGAGTACAAGCGCACGTTGGTAGACGCGCTACTGAGAGCATTCCCAAATGTCACAGGGGAACAAGTGGAAGCCCAAGGCCAAGGCAGAGGAGGAGCAAGAGGTCGCCAAGGCAGCTGTGTCACGGCCAGCTCCTCTGAGGGCAGGGTTAGCATGGCAGAGATGTGGAAAACTTTTGTCAACACGCCACAGCTAACTGCACCACCACCTGATACGCAACGTGTTAGCAGGAGGCAACATTTCACTAACATGGTGGAACAGTACGTGTGCACACCCCTCCACGTACTGACTGATGGTTCGGCCCCATTCAACTTCTGGGTCTCTAAATTGTCCACGTGGCCAGAGCTAGCCTTTTATGCCTTGGAGGTGCTGGCCTGCCCGGCAGCCAGCGTTTTGTCTGAACGTGTATTCAGCACGGCAGGGGGCGTCATTACAGACAAACGCAGCCGCCTGTCTACAGCCAATGTGGACAAGCTGACGTTCATAAAAATGAACCAGGCATGGATCCCACAGGACCTGTCCGTCCCTTGTCCAGATTAGACATTAACTACCTCCCCATAACCATATATTATTGGACTCCAGGGCACTTCCTCATTCAATCCTATTTTTATTTTCATTTTACCATTATATTGCGAGGCTACCCAAAGTTGAATGAACCTCTCCTCTGCCTGTGTGCTAGGCCTAAATATATGCCAATGGACTGTTGCAGTGGTGGCTGACATGAAGCCTGATTCTCTGCTATGACATGCAGACTAATTCTCTGCTGACATGAAGCCAGATTGTCTGTTACGGGACCTCTCTCCTCTGCCTGGGTGCTGGGCCTAAATTTATGACAATGGACTGTTGCAGTGGTGGCTGACGTGAAGCCTGATTCTCTGCTATGACATGCAGACTGATTCTCTGCTGACATGAAGCCAGATTGTCTGTTACGGGACCTCTCTGCTCTGCCTGTGTGCTAGGCCTAAATATATGCCAATGGACTGTTGCAGTGGTGGGTGACGTGAAGCCTCATTCTCTGCTATGACATGCAGACTGATTCTCTGCTGACATGAAGCCAGATCGTCTGTTACGGGACCTCTCTGCTCTGCCTGTGTGCTAGGCCTAAATATATGCCAATGGACTGTTGCAGTGGTGGGTGACGTGAAGCCTCATTCTCTGCTATGACATGCAGACTGATTCTCTGCTGACATGAAGCCAGATCCTCTGTTACGGGACCTCTCTCCTCTGCCTGGGTGCTGGGCCTAAATTTATGACAATGGACTGTTGCAGTGGTGGCTGACGTGAAGCCTGATTCTCTGCTATGACATGCAGACTGATTCTCTGCTGTCATGAAGCCAGATTGTCTGTTACGGGACCTCTCTGCTCTGCCTGTGTGCTAGGCCTAAATATATGCCAATGGACTGTTGCAGTGGTGGGTGACGTGAAGCCTCATTCTCTGCTATGACATGCAGACTGATTCTCTGCTGACATGAAGCCAGATTGTCTGTTACGGGACCTCTCTCCTCTGCCTGTGTGCTAGGCCTAAATATATGCCAATGGACTGTTGCAGTGGTGGGTGACGTGAAGCCTCATTCTCTGCTATGACATGCAGACTGATTCTCTGCTGACATGAAGCCAGATTGTCTGTTACGGGACCTCTCTCCTCTGCCTGTGTGCTAGGCCTAAATATATGCCAATGGACTGTTGCAGTGGTGGCTGACGTGAAGCCTCATTCTCTGCTATGACATGCAGACTAATTATCTGCTGACATGAAGCCAGATTGTCTGTTACGGGACCTCTCTCCTCTGCCTGTGTGCTAGGCCTAAATATATGCCAATGGACTGTTGCAGTGGTGGGTGACGTGAAGCCTCATTCTCTGCTATGACATGCAGACTGATTCTCTGCTGACATGAAGCCAGATTGTCTGTTACGGGACCTCTCTCCTCTGCCTGTGTGCTAGGCCTAAATATATGCCAATGGACTGTTGCAGTGGTGGCTGACGTGAAGCCTCATTCTCTGCTATGACATGCAGACTAATTCTCTGCTGACATGAAGCCAGATTGTCTGTTACGGGACCTCTCTCCTCTGCCTGGGTGCTGGGCCTAAATTTATGACAATGGACTGTTGCAGTGGTGGCTGACGTGAAGCCTGATTCTCTGCTATGACATGCAGACTGATTCTCTGCTGACATGAAGCCAGATTCTCTGTTACGGGACCTCTCTCCTCTGCCTGGGTGCTGGGCCTAAATTTATGACAATGGACTGTTGCAGTGGTGGCTGACGTGAAGCCTGATTCTCTGCTATGACATGCAGACTGATTCTCTGCTGTCATGAAGCCAGATTGTCTGTTACGGGACCTCTCTGCTCTGCCTGTGTGCTAGGCCTAAATATATGCCAATGGACTGTTGCAGTGGTGGGTGACGTGAAGCCTCATTCTCTGCTATGACATGCAGACTGATTCTCTGCTGACATGAAGCCAGATTCTCTGTTACGGGACCTCTCTCCTCTGCCTGTGTGCTAGGCCTAAATATATGCCAATGGACTGTTGCAGTGGTGGCTGACGTGAAGCCTCATTCTCTGCTATGACATGCAGACTAATTCTCTGCTGACATGAAGCCAGATTGTCTGTTACGGGACCTCTCTCCTCTGCCTGGGTGCTGGGCCTAAATTTATGACAATGGACTGTTGCAGTGGTGGCTGACGTGAAGCCTGATTCTCTGCTATGACATGCAGACTGATTCTCTGCTGACATGAAGCCAGATCCTCTGTTACGGGACCTCTCTCCTCTGCCTGTGTGTGTGCTGGGCCTAAATATATGCCAATGGACTGTTGCAGTGGTGGCTGACGTGAAGCCTCATTCTCTGCTATGACATGCAGACTGATTCTCTGCTGACATGAAGCCAGATTCTCTGTTACGGGACCTCTCTCCTCTGCCTGTGTGTGTGCTGGGCCTAAATATATGCCAATGGACTGTTGCAGTGGTGGCTGACGTGAAGCCTCATTCTCTGCTATGACATGCAGACTAATTCTCTGCTGACATGAAGACAGATTCTCTGTTACGGGACCTCCCTCCTCTGCCTGGGTGCTGGGCCTAAATATATGCCAATGGACTGTTGCAGTGGTGGCTGACGTGAAGCCTCATTCTCTGCTATGACATGCAGACTAATTCTCTGCTGACATGAAGACAGATTCTCTGTTACGGGACCTCTCTCCTCTGCCTGGGTGCCGGGGCCTAAATATCTGAGAATGGACTGTTCCAGTGGTGGGTGACGGGAAGCCAGATTCTCTGCTATGGAACCTCTCTCCAATTGATTTTGGTTAATTTTTATTTATTTAATTTTTATTTTAATTCATTTCCCTATCCACATTTGTTTGCAGGGGATTTACCTACATGTTGCTGCCTTTTGCAGCCCTCTAGCTCTTTCCTGGGCTGTTTTACAGCCTTTTTAGTGCCGAAAAGTTCGGGTCCCCATTGACTTCAATGGGGTTCGGGTTCGGGACGAAGTTCGGATCGGGTTCGGATCCCGAACCCGAACATTTCCGGGATGTTCGGCCGAACTTCTCGAACCCGAACATCCAGGTGTTCGCTCAACTCTAACCACAAGGCCTCCATACTCTAATCACACCGTTGTGGAATCCGAAACAGGACCTGGATTTTGTGACTAAAGATGATGAACGAAGGTGACGGTGGCTGGCTGTCAATGGCAGAACATGTACTGGGCACTGTGACACCAAATTCCCTTCCGCTGTGAGCCTGAAATGTGTAAGAAAGATGCCACCTGTGTCTGGATAGTGGACAGCTAAACTGTGGGAGCTACTCATGCTCGATCAAATGATCCTATCTACCCATGGTCTGTCTGGACCATCCAAAGCCTGTTTGCGGTGTCTGCATGTGCAGTGACATGGTTTGAGTTGGCCCGAATGCAACGGCCATGTTCAGCATCTGGGGTATCCCTCTGGCCCTTGGGAGGTTTCTACGAAATATGTCCCTCTTATAGAGCAAGTAAATGTGACTCCAGTTGCAGTTAAGCAACGGGAACATGGAGTCCCTTTTGTAGATGGTAGTGTGGGTACCCAGTGTAGGAAGGCCAGAGTGGTGTTAAATAGGCCACAATATCCCTGGAGATGTTGTGTAGCACTTTGTCACGGTGCTCCTTACCTGGATACGGTTGGATCCCAGACATGGTTGTCTGAAGCAGTGCAAAAGGGTAGTTAACTTGGATAATATAGAAATAAAGTTGAGTCCAGACTTGGTTATATGGAAGTTCAACAGTTGCTTTACTTTGCATAAACAATAATCCAAACAATCCACAGAACTTGTCTTGGTTCCCAACTGGTTTTAGCAGGACTTTGGCAGGCAAATTACTTCTGCAAAACAAACTTTTCTCTACTGAATCTGTGGTGTACTTTCTCAGCTCTGCTATGTCAGCAATATTAAATAGTAATGCTTTCCTTTCTGCCTGATGCTGTTGTTCTAAGTCTGTCTCCCACTGTAATCCTAGGAACTTCTTGTCCTGGTTGGTTTTTAGGGAGAGCTCAGTCCCACCAGGGACGAGTGTCTTGCTTTCCTCCCTATAGCATGGAGTACAGGAACTAACCGGTTCTACCAAGATCGTACTTGCTCTTCGGAGGAGAGTGTAAGATAGCTGGAAAGCCAAGTTCCACCCTCTGTAGAGTAGCACTGCCCAGTCTGCTGCCACCCGCTGGGGAACCAGGTTATTGCATGAACAATACAAATGCATAGGAAGAAATGCATACTACATGGAGGACCTGAAAAAAAAGCATAAGATGACATGGTTATTGCAGATACAGACAGAAGCAGGGTGTAGGAGTGGTAATGCCACTTGGGGCGTTGCACAAACACTACCTTGGGTCCCCAGTTTATTATTATAGATGCATTGGGAGGCTAAGGTGGCCTTTAGGTTGAGGTGGGCCATCCAGCATCCTCTTTCTCCTCGGATCCACCTTTTGACGTTGTTGCAGAGACCCTCATAATCATTCCGAGGATCTTGCTGCTGCCTGCTGCTATATCTGCAGTTAATATTTGCTTGTAGCTGTACAGTAGTCCCCCAGAATGAATTTTAATGATGGGCCAGAGGCATCCCAGTCTGACGCTGCCCGCCACCACCAATCCCATCCTTTCCACTGCCACAATCATGTCTCCTCAGAGATACTCACACAGTGTTAGGTCTGGCACATTTTGAGCCTGTGCCCAGTGCACAATAGAAGCAGGGGTGCACCTAGCCTTTCTGCTGCCTGAGGCGAAAATTAAAACAGCGCCCACCCCTTCCAGCCCTATTGTTTAAGGTATACTGTGATATCACAGCCCTGCCACTGCCCCCAGGAGGGTCTTAGTTATGAAGAAAGATTAAAATAATTATTTATTTAGTCTTGAGAAGAGACGTCTAAGGGGGGACATGATTAACCTATACAAATATACAAATGGGCCGTACAAAAAATACGGTGAAAAACTGTTCCATGTAAAATGTCCTCAAAAGACAAGGGGGCACTACCTCCGACTGGAGAAGAAAAAGTTCAGTCTCCAGAAGCTTCAAAACTTCTACTGTAGGAACTGTGAATCCGTGGAATAGACTTCCTCAGGACGTGGTCACAGCACTTCCTTCTGGAATTTGCATCCCCACCTAACTCTTGGTTGAACTTTATGGACTTATGTCTTTTTTCAACCGTATTAACTATGTAACTTGCTCTTCTGTGACTTCCATCTCAGAGAAGCCAGTGATACGATCAGTGACATAGAACTGATGACCCCAAACTCACACTGCATACTCTCAGTGTATTCCTATGTGACGCAGCTTTAACCCGTCTCCCCTGCCTCCTGCTTTTGATGGGTTTCTCCCTGTCAACTCTTACATGCAGGAGGCAGGGGAGAGTAGTATAAAACTGCATAATCTGCATCTCATTAAAATACAATGGAGATTCTGCACACAGCACTCATTAGCAGAGCCAGGCAGTGTGAGTCGGGAGACTTTTATAACTCTGAAGATAATCATTGCAGGGACCAATCTACTATGGCTCTCTCGGTCCCTCACATAGAGCATAAATTATCTTTTCAGCAGCACTCTATATGTGGCAGAACATACAGAGGAACATGGCGGGTGGAGATAGGTGAGGTGTCTGAGAGCTGCAAGGAGGGATTTAAAGGTGATGTAATCCTGAAGTTCTGGGGAAGACAGCCAAGCAGGAGAGATGGTTGTCTCAATACAGCTTGGGACCCCTCTCTATGAGGTGATAGCTGATTAAGGATAGGTGAGGGCTAGTGTTGGGTGAGCATGCTCGGCCGAACAATTTTTTACTCGAGCACTGCGTGCTGGAGCGCGATGCTCGAGTCTCCTCCCCACACGTTTGTCGGCTGCTACACAGCCAATAAACGTGCGCGAAGGTACTGGCACTCACTGTAATGCTGTAGCCATGTTGGTTACTGGCATTACAGTGATTGGCTGGCTGGAACGCGTCATCAAGTGCTATATAGCACCCGGTGACACATGGTTCGGCTCAGTCTTAGTCAGGGAGAGCTGCAGCAGAAGGGACAGATAGTGTAGGGACATGAAGGTGTTAGAGAGCCAAAAGTCCTTTTAAGGACTATTCGTTCATCTGGCTGCCATATATATTATTAGCACAACCTGTGATAATTGCGTGCAATTGTTTGGCTGCTGCTGACAGTGACACAACCTCTGCTTCATCTGTTGTGTTATATTTGCACTGTGAAATTCTGCGCAATTGTTTGGCCGCTGGTGACAGCGACATTACCTGCGCTACATCTTCAGTATAACGTTCGAAAAAACATAGAAATAGGACAGCACCACTTATTGACATATACTGCATTAGTCAATATTAGGTGGCGGTGCTTGCGGTGTCAAGCCCCGGCCCAGGGACCCCTCAATTGCAAAAAAAGGGTTAAAAAGAAACCGCAGCACTCCATTCTTCAATCCAATCGTGTGTTAATTGACACCGAACAAAAGCAAGATAATGCTTCCAGTTGGTTAAGCACCACCCTGTCTTCCACAAAGTCCAGTCTCAGTAGCCAAGAGTCTGGTAAACACAATCCTCCTTCCTCCCACCATGGAGAGTCTTGACATACAAGTGATCCCACACTCGGATATTCCGAGGAGCTCTTTTCATCGCCATTCCTTGATTTTGGCCTCTCGCCAAGCCCGCTTGAAGAGGGACATGAGAAGATCTTGTGCACTGATTCCCAAACTCTTGAGCATCCACAGTCAGAAGAAGATGACGGTGGGGAACGGCAGTTAGTGTTTCACGAGGTGGATGATGATGGTGATGAGACACAGTCAGTGGATAATTATATTTATTTTTTTTATCCCTCAGGGCCGCACTGCCGATCACCACAGGTTCTAGTTGCCGTTGGCAGTGGAGGGAGCGGCAGTGGGAGATGAGCACTTCCATTGTGGAAGCGCTCATCTCCATATTCATTTGTATCGCCATCCTCAGGACAGCGATACAGATGGCTGTGCTGCGGGGGGGGGGGGGGGGCAGGGGAGGGAGAGGCGTCTCCCTTCCCTGTTCTTCTGATAGGCTGCAGGCATTAATGCCTGCGGCCTATCAGAGGCCGGCTCAGGCGACACGATGACCTCATTATCATTGCGCCGCCTGAGCCGGGCAGCACACAGCAGGGACACAGGCCGGAAGAGGCTTGCATCGCATCGCTGCTGATAAAGGTAAGTATTAGTGTTTTATACTAGCATACATTATGGGGACATTAGCTCAACTGTGGGCACTAAGCGGTGGTATTTCATGTACTGTTATATTATAAGGAGAATTATTACTACAAGGGGGTATTATGGAGAGCTTTTCTACTACTGGGGGGCTATGAGGAACATGATTACTAGTATGGGCATAGTGTGCTCAGGCAGAGAATTATTTCTATTGGAGGGATTTTGGGGAGGACTGTTACTTTGGGGGGCACCCTGGCATAGTATCAGCTTAGCACAATTATTTTTGGGGGACATTATCTTTATACTATTAGTGTCTGGGCGCAGTTATTTTTTAGAGCACTGTGTGCCAATAATTGTTTCTGCAGTATAGAATTGGGGGCACAGCGGGCACAGTATTGGGGGCACTATCTGTGTGGTAGTAGTATTTCCAGGGGGACTGTTTCTGCAGTATAGTATTGGGGGTGGCAGGAAAGGGTGTTCAGAAGATGTGAAGATGATGGAAATGTGGGAAACTAATGTCTGTTTGTCAATCTCTGCAGAGACGGGAGATGACTGAAAAATCATCATGGCGGTCTGGTCTGAATGGAAAGAGGAAAGAGAACGTCTACAACAAAGGTGACATCACTGGATGTAAGAGGTATGTGGCGCTATGTAGGAGAGGAGATGCTCCGGCTTGCCCCCCCTGCCATTTGCAGAAGGAGGATTCAGAGATGGGTGAGGACGGCCAAAGGGGGCAGCAGGCCACGGGCGGGTGGCAGATGGTAAGGGGAACCACAGGCCTTGAGCTGGATCTGGGGAGGGGGGAGAGTGGAGGAGCCTCCTGGCTGTAGCCTGCTGTTTATTGTATAATGTGAAGCAGGCTGTGTGGCCAGTACAGGCCCTCCACTCTCTGTATGATGTGTAGAGACAGGCCTCAACAATAGAATTTCAGCTGTACAGTTTGTTGGGAGTGGCCTATTATATGTAGAAGGGGCGTGCCGTATTTTTGAGTGTAAAGGGGGCTTTGAAAAATGGGTGGGCAAAAGAATTAGCACAGCTTGCTACACGTGCCGCATTTTTTTGCCTTTTCGACCCCCCCCCCAGACAAAATTCCTGGGTGCTCCCCTGGACACAGTTGCCAATAAGTCAACAGCAATTAGTGTCTCAAGAGGTTGATGATGAGGATAAGACACAGTTGTCAATAAGTGAGGTTCTTGTTAGGTCAACAAGTCAGGAGGATGACCAGAGTGAGGAAGTGGAAGAGGAGGTGGTGGACAATGAAATCACTGACCCAACCTGGGAAAGTGGCAAGCTGAGCGAGGGCAGCAGTACAGAGGGGGAGGGATCCGCAGCACCGCAACAGGCTGGACGAGGCAGTGGGGTGGCAAAAGGGAGAAGGCGGACCACACCAAACAGGCCCGTAACTGTTCTCCGGAGCACTCCCTTGTGGCAATCTCCCTTGCCAAGGGCTAGGTGTTCCGCAGTCTGGCGCTTTTTTGAGGAAAGTGCAGACGATAAAAGAATTGTCATTTGCAACCTGTGCCATACCAAAATGAGCAGGGGCGTGAACACTAGCAACCTCACCACCACTATCATGATCCGCCACATGGCATCAAAGCACCCTAATAGGTGGGCCAAATGTCTGGGTCCACCATCAGTGTCTGCGGGTCACACCACTGCCTCCTCTTCCCCTGTGTTACGTGCTGGCCAATCCCATGTCCAAGACGCAGGCACGGATGCCTCCCACCATGCACCTGGACCTTCGCAAGCACCATCAGCTAGCACATCCACTTCTGTGTCCCAGCGCAGCGTACAGATATCCATACCCCAGGCCTTTGAATGAAGGCGCAAACACCCAGCTACCCACCCACAGGCCATAGCGCACCTTTCCAAATTGCTGGCCCTGGAAATTTTGCCATTTAGGCTTGTGAACACTGAGGCTTCCCGCAGCCTGATGGCGGCAGCCGTCCCTCGTTACTCAGTCCCCAGCCGCCACTATTTTTCGCGGTGTGCCATCCTCGCCTTACACCAGCATGTGTCCCGTAACATCACCCATGCCCTAACCAATACAGTTATTGGGAAGGTCCACTTTACGACTGACACATGGACAAGTGCTTTTGGCCAGGGACGCTACATTTCCCTGACGGCACACTGGGTGAACGTTGTGGAGGCTGGGAGCGAGTCGTACCCTGGGATGGCACAGGTGCTACCGACGCCAAGGATTGCGTGCCCTACTTCCATCAGGATTTCCGCCACCACCTACATTAGTGGCTGCAACCTCCCCCCCCCCTTCTCCTCCACCTCCTCCTTCACTTCCACCTTTGAATTCTCATCTTGCAGCACCAGTCAGCCATCAGTCGGTAGCTGGAAGCAGTGTAGCACTGCAATGGGGAAGCGGCAACAGGCCGAGCTGAAACTAATTTGCTTAGGTGACAAATAGCACACCGCCGCAGAGCTGTGGCAGGGTATAAAGAACCAGACTGAGCTGTGGCTCTCGCCACTCAACCTAGAACCAGGCATGGTTGTGTCTGATAATGTCCGTAACTTGGTGGCGGCTTTGGAGCTCGGCAAGCTCACACACATACCATGCCTAGCCCACATGTTCAACCTAGTGGTTCAGCGGTTTCTCAAACCGACCCCAATTTGCCCTAGCTACTGGTGAAGGTACGCTGCGTGTGTGCCCATTTCCCAAAGTCATCTACAGCTGCCGCCAGTCTGGCAACGCAGCAGCAGCGCTTGTAATTGCCAGCTCACCGACTGTTGTGCAACGTGAGCACGCACTGGAACTCCACGTTACGCATGTTGGCCAGGCTTTGTGTGCAGCAGAGGGCAGTAGTCGAATACCAGCTGCAACATGGTCGCCTTTCAAGTCAGCTTTCTCTCTTCCTAAGCGACGAATGGGCATGGATGTCTGACCTCTCTGTGGTTTTACGCAACTTTGAGGATACAACACAGATGGTGAGCGGCGATACGGCTATTATCAGCGTAACCATCCCACTTCTGTGTCTACTGAAATGCTAGCTGCTCACAATGAAGGCGTATGCTTTGCATTTGGAAGAGGTGGAAATGGGGGAAGACAGTACACAGGGTGATAGCCAGACCACCCTGAGTTCATCTTCTCAGCGCGATTTGGATGATGATGAAGAGGAGGAGGAGCAGGAGACAGTTGCCTCCACTACAGAGGGTAGTACCCATAGCAGGTTCATGGGATTATAAATCATATGAATGTACCATAACATTACTTACACATCTTCAACTCTATAAATAAGTAATAAAACACGTGGACACAAATATTTTTGGTGGAATAAATTAGGCCACAGCCAGCTTTATTAAAGATTAGCTTAATCCAAAATTAAACTGTATCAATATATACCAATAACTTCATAAACAATAATTAGACCAGCCATAAGCTCGGCCTAAACTTCAGACTTAACTCGTCCGCTCACCATTACAGTGAGCGACTTTACACCCTCCTTCTAATAAAGCAGCCGTGACAATGAAAACAAACTTTCAACAGGGAAGGGCGGGCGGGGGCAGCACCTCCTCCAGATGCTGATGAAATGACAGCCTAACACTGACCGCTACCGCAACTATATAGCCCTAACTATGGGGGGCCTTGAAACTGTCCCACCAATGACCCACTGTTGCTGGGCATCTCAGGCCACTCTGCCCAGCAACACTACTTCATAGGTCACTTACTGACCCAATGATTGACATCTGCCCCAGACCCCCAGTAACCAGCTATTTTTAGCTCACCTAACACACTTTTAGGCGGGAAATTTTCCCGCCACAAACTAATACAAGCTAATGGGATGATTATAATCCCATGCGGATCCCTCTATATAATTTCGGGATCCATACATGGGATTATAAATCATATGAATGTACCATAACATTACTTACACATCTTCAACTCTATAAATAAGTAATAAAACACGTGGACACAAATATTTTTGGTGGAATAAATTAGGCCACAGGCCAGCTTTATTAAAGATTAGCTTAATCCAAAATTAAACTGTATCAATATATACCAATAACTTCATAAACAATAATTAGACCAGCCATAAGCTCGGCCTAAACTTCAGACTTAACTCGTCCGCTCACCATTACAGTGAGCGACTTTACACCCACCGGACCATGCCGGCTAACAAGGCGGCGTGGGCCCCACCCCACCCATAACTATCTCAATTATAGCTTGCATGTCCAAATTGAAAATGTCCAAACCAATCTGTGATAAATGAATCTTGTCCGAAAAATAAAGGCCGGGCAAACCACCTTCAAGGTCCACGTGCCGAAATGAAAACCCCCAAATCAATGGCATAAAACGAGCCATAATTCTATTCAAACGTATCCTCATCTTATCTAAATATTTAAAATTAGGACAGGATAACCAAAGTAAACGTGGAATCATTTCCGAAAAAACTAAACGTGCATCAGGGAACAATCGCCTTGCCCTTACCATTGTACGTTTCATACAGAAAGCCAATTCAATGGTGCCAAACTTGCCCACATCATTTGCCCCTGCATGAAAAATTATTATATCAGGATCAGGGTATAAATCACACATTTCCAACATTACATCCATCAAACCTTCCCAACGAAGACCCCTGACCCCATTCCAGTATATTCGAACCGTATCTGTGGACCAAGAGAGGTTGTCACCGTACGATCTTTCTACAGCTCTGCGATGGGCCCAGTGTACGAAAGAATGGCCGATAATCCATACGGTGAGACCTGTAAAAACTATAATATAAAGAAACATTAGATCACAGGAACATCAGGACGCACATACATTTTAAAACAATTAGACGACCATCTTCCAATCCGCTTAATCACTGACGCACTCAAACCCGACCGAGCCGCCGCCGTGGCGGCTCCAATCCGGAAAGAATGCGACGTAATCCGGACACCATCTAAACCCAATTCCTTTAAACATTTCCTTAGCACGGATCTAAATTGATATTGTGTTAAAGGAGAAGTATTCGCATGCACAAAGAAAGCAGTACCACCCCCTGGTCTGCGAAGCCAATACTGAGAAATCATACTCACCGGACAAATACCACCCGACCCAACTCTGTTCACTCGGATCCAGGTACCCTTACCTGATTGATCCATCTTTGACGTCGGAAGGAAAAACAAAACATAATTAACATGAACATGGACATGCTTCAAGGCCAATCCCAAACCTGCCTCACAATTTCTTGGAAACAACTCACTAATTCTAAAAGCACCAAAAAACATGCAACAAAACGCAGTGGAAAACAGCAACTCTTCAAAACTATCAAAACAAACTAAAGAAGTAGCCTGACATAATGATAATAACAGTGTGGGAGAAATAGGACATCTATTGTCAGGAGAACAATTACCACGTTTGTAACCCTTTAACATCTGCTTAATCAGGAAGTAATCTAATAAAGAAGGAGAACCTAAAACCCGAAGAAAAAATGAAACACCTGACAAAATCCTTAAAACAGTAGAGTAAGCCAGACCCTCCCTAAACAATGCCACACAGAATGCTAATGCAGCAACCTCGCCACTACCATGAGAAGACCAACCTCTATCAGCTGTAAAACAACACCACCTAAGCCATGAACGGCTATAATCCGACCATGTCGCCGGAGCCACAGAAGACTGTAAGTAAGACATACCTAGGACCAAATCAGATTCCACAGGTACGCAGGGCACGATTCCCCTTTCAGATCGGCCCCTTCCGTCAACTGCCGGAATGTCTGAAACTGAAAACGGGAAAGCGAATCAGCAATTGAATTATCTATCCCAGGGATATGGCGAGCTTTCAACCAAATATTCAATTTTAAACAGAGAAGCACCAGATGACGTAACAATTTAACTACTAACGGACATTTTGATGATAAACAATTAACTGCAAATAAAACACCCTTATTGTCAGTATGCAAAATAATTCTCTTATTGGAAAAACAACTCCCCCATAAAACTAGCGAAACCACCACAGGAAACAGTTCTAACAAAACAATATTCTTAGTCACTCCATTCAAAATCCAAGCAGGATGCCATTCTGCCGCACACCAATGTCCGTTCCAATATGCACCAAAACCGCAAGATCCAGCAGCATCCGTAAACAAATCCAAAGAAGAGGCTAAAACAAAATCTTCCTGCCAATATGACCTGCCATTATATAGCTGAAAGAACTCCAACCAAATCATAAAATCTTCCTTAACCTCCTTAGATAGACTAACATGAAAACCAGGGTTCCTCACACCAGAAATCTTTGCAGACAATTGCCGACAAAACACCCGGCCCATTGGCATAATCCTACTGGCAACAGCTAACATACCCAAGACCGACTGAATCTCTTTCACCTTAGCTGTACGCTTACTTAGCAATGAAGATAAAGCCATACAGATTTTTGACACTTTCTGTGGAGGAAGACAAAATTCGCCCTTCACAGAATCTATGACAATCCCCAAATATTCCAAACAATTAGTAGGGTACACCGTCTTATCCTCAGCTAACGGAACACCAAACTCAGAACAAACTGCAAAAAAGGATTCCAAACTTTCAAAACATGCTGAAGAATCCGCTGGACCAATGAACAAGAAATCGTCCAAATAGTGCGTCACTGCACCACGCATACACCTGACTGCTACTACCCATTCAATAAACGAGGAAAAAACTTCAAAATAGAAACAAGACAAGGAACAACCCATTGGAATACATTTATCAAAATAAAATAAACCCTGAAATTGAAAACCAAGTGAGTTAAAACAAGAAGGATGTACAGGTAGCAGGCGAAAAGCGGACTGAACGTCCGCCTTTCCCATTAAAGCACCTTTACCAAAATTACGTATCAGATCAATTGCTGAATCAAATGTGGCATACTTGACCGAACACAATGCTTTATCAATTTCATCATTCAAGGATGCACCATAAGGAAAGGATAAATGATGAATTAAACGAAAAGCATTGGGTTCCTTCTTCGGAACAACTCCCAATGGAGAAAGACGAAAATTAGCGAAAGGCGGAGAGGAAAAAGGACCAGCGATCCTGCCTAACTCCAGTTCCTTTGCCAATTTATCCCTCACAACCACAGGAAATTGATCAACCGAAGACAAATTATTAACCCATTCACAACCAACGCCAGAAAACGATGGCAACTGAAAACCCAAAGCAAAACCGTCAAGTAGCAGTTCCGCCATCTTGCAATTTGGGTAACGCTCTAACCAGGGACGCATGGTCACCAGCTTTACTGGTGTCCATGCTTTTTGCAATAAACTCTTTTGTGGATGGCATGGTAGGCATGTTAGCTCTTTTATAACAGCGAACCATCGGGTGACTGCCCCCGCAAAAGGCACATTCATGGCGATATTTACATGACGCAGGCCACCTACACTGTGCTTCATTAAACGCAAAGCAGGTGCCCTTTTTTAACAATTGAGACTGCGGCGCAGCAGAGGCTGGCTGCTGTTTAGGAGCAGAATAAGATGAACGCTGTGGCAACAATAAATTAAGCCACAGCCCAACATCCTTTGTGCCCCACCGCATGCTAGGATATACGGACAGCCTCTGTCTGAAATTTTCATCATACACAAACCAACCTATCCCCCCAAAATTCTTATATGCCTCTAAAACATTATCTAAATGCTGAAAAAGCCCTGAACATTTTGCCGGGAATTTCTCACCCATCACGCTGCAAAAGATACAATATGCCTGCAACCAATTATTAAAAGTACGAGGAATCGGGCGCCTCCTATCCTCTTCAGACTTATCCTCCCTTTTATCTAATTTAGCAACAAAATCTTTTGAAGCAGGCAACAGCGACAAAATGTCCACAAATTCATTTCTCCATATCTTTTCTTTAACCGACATGGAGAGATGAAAGCCTAAAGGCGAAATATCACATGGTAACATTTCTTTATAACATGACTCTGACACTCCTCCACGTTTAGCCACCGCTGGAAGAGGGAGAGAGTCATCACTATCATAATCCCCTCCCGTCCCCCGACCGCTAAAACGCCAAGCATCAGAAAAATCGCCTGCCGTACCAGCCGGTTCAGGAGCAGGGGGGGGAAGAGGAGCAATACTCTGCAAAGAAGAAAGTACAGAAGACAAGGACGCAATAACGGTGCCCAGATCTCTGGGGAACTCACCACCCGCTGACGTAGCACTCCGGACACCGGAAGAAGATGCGGATGCCTCTTGTCTCTGCGTCACGCTTTCCAAGCACACACCGTCCCGCTGCTCAACACCGGAGCGGAGCGGCAGGGACTGGTGCTGCACAGGCTGTGGCTCCATTCTGCGTCGTCTACGTCCATAGTTGCCGCGAAGGATGTGCAGGGGGCTCAAGCGATGCTCTTCTCACAGCAGGACCTTCCTGGGAACCAAAATGCTGCAGGGCAGAAGCGGAACCAAAAAGCTGCTCCAAGTTTCCTGGGGACGCAGATTCAGGACGGACCTCAGCCTGTGATGTCATCCCCAAGCGGCCACTTCCGGTTTCCTCTACAGCAGCACTCCGTCTATCCGATCTTCTCCTTTCCGGGACAGACCTGCAGGGGGAGGGAGAGAAACGGGTGCGCTGCCTCTTCTCTCTTCTTGAAGAGCGCAGCGCAGGCACCACAGGGAGACCTTCGGGTACGTCAGCCGCAGACACCGCCGGGACCGGGACATCGCCAGGATCGCACACCACCGCCGGAACAGCCACCGATGCAGACCAGTCAGCTAAGCAGGATTCCAGCCAGGACGCCGTCACTCCATCTCCCGCACGCCTCCGCAGCTCAGCCACGAACTCCTCCATCAGGTATGCAGGCAGGCAGCACCTCCTCCAGATGCTGATGAAATGACAGCCTAACACTGACCGCTACCGCAACTATATAGCCCTAACTATGGGGGGCCTTGAAACTGTCCCACCAATGACCCACTGTTGCTGGGCATCTCAGGCCACTCTGCCCAGCAACACTACTTCATAGGTCACTTACTGACCCAATGATTGACATCTGCCCCAGACCCCCAGTAACCAGCTATTTTTAGCTCACCTAACACACTTTTAGGCGGGAAATTTTCCCGCCACAAACTAATACAAGCTAATGGGATGATTATAATCCCATGCGGATCCCTCTATATAATTTCAGGATCCATACATTCCATCTGTTCAGCGTGGATGGGCCGAAGAGGAGGAAGAGGATGAGCAGATTGAGAGTCATCCTCCTGATGAAGACAGTGACGTCTTGTCTGTTGGGACTCTGGCACACATGGCTGACTTTATGTTATGCTGCCTTTCCCGTGACCCTCGCGTTATACGCATTTTGGCCAACACTGATTACTGTATTTTTCGGCCTATAAGATGCACTTTTTCCCCCCTAAAAGTCTTATGGGGCGAATGCTGCAATTTACAATGATACACGGCCACCGCGATGCCGCACAGAACGGTCGGCGGGTCTATCAACTGAGAGGGAGGAGGGGCTGGGGGCCGGCATCTAGATTAGGAATGACAGCGGGGACTGGTGTAGTCCCTGTATTCTATTGCACCGGCCCCGCTCACTGTTGTATAATCTTATCTAACCTGTAGGCATTGTTAAGATATAATAATCATGTGTAATCCATCTGTATTACTTACAACTAAGTTCCGTAGCAGAGAGGAGGGAGGAGGCAGGGCGGGTGGGTGGCGTGTCACTCACTACGTCATGCGCCTGCGCCGCCCACTTTATGAATGAAGCAGGCGGCGCGGGCGCGTGACTTAGTGAGTGACGCGTCGCCCGCCTGTCCTCCCGGCCTGCCTCCGCCCTCCTCTCTGCTACGGAACTTAGTTGTAAGTAATACAGCTGGATTACACATGATTATTATATCTTAACAATGCCTACAGGTTAGATAAGATTATACAACAGTGAGCGGGGCCGGTGCATTAGAATACAGGGACTGCACCGATCCCCGCTGTCATTCCTAATCCAGATGCCGGCCCCCAGCCCCTGTATTGGGGGTCATTCACACTGCAGAGACACTGTTATGGGGGGGATCTGTGGATGGCACATAGCATAAGATGCTATATATGTGTCATTCACAGATCCCCCATAGCAGTGTCATCCACAGATGTCCCCATAGCAGTGTCGTCCACAGATGTCCCCATAACAGTACGATCCAGACATCCCCATAACAGTGCCATCCACAGATGTCTCCATAACAGTGCCAGCCAGAGATCCCCATAACAGTGCCTTCCACAGATGCCCCATAACAGTGCTATCCAGAGATCCCCATAACAGTGTCATCCAGAGATCCCCTCCATAAGTGTCATTTACAGATCCCAAATAAGTGTCCTCCACAGATCCCCCATAACAGTGTATTATCCACAGATCCCTCATAATAGTGTCATCCACAGACCACCATTAGTTCAAAACCCACCAAAAGCACACCTTTTGGTTAAAAATATTTTTTTTCTTATTTTCCTCCTCAAAAACCTAGATGCGTCTTATGGGCAGGTGCGTCTTATAGGGCAAAAAATACGGTACTAGTTGTTCACCCTTCTCGACCCCCACTACAAAGAGAACTTCTCATCTCTCATTCCTGTGGCGGAGAGGACTAGCAAAATGGTGCAATACCAGAAGGTCCTTGTGGAAAAATTGCTCAAAAAATTTCCAGCTGACAATGCTGGCGGCAGAGTCCGTAGTTCCTTGGGCAACCGAGGAGGGGAGACGAGGGGAACACACAGCAGTTGCAACAGAGGCAGGGCAACATTCTCCAAGGCCAGGGACAGTTTCACGACACCCTGCCAGCACCCTCACACTGATGCGCGGCCTAGTGTCACAAGGAGAGAAAAGTTTTGGAAGATGGTGAAGGAGTACGTAGCAGACCGTGTCAGCATCCTCAGTGATCCCTCAGTGCCTTACAACTATTCAACTATTAGGTGTCCAAGATGGACACGTGGCACGAACTGGTGCTCTACACCTTGGAGGTGCTGGCCTGCCCTGCCGTCATCGTTTTGTCAGAGCGGGTACTTAGTGCTGCTGGGGGCATAATAACTGATAAGTGCATCCGTCTGTCAACTGGAAATGCAGACCGGTTGACTCTTATCAAAATGAACAAGGCCTGGATTGCCCCTGACTTCTCTACTCCACCGGAGGAAAGCGGCTGGACATAAAGGAACGTTAAATGCGGCTTTTATGGTGTATTACACTGGTGTATTACATGGTGTATTACACTGTATTACCATGCACCCCTTCCACCACAAAAAAGGGTATATGGTTCAATCTTCCTTTTCTCGTTCTCTTTCTCCTCCACCTCCATCATATCAACATGCTTATTAGGGTGCCCTCGCTCCTAATGTTTTAGAGCAGGCATGGCCAACCTGTGGCTCTCCAGCTGTTGTTAAACTACAATTCCCACCATGCCCTGCTGTAGGCTGATGGCTGTTGGCAGTCTGGGCATGCTAGGAGTTGTAGTTTTACAACATTTGGAGAGCCTTAGGTTGGCCATCCCTGTTTTAGAGGGTAAGCTCAGCAGCAGATTCTCACCGCTAATGTTTTAGAGGGTCACCAGCAGCCCCTCGCCCATAATGTTTTAGATGGTCAGATCAGCAGCAGACCCTCACCCCTAATGTTTTAGGGGCTCACCAGCAGGCCATCAATCATAATTTTTCAAGGGTGTGTATGATGCCCTACGTTATGTGTAATAAAGGGTGTATTAGAGTGCCGGTTCCTTGTAATTTTTGGCAGCCCTTTCCCTTAGTGCATAGGCTTTATGAGTGTAGGAGTCCCACTACCTGAACAATTGTACCACAATGTGAATGAGGCCCTCCTTTATGTGATATACAGGTTGTATCGGAGTGCCTCTTCCTTGTAATTTTTGTCAGCACTTTATATAAGTAAATGTATATTTTATATAAGTATACGTAAACATACAGGAAAAAATGTTTCCTAACAATTTTTCCTATAAAATCGATTTTATATTTGTGCGCATTATTGTCAGTGTAAAAGCAGCGACCTGGGAGTCCAATATGCATCCAGACATCCTCCCCATGCTGTTCCCGAATCATTTCAGTGGTGTTTTTTAATCAATTTCTGACATTTCCTGTGAACCTTCAGAGCAGGGGGTGCCTGGTTTAATGCTCGGCTTCTCCCATTGCCTTTCATTGTGCTCTGTAGAGCAACCGAGCATCCCAAAGTGTTCTACTTGAGCACCCGAGCACTTTGGTGCCCGATCCACACTAGTGAGGGCTCAAGTAGCCAGACCCACAATCAGCTAGACAATCCAATGAACAACTGGTCCTTCTACTTAATGTTGGAAGACTGGTGCAGTTTACTAATTTTGGTCTCCATTTCAGTGTGGATGGAAGGTTTCTTCTACAGCCTTATGCCTCTAGGCTAGAGAGATGAAAAGAACTTCTAAAGGATGGAGCAACTGACCATTTATTGTTTCTCGAATTTACACCAACAAGCATTATTGTAGGGAAAAAAGGATTGAACGTGTGGAATTACAATATACCTGATTAGTGTTGAGTGTTCGGTGTTCAGGCATTTAACAAAGCTTTTGAAAGGCTGCAGGGCAGTCAATCAACAAGCTTTTAAGCTGTGGGCACTTAGAAGCCATCACAGCCATGCCTAGTAATGGCATGACTGTGATTGGCTGGTGCATCATGTGACCCAGCCTCTATACAAGCTGCATCACGTGTAGCACCGCCCATCAGCTCTGAGTAGTGCAGGGACAGGAAGCTGAAGTGAGGAAAAGTGTTAGGAATCTGGCTATTTATTCTGTGGGTGACCTATAATGATTTTTTGTGGGTGCAATGCACCATCTTTGTACCCCTGACTCAGAAATATAATAATTAATCTGGTTGTTAATTCTGTGGGTGACCTATAGTTATTTTTTGGGGGGGAAATGCATTATTTTTGTACCCTTGACACAAAAATATAATAATGTGTCTCTTAGTTCGATGGGTGACATATACCCATTTTTGGTGTGAGGTACACGTGCACTGCATATCTGACAGGGAAATTAATATAGTTAATCCGTCTGATAGTTTGGTGGGTGACATATACCCATTTTTGACGTGAGGTACACCTGAACTGAATACGTGACAGGAAAATTAATATGCTGTTAGTTCGGTGGGTGATCTCAAAGAATGAGCAGAGCATCAAATAAGGGATGTGTCCCTGGTCGTGGTGCTGCTGGTGTTGGTGGAGCTCCTGTTGCAGGGAGAGGATGTGCTCGATCTGTGCCAGCTGCGCGTCAAATGAAACACCTTCCTCGGGTGCATGTAGGCGACGGGACGTTCAGCGTCATTTTGTAGGCCCGAATACCAGTGTATGAATGGTGAGGCAAGAAGAAGTATAGGCGGTAGTACATTGGATGGCTGACAGTGCCTTCAGTTCCCTCACATTGTCTCCTACCCTATCCCCTACTGAAACCACAGAGTTGGCATCTGTCTTTCACCTCACCCCCTTCTAAATCAGACAAGCAGCCTGAGCCCCAAGTCATGCAGCAGTGTCTTATGCTTTTTCATGACTCTGCTGGCGGGGTTTTCGTGGGCCATCCACCTAATCCTGCCCCAGAAGTGGAAGAGATTGAGTGCACTGATGCCCAACCACTTATGTTTCAGGATGTGGACATGGGAGGACCACCGCAGCACGTCTCTGATGATGATGACAAAACACAGGTGCCAACTGCGGCAGCTTTCTGCCGTGCGCAGACTGGCAGGGAGGTCAGGGGTGAAGAGTGGGTGGAAGATGATGTGGAGGATGATGAGGTCCTAGACCTCACATGGAATCAAGGTCATGCGAGTGACATGTGCAGTTCGGAGGAAGAGGTGGTGGTCACTCAGCGCCAGCTGCACAGCAAAAGAGGGAGCGGGGTGCAAAAGCGGAGCAGCTGTCCCCTAGACAGTACGTTTGCTACTGCCCACCGCACCCAGGGACCGAGACGACAAGATGCGAGTGGTTTTCACGCTGTGCAATCAGAGCCTGAAGCGAGGCATAAATGTTCTAAACCTGAGCACCACCTGCATGATCAGGCATCTAAATGCAAAGCACGAGCTGCAGTGGAGTAGACACCTCAAAAACCAAGAAAGGACTCTGGCTCCTCCTGGTCCCTCTTCTGCTGCAGTTTCGGCCTCTTTTTCCCCCCCTCTGGAATGACTGTGGCACCTGCCACCCGGCAAACAGAGGATGTGGCAGCACCACCACCACCTCCACCACCGTCACTCAGCATGTCCACACTGTCCCATGGAAGCGTTCAGCTGTCCATCCCCCAAACACTGGAGAGAAAGAGGATGTACCCCCCCTACCCACCCGCGATTCCTGGCCCTGAATGCCAGCATTTCAAAATTCCTGGCCTTTGAAATGCTGTCATTCCGTCTGGTGGAGACTGAGACTTTTAAAACCTTATGGCGGTGGCTGTCTCACAGTACGTGGTTCCCAGCCGCCACTACTTTTCCAACGAGCCATCCCTTCCCTGCACAACCAAGTGGCGGACAAAATCAGGTGTGCACTGCACAACGCCATCTGTGGCAAGGTCCATATAACTACCGATATGTGGACCAGTAAGCACTGGCAGGGACGTTATATCTCCCTAAATGCACACTGGATAAATGCAGTGGCGGCTGGGCCTGAGGCGGATAGCAGCTTGGCGAATGTCCTACCGCCACCGAGGATTGCAGGACATTTCTCGTTGCCTCCTGTTGCCTCCTACTCTTACTCCGCTTCCTCCTTTACCGCCTCTTCATCTTCATCCGGTCAGCGTAACACCTTGTTGAGGGAAGTGGCATATTCAGGTATATGTATATATGCCCTGACATACATGCATATATATATATATATATATATATATATATATATATATATATAGGCCCTTCTTCTGGGCCCGTCCAGTTGGGATGTGTTGCATATATAGAGATGTATGTGTGCCCCCTGGGCAGCATGCATCTCTATGTATGTAAGACATGTTTCAGGGGTATGGGTACATATATATCTATAGATGTGGCCCAGACATCTATGGATGTATATGTGCCCCTATAATATAGGAGGGCTTATTCCTGCCCCTATGTGAATATAATGTCCGTTCATATATGCTTATAGATGTGCCCCAAGCATCTATGGGCATATATGGACGAAATCCTGCTGAAATACGCCTGCTGGGGGGGTGGAGGAGACCGACAGTTGGACAATTATGTCCAGCGTCGGCCTCTACAAAGGACAGAGGATCAATAAGATCCTCTGCCCTTTGTCACCATCTCCGGCCGCGCCGTCTCCGGCATGCCCCTGTGAGTGGCTGACCTCCGGCGCTGTAATTACAGCGCCGGAGGTAGGCGTCCGCTTCACAGGCGGGAGGATCAAAGGATCCCCCCCCTGGAAGCGCGCACCGAGATCCTCGGGCCGGCGCGGTGACGTCATATCACCGCGCCGGCCCACGTGTTCAGGCCGGCGGTGTGCATGCGCATGGCGGCAATAGGAGGACTGCGAGCGGGCGCGGCCAAGCTTAAATAGGCCTGCGGCGCTCCGCTCTGTAGTCAGGTAAGTCACCCAGCAAGAAGAGGCATCCCCTGGACCAACGATCCCCCCTGGACAACGAGCATATCACCGCTGAGTATCTTTAACCCTTTTTACCATCCCTATACCACCAACGATCCCCGGCTATATTTCTCCCTATACCACCAACGATCCCTGGCTATATTATACCCTGAGTCCCTGCATTTAACCCTTTTTACCCTCCCTATACCACCAACGCCCAGTATTAACCCTTACACCTCCAGCAGACCCCAATTCCCCTGTGTTCCCCTATAACCCTTGGTCACCTATACCCTTAACCCTTGGCAACCCTTACCTTCCCCTGCATCTCATTTACCCTTACCCCTGCACCCTTGGTAACCCTTACCTTCCCCTGCCCTGAGCCTAATCCCCCTGTGTTCCCCCAGGATCCCCGCTACCCTGGTATTACCCCTGTTACCCCCTTCCCGGCTGCCCTGTTTACCCCAGCTGCCGCAGTGTCTGTATTTACCCCTTGTAATTCCCCGTAGGGATAGTATATTGCCAGGATTGGGTGGGCTCCGGATAAAGTGTATGTATGAGATTGTAGATAAATTCTGGGGAGGAATTGGGACTGTGAGTGTAGTTAGGACCGTATTAGTGTATTGTTATAGTATGTGTACTTATTGCTGTGTGCTGTTATAACTATATATATCTATTCCCTTGATATAGATATATATGGTTATAAACATATGTTCCTTTGTAGTAGTAAGGCACCGCAGCAATAGTTTGTAGTGTATTGTTGGTACTGTATTACGTATATTCTGTAAGGATTAATAAATACTGTGTTATTCATACCTATTGTGTAACGTGTGGTTACTAGCGGTAGTCAGTAAGGCGCACGCAGCTAGTTTAGTGATTAACGTAAGGCAATCAGTAGCGATTTGTTATTAATTAAGGCATAAATAGGCGGAGTTATCATAAGACGATTTAACGCTTATTTATGAATATTAACTATTGAGATTTGCATAAATATCAATAATTAATATCCCCTTTAACACACCTTCACCACCAACTTCAGCACAGCCAGGGGTAAACGACAGAAGGCTGTTTTGAAACTCATCTGTGGACGGGCATGGAACAACAGACCGATGAGTGGTTGGTGCCGCTGAGCCTCAAGCCCGGCCTGGTGGTGTGCGATAATGGGCGAAATCTCGTAGCAGCTCTGGGACTAGCCGGTTTGACGCACATCCCTTGCCTGGCGCATGTGCTGAATTTGGTGGTGCAGAGGTACCTGAAAATGTACCCCGATATGTTAGAGCTACTGCAGAAAGTGCGGGCGTCTGTGCGCACTTTCGGCGTTCTCACCCTGCCGCTGCTCGCCTGTCTGCGCTGCAGCATAACTTCGGCCTTCCCGCTCACCGCCTCATATGCCACGTACCCACAAGATGGAACTCCACCTTGCACATGCTGGACAGACTGTGCGAGCAGCAGCAGGCGATAGTGGAGTTTCAGCTGCTGCACGCACGGGTGAGTCGCTCTGCGGAACAGCACCACTTCACCACCAACGAGTGGACCTCTATGCAGTACTCCACCAACATAGCCAGTGTCGATAGCGTAGTCCTCAGCGTTACTATGCCACTTCTATGTCTCCCTGAAAAAAACACTTCGGGTGATGATGGAAGAGGATGTGGCACAGGAGGAAGGGGATAATTTCCAAGGTTATCATTCACAAGTGGCTCGGAGGGTGGGTTCCTGCACCAACAGAGGCCAGGTACACAACTGTCTAGCCAGGGCACAGTTCTGCAGGAAGAGGAGGAGGAGGAACCGTGTTCACAGCAGGGTGGCACCCAAAGCAGCCTATGGGCATCAATGGAGCGTGGCCGGGGGGATACAGAGGACCCAGATGATACACCTCCCACAACTTGTCGTTGCCTCTGGGCAGCCTGGCACACATGAGCAACTACATGCTGGGGTGCCTGCGCAACGACAGCAGAGTTGCCCACATTCTAACCAGTTCTGATTACTGGGTGGCCACCATGCTGGATCCCCGCTACAAGGACAAAGTGTTGTACTTAATTCCGTCACTGTAGCGTGATCGGAAGATGCGCGCCACAACAACCAGCACCACCAGCTGATGCAGAACGTTTTATCAGGAGGCAGCATTTCAGGAACATGGTGGAGCAGTACGTGTGCACACGCCTACACTTTCTGACTGATGGGTCTTCCCCCTTCAACTTCTGGGTCTTCAAATTGGGCACATGGCCTGAGCTTGCCCTTCACGCCTTGGAGGTGCTGGCCTGCCCTGTGCCAAGAGTATTGTCTGAACGTGTGTTTAGTACGGCAGGGGGCGGTAATCACAGACAAGTGCAGCTGCCTGTCCACAGCCAACGTGGACAAGATCACATTCTTTAAAATGAACCAGGCATGGATCCCACAGGACTTGTCCGTACCTTGTGCGGAGTAGACAAGTATACCGGCCGCACCCGGCCATTGTTATACTACAGCGCACTTTCTCTTTGCATTCTCTTTTCTATTTCCCAATGTTTTGGGGTCTTCCCAAATTTATAAAAAAAATATAAATAAATAAAGGAAAAAAAATAAAAAATAAAAGAACAAAAACAGTGTTGGCTACCTCCTCCTCCACCGCCGCTTCCACCTAAACCGCCACGTCCACCGCCTCCTCCACCTCCTAGTTCAAGATTATAATTTTTTTCTATTCTGTTATTTTAAGTAATTTCCCGTCCACATTTAATTGCAGGGCAACTGTCCTGCTCTTACCCCCATTTTGCTTCCTTTTGCAGCCCTCTAGTCCATACTACGACTATTTTACAACCAATTTAGTGCACAAAAGTTCAGGTCCCTATTGACTTCAATAGGGTTCGGGTTCGAGTTTGGGTCAAGTTTGGGTCCTGAACCCGGCGAACCCGAACAGCCACGGGTCCGCTCATCCCTATACCTGATCCTTTATTCTGAGGGGAGATAAGCCACTGTCACATAGGACATGGAGAGTCAGTAAAGATTATTGTCCGTTGAACAAGTGTTCTGCTGACACCTGATGAAGGTTTATGGCCAGCATAAAACCAACAAATAAATGTAAATAAGGAGGGAAGAAAATAGACAATACAAATCCTCCTGCAATAAAAATGCTATAATAAAAGAAACATGAAAGTTCACAAGGTAGATGTCAGCCGTATCGTCACTCATACAAGCAGAATCCTTATAGTTTTGTGACAAGAAAATAGTCTGTAATCATTTAGTTCCCTTTCTTGCTGTCTGACTGTAATGTATTTTTAACTTTAGCACTCAAAATAATTTTGTGTGTTTGTTGCTTATGGCTACTTTCACACTTGCATTCAGAACGGATCCGTCTGCATTATATTGTAAAAAAAATTCTAAGTGTGAAAGTAGCCGCAGACGGATCCGTCCAGACTTTACATTGAAAGTCAATGGGGGGCGGATCCGTTTGAAAATTGAGCCACAGTGTGTCATCTTCAAGCGGATCCGTCCCCATTGACTTACATTGTAAGTCTGGATGGATCCGCGCGCCTCCGCACGGCCAGGCGGACATCTTAGCACTGCAAGCAGCGTTCGGGTGTCCGCCTGCTGAGCGGAGCGGAGGACAGACGGAGCCAGACTGATGCATTCTGAGCGGATCCGCGTCCACTCAGAATGCATTAGGGCTGGACGGATGCGTTCGGGGCCGCTTGTGAGCGCCTTCAAACGGAGCTCACAAGCGGAGCCCCGAACACTAGTGTGAAAGTAGCCTTAAACATGTTTTTTTGTTAACCTTATAGGTAAAAATTTCATATCCATAGACTTCTGATCTGAACCCAAACGAACCATCAAACAGCGGTTATGGGCACATTCACTCCCAGACGCAGTTTGGAACTAGCTGTATATCGTAAGATAAATATAAGATAGGCAATCTTTACACGCCATGCACATGTCTGTAAATATAGGACTTAGCAGTAGTTTTATGTAATCTTAGTGCTTTTCTGCCATTAAGTGTCCAAATTATTATTTAAAGGGATTCTGTCATGACATTTTAGCCCTATAACCTAAACATATGGCCAGGTCCGTACAAATAACATGAATCCGAAACTGTACTTATTAAATTTGCCTGGGCTGGGCGCATGCCAGGAGTCCGCGGCGCATCAGGCTGAGCATAGTGCGCAGGCGCCGGATGTAGCAGAGGGCCGTCCGGATGAAGGTGGCGATTATGATTGGGAAGGAGGCGCTGGGCACCAGACGGCTGGGCACCCTGTATTAACTAACGTCCCCTTGGGCACCTTAGGTAGGCGATTGACCGGTTATAAAAACCTGTTTTATGTGCTAATAGAGCCACAAGCAGATTTAAAAAGTACAGTTTCGGATTCATGTTATTTGTACGAACCTGGCCATATGTTTAGGTTATAGGGCTAAAATGTCATGCAGCATCATGCAGTGCCAGGGCTGCAGAGAGAGGGCCTGCTGCCTATGCAGACCCGGCATGGACTGAGGATCCCACATGGAGATGAGTGAGAGTCGCTGTGGCTGCAGTGACATAAAGATACGTCCAGTGTAGTGCCCTGGAGCACGGGTTCTTTTGAGCCTGGGGGCTTGTGGACATTTGCCTCTATTGCTGCTATGCAAAGCCATCAAGTCACTACTTTAGTGCACTTTGAACGGTTAACTTGCATTGTGATTTATGTGATTGTTTGCACTTATACTGTTTTATACTGTTTGTTATGAAATCGGGTGTGGACCCACTGTGCCACTGACCAACTATACCCTGCAGTCCCCGAGTTATTGGCAGCTGACCTGGGGGTCAGAGATACTGGTGCAAAGCACCGAGGGGAAAGACGTAGTCAGAAGTCCGGAGTCAGGGCAGACAGCAAACAAGCAAAGTTCATAATTTAATAATAATAAGGCAGGTGGCAATCAAGCAAAGTTCGTTGAATAAAAAAGCAGAGTCTGGTACAGAGAAAAGCAGAAAATTCCAAAACACATTCACATAAGGAACTAGACAAGCTAGTTACCAAGATTGCTCAGGCACCTTCCTGGGGCAGGAAGCAGCTTTAAATACTTCCTGCAATCCAGCCATAGGCTGGTGAGATAGAGGGTGTGTACGTGTTGCCTCACAATGGAGGAGGGGCACGCCCATGCAAGCCATAACAAACAGTACAGGACTCAAGCAGGAAGTAAGCTCTGGCATGGAGCGCAGATACAACAGTTAAGGTACCTGCTGCCCACACTTGTCAGCACGGCGCATGGCAGAAGGAGGAAAAGAGGGAGCTTGACTCCCATGCCTACGAGTAGGGGCAGCAACGCTGGCACAGACCGATGGGCTAACAATATTGAATTGAATTTATATGATATATCCTCTTCATTTACATTGTTATTGCACTGTATTTGTACTGAATTGTGGAAAGAGTTAATACACACAGTTCCTACTAGGAGACTTTGGGAATTTCCAGACTGTGCACTGAGAAGTTAGTGATTTTCCACTGCTGTCATTAGAGATTAAGCAGAGATGAGTTTTGGAGGGAAAAAAACAGACATGAGAAGGGAGTGAGGGGGGGGGGGGTGTCAGATTTATCAAAACTGACACCTATAAGCAAGTCTTGATCTCTGTGCTCTGGTGTGAGTTGCGCCTAATTTAAGAGGCAGATGCATCTTAATAAATTGGGTGCATTTTTGCCATGCTTTGAACCAGAATCTGAAGTCTATGCCAGCTACAGGCTGGCATAGATTTCAGCTGTAACTTATACCACTCTTTGGCGAAGATTATAGTAAATCCGTCTCAAAGTATAGTGCACATATGGCATGCACCATAATTTGTGACCTTTTCATGTCACAATAATGGAGTAATGTCCTTAGTAAATGTCCCTTAGTGAACCTTTGACTGTCTGGTCAGACTGTTGTTTATGACTGAAAACAGTTTGTTCATTCCCATATTGAGACGCAATACAAGTCAATGGCAGCCTCAACTGTAACATTCTTTCTGTTAGGCTGTGCTTCTCCACTCCACCCCTCCCACTAGAAGGTTCTGGATCAGTTAGGAATTGTATAAAAATAGATCAGTCAGAGCCCATAGAGGTCTGCAGATAGGGACCAGTGTTTAGTAGGAGAGACTCCACCAGACTGCATGAATGACTGGAAGTAGATGCTGAGACAGTGTCACTCTGCCACAGACCGTGGGTCACCAGCCATTTGACCAGGGAGCAAGTCAGGTGACTGAGCCCCAGAGCGTTGGGCCACCAGCATTTTGTCCAGGGTACCAGCCTTCTAATAAAGAAAGGGACAGCTAGCTCAAGCCTTTTCTCAGCTTAAAACTTTCTGCTACCAGAGTAGAGACTGTGCTAGTGACCAGAAGAAGATGCTAAGATATTCTGCCACAGACACTGGGTCAACAGCTCTTTGACCAGGGAGCCATCTGGATTACTGAGTCACAGACACTGGGCCACCAGCTTAATGGCCAGGGTACCAACCATTTAAGAAAGACAGGGACAGCTAGCTCAGGCCTTTCCTCATCACAGAATCTTCTGGTACCAGAGAGGAGACTAGAGAAGGAGACTAGAGAAGCCAGCTCAGTGCATTGCCTGTATTGTTTTGCACTTAAGTTAATCCAGTAAACAAGTATACCTTACTGCAGACACTGATTCTCTGGACTGTTTACCCTGTGAGGTACACCATGCCTTACCATCCCCTCCAGAGAGTAGCAACAGCTGGTGACACCTTGATGGGGAGCCAGCACACAGTTGCGGTGCCACCAAAGATGGCACAGGATGAGCAAGCAGCTATAACCAGATTAGTGCCACCATGTCATATGGAAGCATCCCCCCCCCCTCCCCAGACCATGAATCAGCCCCTGAAGGAGAACCATTGTATTACAGGAGGATAGACTGCCCTGGAATGGACATGCTACAAGATACCTCAACAAAGCATATATAATGCCTCTGCAAGAAGGGAGTAGTCCTTGGGACCTAGACTATTCAAAGGACCGTATGACTGCTAGAATGTTGTCTTAATGGGACTGTCCCTTTATTAGACTATATGGACTGTTCAATGACAGGAAGGACTGTAATGGCCAAAGACTGATGGACTGAGTTAATAAGGCTTCCACGATGATTGACCATATCATTACAAGAGATTCCAGCACTCCGAGAGAGTATACTTATTCAATAATATAATTATTAGTTTATTTTCATGTGCCAAAACATGTGACGTCTCGGTCCGTGAGGACCTTCATCACACTATTGCTACTGGGAAGAAAGAGACAAGCTGTTAATGGCGCTAAAATATCCAATATCCATTAACAGCTTGTCTCTTTCTTCCCAGTAGCAATAGTGTGATGAAGGTCCTTACGGACCGAGAAATCATGTGTTTCTTCACATGAAAATTGTATTATACTCTCCTGGAGTGCTAGAATCTCTTCTAGTTGTATCTACAGGATGGGAACCCTACTCCTAGTATCCTAACCATCACAGAACATTATACAATTGATAGACTTTATATTTATATAGTTATAACTGTAAATTTAACTGTACATGTAAGAAATTATTATATATATAACTATATACTATATATAATACACCCTCTAAGGCTACTCTCACACTAGCGGCATGGACCTCTGGCAGGCTGTTCCGTCGGGTGAACAGCCTGTCTGATCCATCCTGCCGCTAGTGACCGTGTGCCTCCGGACTGCTGCTCCGTCCCCATTGACTATAATGGGGGCGGAGTTCCAGCGGAGGCACGGCAGCGCACGGCGGGAGGCTGCCGGAATAAATGTCGGACATGTCGTAGTTTTATTGTGGCAGCCTCTCGCTGCGCGCTGCCGTGCCTCCGCCGGAACTCCGTCCCCGCCCCATTATAGTCAATGGGTACGGAGCGGCAGTCCGGGGGCACACGGTCACTAGCGGCAGGACGGATCCGACAGGCTGTTCACCCAGCGGCCGCTAGTGTGAAAGTAGCCTTACTTTCGAAGGTTGGATGTAATAAATGAGACACAAGAGTGAGCATATAAAAAAAAAAGGTATATTGTGGAAAATAGATATTATAATTATTGGCATGTATATATACGGAGAGGTAATGGAACAACAAAGAAATAAATATTACAGAGAGATGTATACACAACACTAGTTACAATTAAACAATTACAATATAATTAATGTTGAACTAATTGAAGTCCGCAAATCCTAATTTCCTTATGCTTCCTGGTAGCAAATCAATTTTCCCTGAAATGGCGTAAAAAAAACTAAAAAAATCATACATACCTGATCCATTTGCTCGTGACAGGCTGGCAGCCTGAAGATGTCGCACGAAATCCCATGTGCGGTGACATATGACATCACCACACCGGCCGGCGTGATGTTGCACCAGATCTTCAAGCAATATGGCGACGGACATGGATGAGGAAAGAATGATTGAATTTATTCATTTTTTTTTGTTTGTTTTTCTTACACCTGATTATTGCGATCATGTATGAACGCAGCATCTGAGGGTTACAGTAGCGGGGGCGGCTCAATCGCCACTCCTATTGCACCCACTACTTACAAAGAAATGCGCTTTGTGACAAAGTAATTAGTCACAAAGCGAATTTTTTTTTTTAAATTCGGTGAAGCAGCTAAATTGAATTTTACAATACTTCGCTCAACACTAAATATGACGTAACATTTGGTAATTCGACAACAAAATTAGCGAAAACTTTACAGTGTACAGTTACCACCCATGGGCCCTTTTAAGTCTCTCCACCAGTCTCACCTCTCCTCTCGTTTTTTCTCTCTTCTGTCTTCTCTCTCTCTCTTCCTGGGTCTGAAACCACAGCTTTTTATACGTTTAATAGACAGTTCTAGAATCTTCTGGAACATGGCTTGGCCAATTTTGATTGGTTATTATGTTTGGTTTCTAGCATTTTACAGTTATTTCTTAAAAGACTGATAGAAATATAGCTGGAATGTTGGATCTCTAGGATTTTCCAGCATCTTCCTGCCCACCTGGTCAGTGTACAGCCTACTGGACAAGTTTTACACCTTCTTGTTTTAAGTAAATAGCTGACAACTATTTGTTGCCCTTGATATGGAATATTATATCAAAATATGATATGATTAATGGACCTTTGTCCAGAGGGACAGTACACTGCACACACTGGCTTGGAGAGGAATGCATCTTTATCCCAAAAAATGACAAAAACTGACATACCATAATATAAACAATAGAACTAGGGATTAGGGATTATTCTGGATTAAAGTGGTTCTATACCTACTATACATGAAAAAGGTGGCTTCTGCAGATGGGGACCTAACACTAACAGAACTGCTCTCCTGGGCCTAATTTAGGCCTACAATGCTCAGGGCGGTGTAGGAACCAGCTATAGTTATACTCTGCTCAGAAGCCCCAGGCAGATGGGCAGTGTATGGCAGCACACCACAAATAATAGAACTAGGGATTAGGGATTATTCTGGATTACAGCGGTACTATACATGAAAAATGGAAGCTCTTTGCGCACATATTTGATCAAACGTGTGTCGGGCCCATCCACTGGCGTCAAGGCAGCATATGCAGATGGGTACCTAGCCCTAAAAGAATTGCCTTTCCTACACCCAACCTAAGCCTACAATGTTCAGGGTGGTGCAGAAACCAGCTATATTTATACACTTTGTTTGCTGTCTGCATGCTAGCTTTATGGATGTACACCCGTGACTTTGGATATGCTAGTCTAAATTTTCTTGTAGTATGTTTAGAGGGTAGCTCCCTCCTTTCGATTGAGTGCTCTCCATCGCCCTCTCCAATCTGCTCAAGGCTTCTGAGCAGAGTATACATATAGCTGGATAATACATCACCCTGAATATTGTAGGCTTAGGTTAGGCCTAGGAGAGGCAGTTCTGTTAGTGTTAGGTACCCATCTGCAGAAGCCACCTTGACGCCGGTAGATGGGCCTGACACACGTTTGATCAAATATGCGAGCAAAGGCTTCCATTTTTCATGTATAGTAGGTATAGTACCACTGTAAGAGCTCATGCACACGGCCGTTGGTTGACCGTTTCGTGCATTAGGGACCACAATTTGAAGTCCCCATGCACAAGCAACATGCGTGCGGATTCCGCAGACGGGTCCGGACCCATTCAACTTGAATTTAAACCGGCAGTGGGCGCGCTGAAGTTACCTATAGGCCAGTGCCTCTACATAACTTTGGTGGATCCACCGCTAGCGCAAGGGGTTATTAAGACCGGCCTCTAAAACGCCAGTCTTAACAAATGCCCCCTAAGTACTTAACAAATGCCCCCCTACTATGTGGAATGTAAGGAAAATGTTGAAGTCAACACCTTTGATATTATGGTTGTCAATTTTTTTACATGTAAATTGACTGCTCCCCAGTTTAATATTTTGGGCAATGGTTTGAATTGTGTACAGTCTACTAACTTTGATCTATATAGAACTTGAAGAGCTGTTAATAAGTTTGTAAGACTGCTGATTAGAGATGAGCTAAATTTTTTAAAAATTCGATTCAGCCGGTTCTCCGAATTTTTCGGAAAAATTCGGTTCGATACGAATTGCCTTAAAAAAGAACACTGTGCCTTGCAGTAACATGCATAGGGAGTCTGCTGTGGTAGTGAAATAATACTGTCAGTAAGTATGACACGCAGATGACAGGCGTCGCTCTTAGAATCACTGCACACCTCACTTATTTGGGCAGTCACGGGGCCAAAACTGACCAAATAACTCAAGTATGAACTCAGCCTTACAGGTCGATGTTAGCGCCAAGAAGAAGTGCACTCATTTTACACCGTCGTCAGCTGATTCCACATAGATGTCTACAGAACCCGTTCTATTAAACGCTTATACAAGTAGAGTCCCCCCCCCGACAGAGTGGAGAGGGTGTCAGCAGTAAGTTTGTGTTGACATTACTGATTAATTTTCCCCATTCTCTGATCCGTCAAACTCAAAACAATTATCCAGAAAAAAACGGATCCTGTCTGTAGAGCATCCGCCGCCTTCACTCGGTCAGCATTTGGTCAGTAATCCATCAGTATTGCTAAAGGCAAAAAACAGGAGTGGATCCAAAACAGAGATGACACGTGAATGGAATATTTTCATGTCTGCTGTGTTTTGTACCCACTCCTGCTTTTGGCATTTCACAGGTATAATTAGATGCATATACGTATATGTAGGTTTATATCAAATATTTGTCACTGGAAGAGGTTAACCTGCTTAAAACGTAACTTTTATATTTGCTTTTTAAAATAAGTCCCACAACAAAAAATTATTCATAAAATTTACTGCATAGGTAGTCTGGAAAATAATAGAGAGAGAAAGAACTGCATTAAATGAATGGCAGTTGAAGTTCTTTATGCTACATTTGCAGCCACTCACGGTTTTGATGCTGGTTGTATCCAGGATAATGTGGTGGCTCTGAGCTTTGGAGTTGGAGGGAAAGGTTTTTTCACACCTTGTCTCTGCCGCTTGATTGCTGGATCAGACACTGTAGGGAAGGTCCAGAGGTTTTAGATGCAACAATATTTTACCCCTTGGATCTCCAAGTCCACGTGTCCCATCTTAGACAGGGGCTTGGGCTGGATAATGGGAGATAAATCCCTACTTGGACTATCAAACCCTGCCTGAAAGCGGAGGAGTCTCCCGCCTAAATGCGGAAGAATCGCCCCAAAGGGAGCGGCCCCAGTTATCGGTGGCTGACCCTAGCAATAGCTTTCCCTCCCTAAATGTAGTGCTCCCAAGCGGTAACCATACTACTTTCCAGATATACCATCCCAACGTGTTTCCTCTGTCAAAGTAGAAGACAGATTCATCAGGGGATGAAGATGATACAATAAAGCTTGATAGCTATAGAGCTTAATAGCTACAATGATGTGCCGGCTAGATGTAAGCGGTCCAGCTGGGTGTCTCTAGACTGCTCCCTAATATACCCAATCTAATCAGTACAAGTTACTGCACCTGTTCCTTGTGTGCTTCCATGGCGTGCGTTCCAGCTCGTTGCGCCTGCGCCACCTGTCTTATCAAAGCGCAGCCGCCGATATCCACTGTGGAACGCAAACGTCATAATTGTGTGCGCGGGGACGCATCCGTGATGTGTATGAGCTGCCGTGCCACCGCGCAGGCGCAATGAGGATAAGAGGTGTACTCGGGGATACTCAGCGTCTGCACAACTGAGACATCCCGAAGCGCAGGCGCAATGAACTCCCCAAATTCCAGTAGTAAAATGCCCTTGGAAAAAATTAACGGTAGGTATAATTCTTTCCTTTGGGTCAAAGATATACATTTATTCTGCCGTAAATTGAAATGACAAAATGACCTAGAGGAAAGCATTAAACTAGGAATCCCACTACATGAACTTCCAATTGCCAGAATGATGGCAGACCTTCTCACAGAGGGGAAGAAGGGAGTTGGTGAAGGACCCTTCACTAACTTAAAATCCAAAAGCATTAAATCACCTCCTCAAATGGAAACAAACACTATAGACCTTTTTTCAAATAAAGTCACTAAGGAATTGGAGAAGTTGGAACAAAAACAACAAAAAAAAGAGTATAAATAAATCTAACTTGGAAAAAAGAGAAATAGAGGCAATGGTTAAGATAGAAGCAGACCCTAATATCATAATAAAACCTTCCGATAAAGGAGGGAACCTTGTGGTCATGGACCATCATGACTACAAGTGAATGTGTAATGCCATTCTCGGTGATAAAAGATGTTACAGTTTATTGAAGACGGACCCGACACTTGATTTCTATGCAGAGCTTGAAGCCCTTCTACTGGGGGCGTTCGAAGAGAAATTAGTGTCCCAAGAAGAACTTAGATTTATGCTTAAATCACATCCACAGATCCCAACGTTCTATGCTATACCTAAAATCTACAAGGGCCTTACTCCCCTGAAAGGTCGCCCCATAGTGGCAGGGATTAATTCCTTAACACAGAATGTGGTTATATTCATTGATAGGGTTTTGAGAACCTTTGTTACTGCACTTCCATCATATATTAGAGACACTACTGATTTATTGACCAAAATTGATGGATTACACATTGAAGAGGGTATCCTCCTGGAGTCAATAGATGTGGAGGCGCTTTACAGCAACATTCCCCACGATTTGGGGCTGTCTGCTATAAACCATTTCCTAAAAAGTAGAGGAACCCAATATGTAGCACATAATCATTTTGTTCTTAATCTCACAGAATTTATTTTGCGACACAACTATTTCCTCTTTGATTCTAAATTCTTCCACCAGCTCAGGGGTACAGCAATGGGGAGCGCCTGTGCCCCTACATATGCCAGTTTATTCCTGGGTTGGTGGGAGAACACAGTGATCTTCATTGAGATCAGTGTCTGGACATCGAGGATTGTTTTCTGAGTTTTTGGCAATCAGATTGGTATGCACTTTACCTCTGAGGACAGCGATAGTAATCTGGCCTTCTTGGACCAGTATATCACGGATGGTTTCCTAAATACTAAGACCTATAGGAAGCCAACTGCAACCAATAGTTTGCTTAGATGGGAAAGTCATCACCCACTAAGTTTAAAACGTGGGATCCCAAAAGGACAATACCTGCGCATTCGCAGGAATTGTTCTACTCTGAATGATTTTTATAACCAGGCCAGAGATCTGAGAACGAGGTTTAATCAGAGAGGGTACCCAAATCGGACCCTACAAACGGCGTATAGGTCTGCCCTAAGTATTGATAGGGCTGACCTATTGTCCGGTAAAGGAACTAGACAAGACCATACTGTGGACAGGTCCATAGTTTGAATAGTGGGAACATTAGACAACTGTAGCAGGGAGGTGAGAAATATCCTGCAGAAATACTGGGAAATGCTAGTATTGGATCCAGATGTCAAGGATATTCTTCCATCATACCCTGCAATTACATACAGAAGAGGCAGATCCCTGGGGGATAGGTTTGTCCATAGCCATTATACACCACCGAAGAAACCAGGTACATGGTTGGATAGAAAACCTGTTGGTACCTTTAGATGTGGCTCCTGTATAGCTTGCCAATATATTTGCCAAACAAAGATCTTCACCAGCCACACGACCCAAAAAACATATACTATCAGAGACTTTGTAAACTGCAAAACAACTGGAGTCATGTATTTATGTACATGCATTTGTCAGCTGCAGTATGTGTGCAAAATGAAAAGAGAGCTTAGAAGAAGAATAGGGGACCACCTAGGAGACATTAGAAATATGCAGTGCGCTGCCCTGCAGGGTGAGGCGAATAATGAGGTCACAGGGGTAGTTACTAACCGAGGGTGGTTGTAGTACTCACAGTCTTTTGTATACCCTGGGCAGACGTACAGCAGTGATGAAGAGGCTGGCACAGGGGACCTCTGGGGCACTCTCTGTGTATAGGGACCAGGCCTGATGGTAGATGAGGTGCCCTGGATGTTGCAGGTGTTTAATGTGCCGGTGGCAAGATCCCTTTAAATTCGTGACGCCAGTGCCGGTAACGGTGGCACACCGATTTATGGTAGGAATAATTGAGGAACACGATGTTGTGGTGAACCAAAACTTCCTTTTACTGGAAACAGTTAACTATTTACAGTCTTTTAGCAAAGTTCCATATGTCAGTAGCATTCACAAGCAGGCTTCACATCAATGGCAGGTACAATGTTCTTGCAAGATACTCAGAGGGTTAAAATACTAACAGACCAGGCTGCACTTTTCCTCAGAATCCTGTCTGTCTTTATCCCAAGGCCCGTATGCCCTATTGCTGGCTTTACCCTTGGTTAAGAGAAACTTCATCAGATATATATTTCCTTGCTTTTAGTGAAATGCTTCTGCCCTTCAGCTCTCAGGTTGGCTGGAAACACTTTGGCTCTTCTCTGCTCTGGTTATGGGAACTTGGTCTTTCTCTCAGGAGGCACACCCTTCTCCTGGTGGCAAGCTAGAAGCCTGGGCTATCTAGCTGCATGTCAGAAGCTGCTCCTTAGCTAGAGTCCACGCTGACTTCTGACTACACCACTACCCTTCCCTGAACAGGACCTGACTATTTATACTAGGGGTTCCCTAACTCCCTCTACTGTCTAGGAGGAGGAACTACACCCTAACAGGCCTGATACCAGAATACAGGGAAACACACACATAAAAACATAGCAATATACATTAAAATGGACTGTAAAATACAATGCCACTGTTCCTCAGGAATTGGAGAACAACGTGGCCCAATTGACCCTTGTGTAGTGCCCACGTCTACCTAGTGGGACACTACACATAGAAGGGACACAACTATCTCCAGGCACATACAGGATTTTCATAAAGGAGATGGAAAATCGCTAAAATTCTGTGTGATTGAGGTTGTTCTCCCCTCACCGCAGGGGGGTGATCTTGACAGAAAGATATTACAAAAAGAGGCCGAATGGACTTAAAACGGTGAATCCATTCGGCCTTAATGAGACTCTGTCCTTTGCTTGTTTTATTTGATCCATTACATATAACACCTAACTACATGCCTCAGACAAACATATAGGAATAATGATATTTTCATATTAGACCTGCCAGGAAGAAGTGTATTAGACCAAGAAAGGTCGAACACCACTATACATCAAGATTAGGTGAGGAAATTTATTCAGGGCATATCTCGATTCTTTTGAACTAACATATTAGCCCTAATCCTTTATTCTCTCACTTTGCCCCCTTTTGCTTTTGCCCCTTGACCCTAATGTAAAATATCCAGAAGAAAGTGCTACAAATGGATATACATCTACTAAGATCCTTTTAATATCAGCCCTACGTGATTTAATGTGACGTAAACATTCTATCACTTTATATAAACAAAAGTAACTTTCCATATATAGGTGATAGTCTTAAACTAGATTTGTATAGTTTGCCCCTGTGGACTTAGCGACCCATCGTTCTCACAACATTACTCCTTTCCCGTCAATATTTTCCAAGGGCATTTTACTACTGGAATTTGACAGGTGGGGAGTGCATTGCGCCTGCGCTTGGGGATGTCTCAGTTGTGCAGACGCTGAGTATCCCTGAGTATACCTCTTATCCCCACTGCGCAGGCGCCTGATATATTCCTTGCGCCTGCGCGGTGGCACGGCAGCTCATACACGTCACGTATGCGTCCCCGCGCGCACACTTATGACGTTTGTGTTCCACAGTGAATATTGGCGCCTGCGCTTTGACAAGACAGGTGGTGCAGGCTCACCGAGCTGGAACGCACGCCATGGAAGCACACAAGGAACAGGTGCGGTAACTTGTACTGATTAGATTGGGTATATTAGGGAGCAGTCTAGAGACACCCAGCTGGACCGCTTACATCCAGCCGGCACATCATTGTAGCTATTAAGCTCTATAGCTATCAAGCTTTATTGTATCATCTTCATCCCCTCATGAATCTGTCTTCTACTTTGACAGAGGAAACGCGTCGGGTTGGTATATCTGGAAAGTAGTATGGTTACCGCTTGGGAGCACTACATTTAGGCCTCGTTCACACTTCATTGTTTGGTCAGTGATTTCCATCAGTGATTTGTGAGCCAAAACCAGAAGTGGAGCCTCCACAGACATGAGGTAGAAGGGAAAGATCTGCTCCTGTTCTGTGTTTAGAGTTGTACCTGGTTTTGGCTCACAAATCACTGATGGAAATCACTGACTAAACACTGAAGTGTGAACGAGGCCTTAGGGAGGGAAAGCTATTGCTAGGGTCAACCACCGTTAAGTGGGGCCGCTCCCTTTGGAGTGATTCTTCCGCATTTAGGCGGGAGACTCCTCCACTTTCAGGCAGGGCTTGATAGTCCAAGTAGGGATTTATCTCCCATTACCCAGCCTAAGCCCCTGTCTAAGAAGGGACACGTGGACTTGGAGATCCAGGGGGTAAAATATTGTTGCATCTAAAACCTCTGGACCTTCCTTACAGTGTCTGATCCAGCAATCAAGCGGCAGAGACAAGGTGTGAAAAAAACAGAAACGGAATCATCACCAAAGACGCCTTTCCCTCCAACTCCAAAGCTCAGAGCCACCACATTATCCTGGATAGAACCAGCATCAAAACCGTGAGTGGCTACAAATGTAGCATAAAGAATTGCATCTGCTATTCATTTAATGCAGTTCTTTCTCTCTCTATTGTTTTCCAGACTACCTATGCATTCAATGTTATGAATTATTTTTTGTTGTGGGACTTATTTTAAAAAGAAAATATAAAAGTTACGTTTTAAGTAGGCTCCCACTCCTGCTTTTGGCTACCAAATCATAAGCCAATTCTAATGGGACCATACAGGTCTTAAAGCTACTACACAGACAGGATCCGTTGTGCGTCTCATTTTTCCTTCCTTCTGACAGATCAGAAGAAGTGTCAAATAAATGATGATGTCAGCCAGGCCGAAAGCCAAAATAGTCAGTCATGAAGTGGAAAGGGTGGGAACAGCATGAGAAGTCCACAGAGTGGACCTATAACATAGTGGTGAGGTAAAAGCAGCATGAGGAGACCACAGAGTGGCCCAATGACAGGGTCTGGAGGTGGAAGCAGTATGAGGAGGCCACCGAGTGGCACAATGACAGAGTCTGTAGGTGGCAACAGCAGCAGCATTAGGAGAAGGCCACCGAGTGGCACAATGACAGAGTCTGGAGGAGGCGGCAGTATGAGGAGGCCACTGAGTGGCACAATGACCGAGTCTGGAGGTGGCAGCAGCATGAGTAGACCCCAGAGCGGCACAATGACAGAGTCTGGAGGTGGCAGCACCATCAGGAGGCCACAGAGTGGCAAGGTGACATATTGTGGAGGTGGGTGGCAATACCAGTACCTGCTGAAGATGGTGGGTGAAAGAAAGAGCACTTGGCATGAGATGTGTGGCATCAGGTGGGTAACAGCATCAGAATAGTAGCTGAGGCAGGTAGCCAGAATAAACCTGTCTCTTTTGTCAAATTCTTGGTGTGGCACCATGGACGATCTAGTCTGATGCACCAGGCATTGGTGTATGGAAATCCTAGCTGATCTACACCTGATTCATCTTGATGCAGTGTCCCACTATGTGCTATATGTGGGCACTTTAAACTCTTGCTAAATGTCATATCAAATCTATTGTGGTATCATGCTGTAATTCCCTTTAACAGGCTGGCAGTGTCATTTACCTTTTTTCGCCCCTAGGTGGTGCTGGCACCACTTATATATAGCTGGGGGGGGGGGGGGGGAGGGTCAAGTCAGTGTTTGTGTGTAGGATGAGAATGAAGAGAGGAGGAAGTTAATGGAGGAGGTGGAAATTTGTTTTTCCACCGAAATACAGTGGATATAAAAAGTCTACACACCCCTAACAGTATCCAATTATCTATATTTTTCATGCACTACAAAAGACACACAAAGGGAGATGCAGTGGACAAGTTTAGTATGGCTTCAGTGCTACCCTGGGTCCTCTGGACAACGTCAACATGTCACCATGTGTTGCTGCTCTCCGAAAGGGATGGTAAGGCATGGTGCACCCCAATGGGAAATAAGTCAGGGTCTGCAGTAAACCAGTGTGCTTCTTTACTGGAGGAGCTGAAGTACAAAACAATACAGGAAATGCACTGGGCTGGCTTGTCCGGTCTCCTCCCAGACAGAAGAAGGTTTTCTGCTGAGGAAAGGCCTGAGCTAGCTGTCCCTCTCTCTTAGAAGGCTGTTACCCTGGCCAAAGGCTGGAGGCCTGCTGTCTGTGGCTCAGTAGTCTGGCTGGCCCCTTGGTCACAGGGCTAGTGACCTGTGGTCTGTGGCTCAGCATCCCCATCTCAGTGTCTTCTTCTGGTCACTCATGCAGTCTGGCATGAGTCTCTTCTTCTAAGCACCGATCCCAGACTGCAAACAGTAGGGGCTCGGACTGCTCTCCTTATATAAAGTTTTTGGCTGAACTAGAACCTTCTAGTGGGAGGGGTGAAGCAGAGAAACTAAACTCAAACAGACACAAAGTTACAACTTCCCGCCTCTCATAGACTTGCATTAGAACTTCAATAATACTCAATGACAATGACATAGCCGACAAAATCAAGTATTTAGGCATAGTAACATAGCAAAAACAGACATCCAAAAGGTCAGTATGTCTGGTTTTGGTGCTAAACAAGTCAGGCTTTATCTCTCCAAAACAAAGTCTTCTTTAAATGTTATGGTAACTGTGAAAAATTACCAGCTTTTCATTATTAGCTACAAAGTCCCAAAAGTCTCTCAGTATTCATTAACCCTTTCCACAGTGCTATGTAAACACAGTGCAAATGAACAGGATATATATCACAACAAACACATAAAATGCAGTTACACAGTATTAAACAGTATAAGTCAGTGCAAGTTAACCCTTTAAAGTAAAATAAAGTAAGGAGTTGGTTGATGACTTTGCATAGGGGAAACAGACAAATTTCTACAAATGTCCAGACTTTAAAGGATCCCTGCTCCAGGGCACTACAGAGGTTCCCTCCACACCTTTGGCCATTTGTAGATGGCAGGGGATCCCTCACAGAGGGGTTATGTCTATGGCTCGATACCATTCTTCAAAAATGGATAAGATTGAATGGAAGAGAAACTATTGTGGCTTGTCTGAGATGTAGTGGCTTTCTACACTACTATGTTGCATGCTATATCCATCAACATGCTAGCAGACGCTCTGGAGGAATGTACCTCTTATACACCAGAGTATAGAGTAAACTCTAAATAAAGTTCTGTGTACGGGTACCTCAGTGGCTCTTCATATGTGATGTAGTGCCCGAAAACCATTCCTGCGAAATCCATGCTCCAAAAGCCAGGTAGCATACCTTCTCTTCTAAGCCTTTCCAAGTTCTAATACAGGAGCTTACGTCTACATTGCCTTTCCGTACCCAGTAGAGATGAGCGAACCCGAACATTTTCGTAAAAGTCCGGGTTCGGTGTTCGTCGCTTTCTTGGCGCTTTTTGAAAGGCTGCAAAGCAGCCAATCAACAAGCGTCATACTACTTGCCCCGAGAGGCCGTCACAGCCATGCCTACTATTGGCATGGCTGTGATTGGCCAGTGCAGCATGTGACCCAGCCTCTATTTAAGCTGGAGTCACGTAGCGCCGCACGTCACTCTGCTCTGATCAGTGTAGGGAGAGGTTGCAGCTGCGACGTTAGGGCGAGATTAGGCAGTGATTAACTTATCCAAAAGACTTCATTCAGTGATCGATCTGCAGCTGTGGATCATTGAACTGCTGCTATTCAACTGCTCACTGTTTTTAGGCTGCCCAGAGCGTTTTTCATTCACTTTTTTCTGGGGTGATCGGCGGCCATTTTGTGTCTTGTGGTGCGCCAGCACAAGCTGCCACCAAGTGCATTTAACCCTCAATAGTGTGGTTGTTTTTTGGCTAAATCCTACATCAGGGTAGAGCTGTCACACCAAGTGCATTTAACCATCAATAGTGTGGTTATTTTTTGGCCATATACTACATCAGGGGCAAGCTGAGCCTGTCACCAAGTGCATTTAACCCTCAATAGTGTGGTTGTTTTTTGGCTATATCCTACATCAGAGTCAAGCTGTCACACCAAGTGCATTTAACCATCAATAGTGTGGTTATTTTTTGGCCATATACTACATCAGGGGCAAGCTGAGCCTGTCACCAAGTGCATTTAACCCTCAATAGTGTGGTTGGTCAAGCTGTCACACCAAGTGCATTTAACCATCAATAGTGTGGTTATTTTTTGGCCATATACTACATCAGGGGCAAGCTGAGCCTGTCACCAAGTGCATTTAACCCTCAATAGTGTGGTTGATCAAGCTGTCACACCAAGTGCATTTAACCATCAATAGTGTGGTTATTTTTTGGCCATATCCCAGTCTAATTCTGTCTGTAAACCTATACCTGTCACCCAGCGCCTAAATAATAGGCCTCAAATTTATAGTCAGCTAAATCTGTGGTTATTGCTGTGGCTGGGCAAGTTATTTAGTGTCCATCAAAGCACAGTTTTTGTTCTGGGTTGAAATACAATTCCCAATTTAGCAATTCTCTAAATTAGTGGTTTCTGCTGTATCAGGCCTACTTTAAATTTATCCCTAAAAGGGTATATTAGATTCAAGGTGCTGATAGGGTCATTCTCAATAACTTCACACACACGCTACTGTGCATATCCCAGTCTAATTCTGTCCGTAAACGTATACTTGTCACATAGCGCCTAAATAATAGGCCTCAAATTTATAGTCAGCTAAATCTGTGGTTATTGCTGTGGCTGGGCAAGTTATTTAGTGTCCGTCAAAGCACAGTTTTTGTTCTGGGTTGAAATACAATTCCCAATTTAGCAATTCTCTAAATTAGTGGTTTCTGCTGTATCAGGCCTACTTTAAATTTATCCCTAAAAGGGTATATTAGATTCAAGGTGCTGATAGGGTCATTCTCAATAACTTCACACACACACTACTGTGCATATACCAGCCTAATTCTGTCCGTAAACGTATACCTATCACCCAGCGCCTAAGTAATAGGCCTCAAATTTATAGTCAGCTAAATCTGTGGTTATTGCTGTGGCTGGGCAAGTTATTTAGTGTCCGTCAAAGCACAGTTTTTGTTCTGGGTTGAAATACAATTCCCAATTTAGCAATTCTCTAAATTAGTGGTTTCTGCTGTATCAGACCTACTTTAAATTTATCCCTAAAAGGGTATATTAGATTCAAGGTGCTGATAGGGTCATTCTCAATAACTTCACACACACGCTACTGTGCATATACCAGTCTAATTCTGTCCGTAAACGTATACCTGTCATCCAGCGCCTAAATAATAGGCCTCAAATTTATAGTCAGCTAAATATGTGGTTATTGCTGTGGCTGGGCAAGTTATTTAGTGTCCGTCAAAGCACAGTTTTTGTTCTGGGTTGAAATACAATTCCCAATTTAGCAATTCTCTAAATTAGTGGTTTCTGCTGTATCAGGCCTACTTTAAATTTATCCCTAAAAGGGTATATTAGATTCAAGGTGCTGATAAGGTCATTCTCAATAACATCACACACACGCTACTGTGCATATCCCAGTCTAATTCTGTCCGTAAACGTATACCTGTCACCCAGTGCTTAAATATTAGGCCTCAAATTTATAGTCAGCTAAATCTGTGGTTATTGCTGTAGCTGGGCAAGTTATTTAGTGTCCGTCAAAGCACAGTTTTTGTTCTGGGTTGAAATACAATTCCCAATTTAGCAATTCTCTAAATTAGTGGTTTCTGCTGTATCAGACCTACTTTAAATTTATCCCTAAAAGGGTATATTAGATTCAAGGTGCTGATAGGGTCATTCTCAATAACTTCACACACACGCTACTGTGCATATACCAGTCTAATTCTGTCCGTAAACGTATACCTGTCACCCAGCGCCTAAATAATAGGCCTCAAATTTATAGTCAGCTAAACCTGTGGTTATTGCTGTGGCTGGGCAAGTTATTTAGTGTCCGTCAAAGCACAGTTTTTGTTCTGGGTTGAAATACAATTCCCAATTTAGCAATTCTCTAAATTAGTGGTTTCTGCTGTATCAGGCCTACTTTAAATGTATCCCTAAAAGGGTATATTAGATTCAAGGTGCTGATAGGGTCATTCTCAATAACTTCACACACGCTACTGTGCATATCCCAGTCTAATTCTGTCCGTAAACGTATACCTGTCACCCAGCGCCTAAATAATAGGCCTCAAATTTATAGTCAGCTAAATCTGTGGTTATTGCTGTGGCTGGGCAAGTTATTTAGTGTCCGTCAAAGCACAGTTTTTGTTCTGGGTTGAAATACAATTCCCAATTTAGCAATTCTCTAAATTAGTGGTTTCTGCTGTATCAGGCCTACTTTAAATTTATCCCTAAAAGGGTATATTAGATTCAAGGTGCTAATAGGGTCATTCTCAATAACTTCATACACACGCTACTGTACATATACCAGTCTAATTCTGTCCGTAAACGTATACCTGTCACCCAGCGCCTAAATAATAGGCCTCAAATTTATAGTCAGCTAAATCTGTGGTTATTGCTGTAGCTGGGCAAGTTATTTAGTGTCCGTCAAAGCACAGTTTTTGTTCTGGGTTGAAATACAATTCCCAATTTAGCAATTCTCTAAATTAGTGGTTTCTGCTGTATCAGGCCTACTTTAAATTTATCCCTAAAAAGGTATATTAGATTCAAGGTGCTGATAGGGTCATTCTCAATAACTTCACACACACGCTACTGTGCATATCCAAGTCTAATTCTGTCTGTAAAAGTATACCTATCACCCAGCGCCTAAATAATGGGCCTCAAATTTATATTCAGCTAAATCTGTCGTTACTACTGTGCCTTTATTAGTGTAATACGGTACCTAAATAGATAGCCAGATAGTGTTAGGTGTCTGTAAAAAAAGGCCTGAATTTGAATTCAATACATTGGGCCAAATAATATTTTTGTTGTTGTGGTGAATGATAACAATGAGGAAAACATCTAGTAAAGGACGCGGACGCGGACATGGTCGTGGTGGTGTTAGTGGACCCTCTGGTGCTGGGAGAGGACGTGGCCGTTCTGCCACAGCCACACGTCCTAGTGTACCAACTACCTCAGGTCCCAGTAGCCGCCATAATTTACAGCGATATTTGGTGGGGCCCAATGCCGTGCTAAGGATGGTAAGGCCTGAGCAGGTACAGGCATTAGTTAATTGGGTGTCCGACAGTGGATCCAGCACGTTCACATTATCTCCCACCCAGTCTTCTGCAGAAAGCGCACAGATGGCGCCTGAAAACCAAGCCCATCAGTCTGTCACATCACCCCCATGCATACCAGGGAAACTGTCTGAGCCTCAAGTTATGCAGCAGTCTCTTATGCTGTTTGAAGACTCCGCTGGCAGGGTTTCCCAAGGGCATCCACCTAGCCCTTCCCCAGCGGTGGAAGACATAGAATGCACTGACGCACAACCACTTATGTTTCCTGATGATGAGGACATGGGAATACCACCTCAGCACGTCTCTGATGATAACGAAACACAGGTGCCAACTGCTGCGTCTTTCTGCAGTGTGCAGACTGAACAGGAGGTCAGGGATCAAGACTGGGTGGAAGACGATGCAGGGGACGATGAGGTCCTAGACCCCACATGGAATGAAGGTCGTGCCACTGACTTTCACAGTTCCGAGAAAGAGGCAGTGGTGAGACCGAGCCAACAGCGTAGCAAAAGAGGGAGCAGTGGGCGAAAGCAGAACACAAGCCGCCAAGAGACTCCGCCTGCTACTGACCGCCGCCATCTGGGACCGAGCACCCCAAAGGCAGCTTCAAGGAGTTCCCTGGCATGGCACTTCTTCAAACAATGTGCTGACGACAAGACCAGAGTGGTTTGCACGCTGTGCCATCAGAGCCTGAAGCGAGGCATTAACGTTCTGAACCTTAGCACAACCTGCATTACCAGGCACCTGCATGCAAAGCATGAACTGCAGTGGAGTAAACACCTTAACAACAAGGAAGTCACTCAGGCTCCCCCTGCTACCTCTTCTGCTGCTGCCGCCTCGGCCTCTTCTGCTGCTGCCGCCTCGGCCTCTTCTGCTGCTGCCGCCTCGGCCTCTTCCTCCGCCTCTGGAGGAACGTTGGCACCTGCCGCCCAGCAAACAGGGGATGTACCACCAACACCACCACCTCCGTCACCAAGCATCTCAACCATGTCAAACGGCAGCGTTAAGCTCCTAGCCACCCTCGATCCCTGGCCCTGAATGCCAGCATTTCTAAACTACTGGCCTATGAAATGCTGTCATTTAGGCTGGTGGACACAGCTTCAAACAGCTCATGTCGCTTGCTGTCCCACAGTATGTTGTTCCCAGCCGGCACTACTTCTCCAAGAGAGCCGTGCCTTCCCTGCACAACCAAGTATCCGATAAAATCAAGTGTGCACTGCGCAACGCCATCTGTGGCAAGGTCCACCTAACCACAGATACGTGGACCAGTAAGCACGGCCAGGGACGCTATATCTCCCTAACTGCACACTGAGTAAATGTAATGGCAGCTGGGCCCCAGGCGGAGAGCTGTTTGGCGCAACATTCTTTGCCTCCTGTTGCCACCTCCTCCTACTCAGCTTCCTCCTCCTCTTCTTCCACTTGCTCATCCAGTCAGCCACACACCTTCACCACCAACTTCAGCACAGCCCGGGGTAAACGTCAGCAGGCCATTCTGAAACTCATATGTTTGGGGGACAGGCCCCACACCGCACAGGAGTTGTGGCGGGGTATAGAACAACAGACCGACGAGTGGTTGCTGCCGGTGAGCCTCAAGCCCGGCCTGGTGGTGTGCGATAATGGGCGAAATCTCGTTGCAGCTCTGGGACTAGCCGGTTTGACGCACATCCCTTGCCTGGCGCATGTGCTGAATTTGGTGGTGCAGAAGTTCATTCACAACTACCCCGACATGTCAGAGTTGCTGCATAAAGTGCGGGCCGTCTGTTCGCGCTTCCGGCGTTCACATCCTGCTGCTGCTCGCCTGTCTGCGCTACAGCGTAACTTCGGCCTTCCCGCTCACCGCCTCATATGCGACGTGCCCACCAGGTGGAACTCCACCTTGCACATGCTGGACAGACTGTGCGAGCAGCAGCAGGCCATAGTGGAGTTTCAGCTGCAGCACGCACGGGTCAGTCGCACTACAGAACAACACCACTTCACCACTAATGACTGGGCCTCTATGCGAGACCTGTGTGCCCTGTTGCGCTGTTTCGAGTACTCCACCAACATGGCCAGTGGCGATGACGCCGTTATCAGCGTTACAATACCACTTCTATGTCTCCTTGAGAAAACACTTAGGGCGATGATGGAAGAGGAGGTGGCCCAGGAGGAGGAGGAGGAGGAGGAGGAAGAGAGGTCAATTTTAGCACTTTCAGGCCAGTCTCTTCGAAGTGACTCAGAGGGAGGTTTTTTGCAACAGCAGAGGCCAGGTACAAATGTGGCCAGCCAGGGCCCACTACTGGAGGACGAGGAGGACGAGGATGAGGAGGAGGTGGAGGAGGATGAGGATGAAGCATGGTCACAGCGGGGTGGCACCCAACGCAGCTCAGGCCCATCACTGGTGCGTGGCTGGGGGGAAACGCAGGACGATGACGATACGCCTCCCACAGAGGACAGCTTGTCCTTACCTCTGGGCAGCCTGGCACACATGAGCGACTACATGCTGCAGTGCCTGCGCAACGACAGCAGAGTTGCCCACATTTTAACGTGTGCGGACTACTGGGTTGCCACCCTTCTGGATCCACGGTACAAAGACATTGTGCCCACCTTACTTCCTGCACTGGAGCGTGATAGGAAGATGCGCGAGTACAAGCGCACGTTGGTAGACGCGCTACTGAGAGCATTCCCAAATGTCACAGGGGAACAAGTGGAAGCCCAAGGCCAAGGCAGAGGAGGAGCAAGAGGTCGCCAAGGCAGCTGTGTCACGGCCAGCTCCTCTGAGGGCAGGGTTAGCATGGCAGAGATGTGTAAAAGTTTTGTCAACACGCCACAGCTAACTGCACCACCACCTGATACGCAACGTGTTAGCAGGAGGCAACATTTCACTAACATGGTGGAACAGTACGTGTGCACACCCCTCCACGTACTGACTGATGGTTCGGCCCCATTCCACTTCTGGGTCTCTAAATTGTCCACGTGGCCAGAGCTAGCCTTTTATGCCTTGGAGGTGCTGGCCTGCCCGGTGGCCAGCGTTTTGTCTGAACGTGTATTCAGCATGGCAGGGGGCGTCATTACAGACAAACGCAGCCGCCTGTCTACAGCCAATGTGGACAAGCTGACGTTTATAAAAATAAACCAGGCATGGATCCCACAGGACCTGTCCATCCCTTGTGCAGATTAGACATTAACTACGTCCCCTTAACCATATATTATTGTACTCCAGGGCACTTCCTCATTCAATCCTATTTTTATTTTCATTTTACCATTATATTGCGAGGCAACCCAAAGTTGAATGAACCTCTCCTCTGTCTGGGTGCCGGGGCCTAAATATATGACAATGGACTGTTCCAATGTTGGGTGACGTGAAGCATGATTCTCTGCTATGACATGCAGACTGATTCTCTGCTGACATGAAGCCAGATTCTCTGTTACGGGACCTCTCTCCTCTGCCTGGGTGCCTGGGTCTAAATATATGACAATGGACTGTTACAGTGGTGGGTGACGTGAAGCCTGATTCTCTGCTATGACATGCAGACTGATTCTCTGCTGACATGAAGCCAGATTCTCTGTTACGGGACCTCTCTCCTCTGCCTGGGTGCCTGGGCCTAAATATATGACAATGGACTGTTCCAGTGTTGGGTGACGTAAAGCCTGATTCTCTGCTATGACATGCAGATTGATTCTCTGCTGACATGAAGCCAGATTCTCTGTTACGGGACCTCTCTCCTCTGCCTGGGTGCCTGGGCCTAACTATATGACAATGGACTGTTACAGTGGTGGCTGACGTGAAGCCTGATTCTCTGCTATGACATGCAGACTGATTCTCTGCTGACATGAAGCCAGATTCTCTGTTACGGGACCTCTCTCCTCTGCCTGGGTGCCTGGGCCTAAATATATGACAATGGACTGTTCCAGTGTTGGGTGACGTAAAGCCTGATTCTCTGCTATGACATGCAGATTGATTCTCTGCTGACATGAAGCCAGATTCTCTGTTACGGGACCTCTCTCCTCTGCCTGGGTGCCTGGGCCTAACTATATGACAATGGACTGTTACAGTGGTGGGTGACGTGAAGCCTGATTCTCTGCTATGACATGCAGACTGATTCTCTGCTGACATGAAGCCAGATTCTCTGTTACGGGACCTCTCTCCTCTGCCTGGGTGCCTGGGCCTAAATATATGACAATGGACTGTTCCAGTGTTGGGTGACGTAAAGCCTGATTCTCTGCTATGACATGCAGATTGATTCTCTGCTGACATGAAGCCAGATTCTCTGTTACGGGACCTCTCTCCTCTGCCTGGGTGCCTGGGCCTAACTATATGACAATGGACTGTTACAGTGGTGGCTGACGTGAAGCCTGATTCTCTGCTATGACATGCAGACTGATTCTCTGCTGACATGAAGCCAGATTCTCTGTTACGGGACCTCTCTCCTCTGCCTGGGTGCCTGGGCCTAAATATCTGACAATGGACTGTTCCAGTGTTGGGTGACGTAAAGCATGATTCTCTGCTATGACATGCAGACTGATTCTCTGTTGACATGAAGCCAGATTCTCTGTTATGGGACCTCTCTCCTCTGCCTGGGTGCCGGGGCCTAAATATATGACAATGGACTGTTACAGTGGTGGCTGACGTGAAGCCTGATTCTCTGCTATGACATGCAGACTGATTCTCTGCTGACATGAAGACAGATTCTCTGTTACGGGACCTCTCTCCTCTGCCTGGGTGCCTGGGCCTAAATATCTGACAATGGACTGTTCCAGTGTTGGGTGACGTAAAGCAGGATTCTCTGCTATGACATGCAGACTGATTCTCTGCTGACATGAAGCCAGATTCTCTGTTACGGGACCTCTCTCCTCTGCCTGGGTGCCTGGGCCTAAATATATGACAATGGACTGTTCCAGTGGTGGGTGACGTGAAGCATGATTCTCTGCTGTGACAAGAAGACTGATTCTCTGCTGACATCAAGCCAGATTCTCTGTTACGGGACCTCTCTCTTCTGCCTGGGTGCCGGGGCCTAAATATATGACAATGGACTGTTACAGTGGTGGCTGACGTGAAGCCTGATTCTCTGCTATGACATGCAGACTGACTCTTTGCTGACATGAAGCCAGATTCTCTGTTACAGGACCTCTCTCCTCTGCCTGGGTGCCTGGGCCTAAATATATGACAATGGACTGTTACAGTGGTGGGTGACGTGAAGCCTGATTCTCTGCTATGACATGCAGACTGATTCTCTGCTGACATGAAGCCAGATTCTCTGTTACGGGACCTCTCTCCTCTGCCTGGGTGCCTGGGCCTAAATATATGACAATGGACTGTTACAGTGGTGGCTGACGTGAAGCCTGATTCTCTGCTATGACATGCAGACTGATTCTCTGCTGACATGTAGCCAGATTCTCTGTTACGGGACCTCTCTCCTCTGCCTAGGTGCCTGGGCCTAAATATATGACAATGGACTGTTACAGTGGTGGGTGACGTGAAGCCTGATTCTCTGCTATGACATGCAGACTGATTCTCTGCTGACATGAAGCCATATTCTCTGTTACGGGACCTCTCTCCTCTGCCTGGGTGCCTGGGCCTAAATATACGACAATGGACTGTTACATTGGTGGCTGACGTGAAGCCTGATTCTCTGCTATGACATGCAGACTGTTTCTCTGCTGACATGAAGCCAGATTCTCTGTTACAGGACCTCTCTCCTCTGCCTGGGTGCCTGGGCCTAAATATATGACAATGGACTGTTACAGTGGTGGCTGACGTGAAGCTTGATTCTCTGCTATGACATGCAGACTGATTCTCTGCTGACATGAAGCCAGATTCTCTGTTATGGGACCTCTCTCCTCTGCCTGGGTGCCTGGGCCTAAATATATGACAATGGACTGTTACAGTGGTGGCTGACGTGAAGCCTGATTCTCTGCTATGACATGCAGACTGATTCTCTGCTGACATGAAGCCAGATTCTCTGTTACGGGACCTCTCTCCTCTTCTGCCTGGGCCTAAATATATGACAATGGACTGTTCCAGTGTTGGGTGACGTAAAGCATGATTCTCTGCTATGACATGCAGACTGATTCTCTGCTGACATGAAGCCAAATTCTCTGTTACGGGACCTCTCTCCTCTGCCTGGGTGCCTGGGCCTAAATATATGACAATGGACTGTTACAGTGGTGGGTGACGTGAAGCCTGATTCTCTGCTATGACATGCAGACTGATTCTCTGCTGACATGAAGCCAGATTCTCTGTTACGGGACCTCTCTCCTCTGCCTGGGTGCCTGGGCCTAAATATATGACAATGGACTGTTACAGTGGTGGGTGACATGAAGCCTGATTCTCTGCTATGACATGCAGACTGATTCTCTGCTGACATGAAGCTAGATTCTCTGTTACGGGACCTCTCTCCTCTGCCTGGGTGCTTGGGCCTAAATATATGACAATGGACTGTTACAGTGGTGGGTGACGTGAAGCCTGATTCTCTGCTATGACATGCAGAGTGATTCTCTGCTGACATGAAGCCAGATTCTCTGTTACGGGACCTCTCTCCTCTGCCTGGGTGCCTGGGCCTAAATATCTGACAATGGACTGTTCCAGTGTTGGGTGACGTAAAGCATGATTCTCTGCTATGACATGCAGACTAATTCTCTGCTGACATGAAGCCAGATTCTCTGTTATGGGACCTCTCTCCTCTGCCTGGGTGCCTGGGCCTAAATATATGACAATGGACTGTTCCAGTGGTGGGTGACGTGAAGCATGATTCTCTGCTATGACAAGAAGACTGATTCTCTGCTGACATTAAGCCAGATTCTCTGTTACGGGACCTCTCTCCTCTGCCTGGGTGCCGGGGCCTAAATATATGACAATGGACTGTTACAGTGGTGGCTGACGTGAAGCCTGATTCTCTGCTATGACATGCAGACTGATTCTCTGCTGACATGAAGCCAGATTCTCTGTTACGGGACCTCTCTCCTCTGCCTGGGTGCCTGGGCCTAAATATATGACAATGGACTGTTCCAGTGGTGGGTGACGTGAAGCATGATTCTCTGCTATGACAAGAAGACTGATTCTCTGCTGACATCAAGCCAGATTCTCTGTTACGGGACCTCTCTCCTCTGCCTGGGTGCCGGGGCCTAAATATATGACAATGGACTGTTACAGTGGTGGGTGACGTGAAGCCTGATTCTCTGCTATGACATGCAGACTGACTCTTTGCTGACATGAAGCCAGATTCTCTGTTACGGGACCTCTCTCCTCTGCCTGGGTGCCTGGGCCTAAATATATGACAATGGACTGTTACAGTGGTGGGTGACATGAAGCCTGATTCTCTGCTATGACATGCAGACTGATTCTCTGCTGACATGAAGCCAGATTCTCTGTTACGGGACCTCTCTCCTCTGCCTGGGTGCCTGGGCCTAAATATATGACAATGGACTGTTACAGTGGTGGGTGACGTGAAGCCTGATTCTCTGCTATGACATGCAGAGTGATTCTCTGCTGACATGAAGCCAGATTCTCTGTTACGGGACCTTTCTCCTCGGCCTGGGTGCCTGGGCCTAAATATCTGACAATGGACTGTTCCAGTGTTGGGTGACGTAAAGCATGATTCTCTGCTATGACATGCAGACTGATTCTCTGCTGACATGAAGCCAGATTCTCTGTTATGGGACCTCTCTCCTCTGCCTGGGTGCCTGGGCCTAAATATATGACAATGGACTGTTACAGTGGTGGCTGACGTGAAGCCTGATTCTCTGCTATGACATGCAGACTGATTCTCTGCTGACATGAAGACACATTCTCTGTTACGGGACCTCTCTCCTCTGTCTGGGTGCCTGGGCCTAAATATATGACAATGGACTGTTACAGTGGTGGGTGACGTGAAGCATGATTCTCTGCTATGACATGTAGACTGATTCTCTGCTGACATGAAGCCAGATTCTCTGTTATGGGACCTCTCTCCTCTGCCTGGGTGCCTGGGCCTAAATATATGACAATGGACTGTTACATTGGTGGCTGACGTGAAGCCTGATTCTCTGCTATGACATGCAGACTGTTTCTCTGCTGACATGAAGCCAGATTCTCTGTTACGGGACCTCTCTCCTCTGCCTGGGTGCCTGGGCCTAAATATATGACAATGGACTGTTACAGTGGTGGCTGACGTGAAGCCTGATTCTCTGCTATGACATGCAGACTGATTCTCTGCTGACATGAAGCCAGATTCTCTGTTATGGGACCTCTCTCCTCTGCCTGGGTGCCGGGGCCTAAATATCTGACAATGGACTGTTCCAGTGTTGGGTGACGTGAAGCATGATTCTCTGCTATGACATGAAGACTGATTCTCTGCTGACATGAAGCCAGATTCTCTGTTAAGGGACCTCTCTCCTCTGCCTGGGTGCCTGGGACTAAATATCTGACAATGGACTGTTACAGTGGTGGGTGACGTGAAGCCAGATTCTCTGCTATGGGACCTCTCTCCAATTGATATTGGTTAATTTTTATGTATTTTATTTTTATTTTAATTCATTTCCCTATCCACATTTGTTTGCAGGGGATTTACCTACATGTTGCTGCCTTTTGCAGCCCTCTAGCTCTTTCCTGGGCTGTTTTACAGCCTTTTTAGTGCCGAAAAGTTCGGGTCCCCATTGACTTCAATAGGGTTCGGGTTCGGGACGAAGTTCGGGTCGGGTTCGGATCCCGAACCCGAACATTTCTGGGAAGTTTGGCCGAACTTCTCGAACCCGAACATCCAGGTGTTCGCTCAACTCTAGTACCCAGTAAAACCTGCCTAACACATGCAGGTTCAAAATGTTTACTCCACCACTTAATAAATACCTTGAGCGGCATAGTTTCCAAAATGGGATCGCTTCTTGGGAACTCCACTTAATATTTCACCCAAGAGCCTTTATAGTTGTCAGCACAAGATGCATAAATCACCACATAGGGCCTCAAATGCAAATGGTGTTCTTTAATTCCTCATTCCTTTTAAAGATTAGGATCACATGTCAGGTGTATATAAAACCAGGAAACACAGTGTAAGGCTCTATTCACACGTCTGCAAATGGATCCGCATCCGTTCCGCAATATCCGGTGCGGACCCATTCATTCTCAATGGGGCAGAACGGGATGCGGAGAGCACACTATGTGCTCTCTGCATCCGCATTTTCGGAGCGCGGCCCTGAACTTCCGGGCTTCGGTCCCGAACTACCGGGCTGTGGCTCCGCAAAAAATAGAACATGTCCTATTCTTGTCCGCAATTGCGGACAAGAATAGGCAGTTCTATGGGGGGTGCCGGCCGGGTGTATTGCGGATCTGCAATACACCACGGACGTGTGAATGGACCCTTATAAAAAGGTGTGCATTTCACACTGGCTCACAATTTGCACACCATATTAGGCACTGAAAATGGAAAAACTGCAGGAAAAAATTGTAATTTTCACTTTCATCATTAGCTGTGCAAAACACTCTGGACTTCTTAATTCTGTGAGGGGTTTGTTTCATTGAAATGAGGTCACTTCTTGAGAGTTCCTTTTTTTTAAATTTCACCTTAGACCCTTTGCAGTTGTCGGCCAGTGTTGCATAAATCACCAATCTAGGCCTCGAAAGTACATAGTGCTCTCTCTTCTGAAACCTTTAGTGTGCCCAAAGAGCAGTTTATGACTACATATGGGGTGTTGTAACAAAATTTGAGGTGCATTTTCTCTCCTATTTACACATGTGAAAGCGAAACATTTGAGACTAAAACTACATATAATTGACATAAAATTTAATTTTTTATTTCATGTACCAATATTAAAAAAACTATATGAAACACCTGTTGGGTCAAGCCAATCACTATACCCCTAGGTGAATTCCATAAAGGGTTTACACTCTACTGGTACATGAGGAGCTTTGGCAAATGTGACATGGCACCCGAGAACCGTTCCAGTGCCACTCCTTCTCATCTTAGCCCTGTGGTGTGTCCATACAGAAGTTTATGACTAGGGCTGTTGAAGTATTAAGAAGAAAATGGGTAACAAATTGTGAGGTTCACTTGATGTTCTCTTCAAATGCGACAAGGCTCCTGAAAACCATTACATCATAATCTGCCCCTCAAAAATGAAATGGCACTCCCTCCCTTCTAAGCCCTAGGGTGTTCCCATACAGCAGTTTACGAACATTTATGGGCTGTTGCCGTATTCAGGAGAAAATGGGTAAAAAATTATAGGGTGCTTTATGAACTCGCTACTTTAGTGCACTTAGTAGTTAACTTGCAATGTGATTTATGCTGTTGTTTGAACTTATATTGTTTTATACTGTTAAATTGCATTTTATATGATATATCCTATCAATTTGCACTGTATTTGCACTGAATTAGGGAAAGGGTTAATGCACAGAGACTTTTGGAATTTCCAGCCTGTGCACTAGTAACATTAATAATTTTCCACTCTTGTTGTAAGGGACTATGCACAGCTGAGTTTTGGAGGGAAAAAGCCAGAAACGGAACTTTTGACAATCTAGTTAAGTTCTGTCAGACTTCTGTTTACAACTGAAAGCTGCTTGGTCATTCCCATTGAATTCTATTGAGGCCCAATACAAGTTTATTGAACCCTTGAACTGCAACATTGTTTCTGTTAGGTCTCATGCACACAGTCGATGTTTTGGTCCGCATCTAAGCCGCAGTTTTTCACATCAATGGGGCTGCAAAAGATGCGGACAGCACTCCGTGTGCTGCCTGCATCCGTTGCTCCGTTCTGTGGTCCGTAAAAAAATATAACCTGTCCTATTCTTGTCCGTTTTGCGGACAAGAATAGGCAGTTATATTAATGGTTGTCTGTGCCTTTCCGCAAATTGCGGAAGGCACACGGACGCCATCCGCAATTTGCGGACCGCAAAACACACAACGATCGTGTGCATGTAGCCTAAGGCTGTACTTCTCCAGCCTCACCCCTCCCACTAAACAGTTCTAGATCAGTTAGAAACTGTATAAAAGTAGTAGAGCAGTCAGAGCCTCTACTTGTCTGCAGATAAGGACCAGTGTTTAGTAGGAGAGTCTATTCCAGAGTGACCAGAATAACCTTTTGCTATCAGAGTGGAGACAAGAGAAGCCAGCTCAGTGCATTGCTTTTATTGTTTTGCACTTTCACTGCAACCCATGACTCTCTGGACTTATTTGCCATTGGAATACACCATGCCTTACCTTCCCCTCCAGAGAGCAGCAACGCACGGTGACACCTTGATGATGTCCAGGGGACCTAGTAGAGTGTCGACAGTCACCTCAAACCTGGCCACTACATTAAATTAAAATCTGGAGATAAAGCAATGTTTTATTGGAAAAAAAATCATTTTCACTGCCAAGTGTTTCTAAATTCTATGAAACGCCTGTGGGGTCAAAGTGCTCAGTACACCCATCTTTGCATTCTTTGAGGAGTATTTTTTCCAAAATGGTCACTTTTGGGGGTTTCCCCTGTAGAGGTAAATCAGGGTCTCTTCAAATGTAACATGACACCCAAAAAATTCCAGTAAAATCTGCCCTCCATAAGCCATATGGCGCTTCTGCCCTTCTGAGCTCTGCCATGTGCCCATGAAGCAGTTTACGACCACATGTGGGGTGTTTCTGTAAACTGCAGAATCAGGGTAATAAATATTGAGCTTTGTTTTGCTGTTATCCCTTGCCATGTTACAGAAACAAATTGATTGAAATGCGTTTTGCATTAACTCCTGTAGGGTTAATAAAGTTTCTAAAATCAGTTTTAAATAATTTCCAGGGTGTAGTTTCTAAAATGTGGTCATTTGTTGGTGGTTTCTCTTACGTAAGCCCCTCAAAGTCACTTTAAAACTGAACTGGTTCTTAAAAAAGTCAAATTTGGAAATTGCTTCTAAAATTCTAAGCATTTTAAAGTTCTAGCATAATAAAATGACATTCACAAAATGATGCCAACATAAAGTAGATATATGGTGAATGTTAATTAACAGTATTTGGGACGCATCACTATCTTAAAAGCAAAGAAATTTAAATCTAGCAAATTGATAATTTTTCCTAATTTTCTGTAACATTGTAAAACATATAAACCGATATTTACCACAAACATGCAGTACAATTTGACATTAGCAAACATTCCAGCAAAGCATTCCAAAGGTATTACCACGTAAATTAACAAGTCAGGTTTGCAAAATTAGGCTGCAACTGGAAATTGTCTGTGTCTGAAATGGGTTAACTCTTGCAGTGAGTGTCAGCGGTATGTTATCGTGCAGGGAGAGGTTAAGAAGTCTCTGATGTTATGATAATACTTTCCATTTAATACTCTTCTGTTGAGACATTATCTATCATTTTCCCCAAACCATCAGTTAAAGCTAAATTCTAATAAAACTGGACAGAACGGTATTGTGTTTAGTGCTGCTAATGACAACCTCTTGAAAACAGATTATCTTTACAGCCCTTTGTAACGCACAAAACCCATCTGCAGACTGTCCAATAATTGAGTAAAATGCAACTATTAGAATCCACTATTAAGTCAATGAACAATACAATAAAATTATCGAGTGTATAACTGCAATGTGAATCCAGATGTACTAAAATGAGCTAACAAAAATCAGGAAAAAAAACAATTGAAAACGGTGACTTCTGGTTTTCCACTGTATTTTTACTTAGATATTTGGCTACTAATTTGTAACTTTATGGCTAGAATTAAAAAAAAAAAGTATTTTGCAAGAGCTTAGGTTGTTATCTATATCCATCTTTCTACTCTGTGGGTAGAAAGCTGAGCTATGAGGAGCTATTGGATGTGATCAGCGGCGCCTCTGGACGTGGATACAGTTGAATACAATGGAGAAGCAGGTAGCCTTCAGCTTCCTGCTCCACCATTCACCCTGCAATTGGCAGTGTGGTGCTGGCAGGTGCAATGAAGTGACATAATCACCCCCTGCTATGCCTAGCCACCAGACAGGAGCCAATATACAGTGAGAGACCTGCTCCGTTCATTGACCTGCTCCGACTAGGTTAATAGTCATCAACTAAGGGGGCACCATATTGTGTTCAGAGGCACATAATGGGCATCATACTGTGTGAGAGGCACTTAAGGAGGCATTATACTGTTTGGAGGCCACAGAAGAGACCTCCATATTAGCAGTACTATGGAGTGGAGCTTAGTGGTGTGACAGGTGCCCCCGACATATCTTTGAGTGTTGCCCCAGAAATGCCAGATCAGCACCTAGATGATATCCTCACACTGCTTGCACTTAGAACTGGATTATAGTGAAGGCTTGTACCCTTGGGGCCTCTACCACCATCCTCATGGTGATCCACAGCAGGTTTTAATTACCAGTCTCACATGCTTGGCTTGGACCTGGTTAATCATTTAGGAATTTTATAGCACTGGTACTCTGGTAGTGCATGGCAGTATTATTAGAGAACTGTATTAGGGAGCATTTAGGTAGAATATACAGTAGCTGTAGTATTTGGTCTTTGTAATGTTGTTACTTGACCGCTATGGTTGCATTTAAAGATGAGTGAATTTCAAAAGAATTTGATTAGGTCGGTTTGCTGAATTTTTGATTCGATCCAAATTTATTTGTGGCGAATTGCATTAAAAACGGCTATTTCCAGGCTGCAGAGAGCCTTTATAGTGGTGTAGAACACTGTGCCTTTATAGTGGTGTAGAACACTGTGCCTTTATAGTGGTGTAGAACACTGTGCCTTGCAGTAACATGCATAGGGAGTCTGCTGTGGTAGTGAAATAATACTGTGAGTCAGTATGACACACAGATGACAGGCGTTGCTCTTAGAATCACTGCACACTTCACTTATTTGGGCAGTCACGGGGACAAAACTGATCAAATAACTCAAGTGTGAACTCAGCCTTACAGGTCGATGTTAGCGGTCAGAAGAAGGGCACTCCTTTTACACCGTCGTCAGCTGATTCCACATAGATGTCTACAGAACCTGTTCTTTTAAACACTTATAAAAGTAGATCCCCCTGACAGAGTGGAGAGGGTGTCAGCAGTAAGTTTGTGTTTACGTCACTGATTATTTTGCCCTTCCTCTGATCCGTTAGAACAATAACCCCCCAAAAAACAGATCCTGTCTGTTGCGCATCTGCCTTCAATCGGTCAGCATTTCTTCAGTAATCCATCAGTATTGCTAAAGCCCAAAAAAAAACAGGAGTGGATCCAAAACAGAGATTACACGTGAATGGAATATTTGCATGAGTGGTGAGGGCAGCAGCATGAGGAGACCACAGAGTGGCCCAGTGACATAGCGGTGAGGTGGCAGTAGCATGAGGAGACCACAGAGAGGCCCAGTGACATAGTGGTGAGGTAGCAGCAGCATGAGACCACAGAGTAGTGATGTTTAGAATCCACTATTAAGCCAATGAACAATTCAATAAAATTATCAAGTGGATAACTGCATCCAGATGTGTGGATCTGTGAATCCAGATGTACTAAAATGAGCTAACAAAAAACAGGGAAAAAACACTTGAAACTGTGACTTCTGGTTTTCCACTGTATTTTTACTTAGATATTTGGCTACTAATTTGTAACTTTATGGCTAGAATGAAAAAAAAAAGTATTTTGCAAGAGCCTAGAAAATGGTGGCTGGAAGTAGGAGCACCTGGCAGCAGGTGTGGCATCAGGCGGGTGGCAGCATCAGAATAGTAGCTGAAGCAGGTAGCCAGAAAAAACAGGTCTCTTTTGTCAAAGTTTTGGTGTGGCACCATGGATGATCTAGTCTGATGCATCAGGTACTGGTGTTTAAAAATCCTGGCTGATTCACGCCTGATTCATCTTCACAGATGTCAGTTTCCCCACATTTTGGGTGGACAGGTGAGTTCTCCTTGGGGTAACTATGGCCCCCGCCGCACCAAACACACACTGCTGGCTGGTCAGGAAAGCTTGTCCAGGGCAAACTCGGCAATTCATGGCCACAAATCGAGTTTGGCTGCCCAGTAGTCTAGGGGATCTTTGATGTGGGGTGGCAGGGTGTACTCCAGGTATGCCACAACCTGCTGGTTCAGGTTCTGCTCTATGTCTAGCTGCTGCTGGTGAGTAGTTTCTTCAGTAGGTGCAAAATGAGAAAGAGAAAAATCCGGCTCTCTCCAGATGAAGTAAATTAACTTTATTCCAGCGAAGTAAAATCCGTACAGGTGTACATGAAACAATCTACGCGTTTCAGACCTCTGAAAAATATGGGTCCTTCCTCATGACATGTCATGAGGAAGGACCCATATTTCTCAGAGGTCTGAAACGCGTAGATTGTTTCATGTACACCTGTACGGATTTTACTTCGCTGGAATAAAGTTAATTTACTTCATCTGGAGAGAGCCAGATTTTTCTCTTTCTCATTTTGGATTTTACTGCATCCAGGGGCGGCATCCGTGCACCTCAGGTGATTCCACCATTGCAGGTGAGAGCTGCCTTACAAATTTTCTTCAGTAGGTGGGTAAAGAAAACTGCTCATCAGCAACTCTAGGCTTAAGTTGCTGCTGATGGAGCTGGTACCGCTCCTGCCCCTCCCCCAGCAGCCATGGCAGTGGAACATAAGTGCAGAAGGCCCCCCTTGTCAGACCTGCGTGAGGATGGGCGATGGACCACATAGGCAGTGGCCAACTGACTACATAGGATGTCTCTATAGTAGTTCCGTTTGTCAACTCTCTCAGCGGGTGTAAAAAAGGCCCCCATTTTGGACATCCCTATGCCTAATGGTGACAATTCGGCTGTCACTACGCAAGCAAGTGAGCATGCATTGGGCCATTTGCGCAAGTGACTCGGAGGGACTCCCTGCCTCCATCTCCACTGCATACTGTCACGGTGTGTCTGGGTCCTCTGCCTCCTCTTCCTCATTGCCCTGTAGCTCCTCTGGCTGGTCCTGCTCCTCCTCTCCTGTCACCTGTGTAGAAAAAACACCCATTTCTCTGAACATTGCTTGTACTTGAATGTCCTCCTCCTCCTCTAGTTCAGCCCCCACAGGGCTCATGTGGCCATGAAATGTATTCGCCACGTCTCCTGTCCCCTGACCAGCCAGATTTAGCAGCATCTGTTCCAGGACATGAATCAGTGGAATGACGTTGTTTATTCTGTAGTCCTGGTGACTGATAAATAAAGTGGCCTCCTCAAAGAGCCCGTGCAAACGGCAGGTGGCACGCATGAGCTGCCACTGGCTAACATCGAAGTTACACAGCGGAGTACCTCTGTCTGCCTGTATCATCAAGAAATCGTTTATGGCCTTTCTCTGTTCATATAATCGGTCCAACATATGGAGGGTGGATTTATAACGGGTGGAAACGTCGCATATCAGCCTATGTTTTGGGACACCATTCTGCTGCTCCAGTTGAAGAAGGGTGTGCTTTGCGGTGTACGAGTGGCTGAAGTGCATGCAAAGTTTCCTGGCCATTTTCAGGATGTCTTGCAGATGGGGTGAAGACTTCAGGAACCACTTTACAACCAGATTGAACACGTGTGCCATGCAGGCTGAATAGCTCAGTCCTCCTTGACGCAGTGCCGACACCATGTTCTTCCCGTTGTCGGTCATCATGGTTCCAATTATGAGTTGTCGAGGAGAAAGCCAGGATTCAAATTCTTGATGAAGGACACGGAGCAGTTCCTCCCCTGTATGACTCTGTTTGCCCAGGCAAACTAGGTGCAAAACAGCATGACAGGTGCAGAACAGCATGTTCCCTGCACATGTGGTATTCTGGAGGGGCACTGTAAATTGTCCCTACAGTGGAGGCTAAGGACACGGTGGAGGATGAGGAGGCAAAGATGGACATTGTCGCAGGACAAACAACGTGAGAACATGGAGGCAGAAGTGGCGTAACCTGGCCAAGTTACTGGTGTGGCTGGGCAGGAACCACATTTACCCAGTGGGCTGTAAAGGACATATATTGTCCTTGACTGTAGTTACAGCTCCACATGTCGGCGCTGCCATGCACTTAGGCAGACACCGACAGGACTGGCCCACCTTCTGTTCTACATATGTGTGCAGAGCTGGTACTGCCTTTTTGGCAAAGAAATGATGGCTTGGGACTCTCCACCTCGGCCAGGAGCACGTTCACTAGTTGGAAAGGGAGGGACTGCAGCACCTGCAACTTGGCCAGGAGCACGTTCAGCTACTGCGCCGTTGGATGAGTGCACACATGCTGTTGTCTCTTCGCAATCGCTTCGGTGATCGATTGCTGGCAAAATGACTGTAAATCTTCTAAAGGATACATTTTAACTGCTCCACTATAATCAATGGAAATTATTGGTATTAAACCATGCATGCCAACAGTCACCAGTTTTGCTCAGATCCATGTGCTGATTTACATATGGTTGATCCAATGAATGGCCTGCAAAAATTTTTGTCATGCAGCTACTGTAACAGCCACTTGATACTACAATGCAATAGCGGCAAGTTACAAGCAGTGTTCCTTTAAAGGGGTTATCCCATTATTAATGCAAAATAGATATAATATAGTACATGACAACCTCTTTCTCACAAAGCTAGAACCAGCCCTGGACCTCACATGGATCCAGAGATCTCCCCATTCCTTGCTCTAATTGCTATGCTAGATTTATTTCAAGCTGTTAGCTTAGGGGCGTGTCCTTTCCCATGGGGTGTGTCCTTTCTGGTGGCAGCTGAAGGATGGAACTGAACGTGTGCTTCCATCTCAGTGAGCAGGACAGAGAAATTAGAAAAAGAGCAAACAGCAGGTTTAATTGAACAACAGCTATCTGGGAGATGTAATGTCCCCCGAATCCTGATTCAGGCCTCTCACCCAGTAAGCCAGTACTCTCTGCCCTGCACTGAAGAGGGGCAATCACCCTGAAACAGCTGTCTGCAGTTAAGGTGCTGGCTCAATTGCTATTCAAGTCATGGGTTAAGGCCCATTTAAAGAGCTGAACATTGACTTATAGGATAGCTGCCTTACATCTGGTGGCATTAGAGGCAGAGCTTGTAAAAAGCTCATTTGCATATCCTCTTCTCAGTAGCTATAATACATTTTTAATTACATGCAATTACAAAAGTATTCAGATCCATGTACTGTAGAATATTTTTTGTGGAACAACCCCTTTAACACCTTCCAGACCGCAGGGTGCCTTCTGTTATAAACAACAGAGACTGAGGACTAATGTCTGTGATCAGCAATAACGCCAGTTGCACACATTTAACCCTTCAGTTGCCATGGTCTAATGTGACCACAGCAACTGAAAGCCCAAAATCCAGAAGCAGAGTGCTTCCAGGGCTTTAATGGGTCCCCCTAGTATCGATCGGGGGAGCCATCCATTCCCTGTGGCAGTCTGGGTCCCCCTGAAGGATTCGAGGCTGTCACAGCTATGTTTCTATGACCCTGCCTGCGGTAGGGCTCCCTAGGAACATAGTGAAATGTTCATAGACTCCAATTATAATGCATTGGAGTCTAGAAGAGAAGCAATCTAATGATTGCATGTTCAAGGTCCCTAGGGGAACTGTAGTACCGCAGAGCGGGCACTACAATTCTTACAGCCTGCTAATGGCTAACAAATAATGTCATCTCTATATTTGTTTCAGGTCCTTTGATATTGTTCCTTAATTGTATTGCTATGTAACTTGCGTTTTATATTTCCTGCACTGTGCCTGGTTCACCAGCAGGCGGCAGTGTATCTGGCAGAGATATTTAGATAAAATGGAACTTATCATTCCATTCTCCCCTCTTTTGGGCAGAAGTGGGCTAGTCCTTCTTCCTACCACGGGAGGGGTTGCAGGAAGCTATAGTCTAGTCTAGTTTAGATTCGACAATGGAGCTGAAAAGACACAAGAGAATGTGCTGTGAGGGGAATGGACCCACATCCTTCAGCAGGTCTCCCAAGGTAAGCAGCTCATAGAGCACCATGACTCCTTACACTTTCGAGACAGAGTACCACAAGGGGGTGAACAGCCAAAGGCACCCCGCTCCAAGGTACCAGAACTATCAGCAAGTCCAGTAATCAGACTGAGTCTAGCACAGTAGAGAGATATAAAGCAAGGTATCCAAGTTTGCCTGCCAGTTTACCCCAAAACCTGCTGGAACCAAGAGAAAGATCAAATATTGTCTGGATGCAAGTTTATTCAAGTAAAGCTGTTGAACTTTTACCAAGTCTGGACTCTTACTCCACCAACTATCACTCTCCCCTTCATTGCTTCGGAGCCTAACCCTGGGGAGCAACGATATCCAGGTAAGAGCACAGTGACACACACAAAACCATTGACATGATCGGCCCTAGGGGGTGGCACGTTGCAGAACTTTTATGCAGTGTAAGGCTATATGCATTTTATTTCTGCGTCCGTTCCGTTTTTTTTTTACGGACAGGATGCGGACCCATTCATTTCTATGGAGCTGTTAAAAATGCGGATAGTCAACCGTTTGTTTTCCGCATCCATTGTCCGTGGTTTCATTCCGCAAAAAAAATAGAGCATATGCTATTCTTGTCCGTTTTGCGGACAAGGATAAGCATATAGAATGGATCCGCATAAAAAACGAATGCCATACGGACGTCATCTTTTTTTTTTGCGGATCCGTAATTGGCGGACCGCAAAACACATACGGCCGTGTGCATATAGCCTAAAAGAAAGAAAATAAAAGTTTTAGAAAGTGTAGAAGAAAGAAAAAAAGTTTTTACAAATATAAAAAAATATAAAAATTCAAATCACCATCTTTTCACCAAAGTTAAAATAAAAATACACAAAAATAAACATCATAGGCATCATTGCCTGATTAAAAAAATAAAATATTCATCACATATTGTTAATGGTGTAATGGAAAAATCATCAAAATTCACAATTTTTTGTCACTTCACCTCGCTAAAAAATTGTATCAATAAAAAACTACAGATCACACAGCTCCATACACAGAAAAATGAAAAATATGGCGATGAAACGAAGAAATTATTTTTTTTCAAGGTTTTTATTTTTTTTCAGTAACGCAGGAAAAATTATATAAATGTATGTATCCTTGTAATTAGGGGTGAGTGAATCGTGCTTCTGATCCAAGCTCCGAAGTCGCTTTGTTCCCCAACTTCATTGTAATGCTGTATGGAGACCTGTCTCCGTACAGCATTAAAATGTATGGGCTGTGCAGAGGCAAAATTCGAAAGACTTTGGTGAAGAACTTTGGGCTTCGATTCTTCAACTTTAAAAACATTTTAAGTCGGCGTAACGAATTTTGCCTCGTACTTTTTATTGTACAGACAGGTCTCCGTACAGCATTGCAATGAAGCTGGGGAATGAATCGACTTCAGATCTTGGATCCGAAAAGCGATTCGTTTACCCCTACTTGTAATTGTACTGACCCGGAGAATGAGGCTAACAGGTCAGTTTTACAGCAAAGGAAACAAAACCCATAAAACTGTGGAGGAATTGTGTTTTTTTTCTAATTCTGCCCCATTTAAAAAAAAAATCCTGCTTCCCTCTACAGTGTATGCAATGTTACATTAGAAAGTACAGCTTGTCCCTCAAAAAACAACCACTCGGCTATGTGAATGGAAAATGTAAAAAGTTATGGCTCTGGGAAGGCTGGGATTGAAAAATGAAAACGAAAAAACTGAAAATGGCCTGGTCCTGAAGGGGTAAAGTTTACTGTATGCACAAGGTCAATGTGAGGCATTACTTCCATATTCATGTTCCATGCAGTTGACGTTATGTGGATCTCACTGCATTTTCTGTCCATGTAGACGACGTTACATGCAGAGCAGTTTATAATTAGATGATGGCGTGTTTAATTAGCATTTGCTGGCAAGTAGCACAGACTAAACACTTCTAGGCGGAATGTCACTGAGCGATTACATTAACGCTGAATGACAACAAGGAAACAAAGGCCAGGAGTTTCTAGGGAGACTGCGCCCATCCATATGTTTCTCGTTGTCAGCATGTTATGCATCTGGTTATGAATTTTATTTTTCAGTTCTGAAAAAGTTTCATAACTAAACATTTTTTCCCTATTATCAAATGTATAAGAAAAGTCAGAAAATCACGCAGGTAATCAAAATTGTTACTTAAAGTGTAACTGTCATATTTTTGGTTATGTGCTAGTTTATTAGAGCGATTCATGTAAACCTAAATAAGGGCTCATGTACATGAACGTATTTTCTTTCCGTGTCTGTTCCATTCTTTTTGCGGACCGTATGCGGAACCATTAATTTCAATGGGTCTGCAAAATAAAAAAAAACGGAAGTTACTCTGTGTGAAATAATAACTTTGGAACGCTTTTACTTATCCAACCAATTCTGAGAATGTTTTCTCGTGACACATCATACTTCATGTTAGTGGTAAATTTGAGTTGATAACTTTTCTTTCATTTATTAAAAAATCCCAAATTTGCCAAAAATTTGGGAAAATTCACAATTTTTAAAATGTTTTATCCTCTGCTGTTAAGATGGATAAATTACATTTATTTAGGACATTAGAACTTATGTTATTATTTTATAAATTAATTTTTTTAGGACATTAGAAGGGTAAGAAGTTTAGAAGCAAATTTTAAAAATTTTAAGAAAATTTTCAAAACCCATTTTTTTTAAGAACCAATTCAGTTTTGAAGGGGATTACATACTCCTCAAATTTTTTAGGTGTCCTATATAAGTTTAAAGAAAATGGAGGAGACATTTCAAAATGTCATTTTTATTTGCAAATTTTTCATTTTAAACACTTTTTTTTTCTGTAAAACAGCAAGGTGTTACAAACCAAACAAACCTCAATATTTATTACTCTGATTCTGCAGTTTACAGAAACTATATGTGGCTGTAAACTGCTGTACGGGCACACCGCAGGGCTCAGAAAAGATGAAGTGTCATATGATTTTTGGGGTGCAGATTGTGCTGGAATAATTGATGCACGTCTACAGTGGAAACCCCCAAAAAGTGGCCCCATGTTTTACCCCATGTTGTAGTACTCCCTCCAAAGAATATTTTAAGGGAGGTAGGGAGCATTTTGTTTTATAGAAAAAAGAAACATTTGGCCAAAAAAATGAAAAATGTCAATTTAGGCTTGAATTTTTCATTTTAACAAGGGATAACAGGATAAAATGCACCCCACTATTTATTGTCCATTTTCTCCTGAATATGGCAGCACCCCCTTTGTGGTCATAAACTGTTGTATGAGCACACCGCAGATCTCAGAATAAGAGGAGTGCAATATAGTTTTTGGAGGGCAAATTTTGCTAGAATAGTTTGCAGATGCCATGTCACAATGGAAGAGACCCTAATGTACCCCTAGAAAGGAAATCCCAAATAGTGACCCTTTGGAAACTACACCTGTCAAGGAATTGATCGAGGGTTATTGGCTATGAAAATGAAAAATTACATTTTATTTCCAATAAAATGTTGCTTTAGCCCCATTTTTTTCATTTTCACAAGGCATAACAGGAGAAAATGCACCCCAAAATTTGTTATGCACATCTCGTTGTAAACTGCTGTTTGGAGGCACGGCAGTGTTTCAGAAGGGAAGGAGCAGGAACACTGACACTAAGCCTGATTAGACCCTTAGGGTCCATCAGGCTTAGATAAGTGGCAAGCCTGGATGCCTTGGTATGTGTTTCCAGTCTCACAGATCTCATGCGACCTGTCGCAGGAACGTCCATATGTCTCGGTACGCCCATGACACACGATCTCAGCCATACCTCCCAACCGTCCCGGATGCGGCGGGACAGTCCAGGATTACAGTGGCTGTCCCACTGTCCCGGTACAGGGGAGGTATGTCCTGCTTTCTGGCAGCTGCCCCTGCGTCCATAGGAAGCAGAGACAGTTGCCATAATGAAGCAGAGAGCCGTCGCCGGCATCGGCTCCCTGCTTCATCATTCCTGCCGGCTCTCCACACCTCTGGTCTGTGTGGGGGCGGGGCAGGCCGGCAGTCAGCCTCCACTCTGCCTCCTTCACAGACTAGAGCAGCCGATGTCCTGCTGCTGCTGGTACTAGCAACAAGGTAAGTATGTGATGTTTATTTTTTTTTTTACTTTCTGTGAGGGCACAATGTGGGCATATTACTGGGGGGCAGAATGTGGGCATATTACTGGTGGCACAGCTAGGCATATTACTGGGAGCACAGCTGGGCATATTACTGGGGGGCACAATGTGGTCATATTACTGGGGCACAGCTGGGCATATTACAGGGAGCACAGCTGGGCATATTACTGGGGGCACATAACTGGGCATATTACTGGGGGCACAACTGGGCATATTACTGGGGACACATAACTGGGCATATTACTAGGGGCAAAACTGGGCATAATTCTGTGAAGAAGGCACAATGTGGGCATAAATACTGTGCTGTGGCATGAAGGGGGAATAATTACTATGTGGGGCATTAAGGGGACTGGGTGGGATTAGGTGCATAGTTATGTTTTGGATGGAGTTAGAGGCGTGGCCTAGTGCGGAAAACATTTTGCACGCCACACAGTGTGTCCCTCTTTATTCCTTTACAAAGTTGGAAGGTATGTCTCAGCATTGTCACCATGTACATAAACAGTTGGTGACAGTTTAGTGCCATGATAAATATATTCGTCATGGATAGTGTTGATCACGAATATTGTAATCACAAATTTTTATCGCGAATATTGGCACTTCGAAAATTTGCTAATATCTAGAATATGGTGCTACATATTCGTAATCGCGATAATTCTAGATCCCTCACTGCTTATTGCTTGTGGGCCAGTGAGAAGGCTGCAATATCTTTGACTTTCAGAGTAGTGTTGATTGCTAATTTTTGTATGTCCAATTTTTATTGCAAATTTTCATTGCAAATTTTCTGATTGCCGATTTCCACAATCAAGAAAATAATGACTGGAGATCACAAATTCTCGAATTTGCAAATTTATGGCAAATATTCGCCCAAAAATTCGCAAAATATCGCAAATTCGAATGTTGCCCCTGCCGCTTATCACTAGTCATGGAGCACTAAGTAGCAGTTTTCCAGGATGAATATATTTGTCATATAGCGTTAAGGGGTTAATAGGGGCTATGTCTTCCCAGTCTTCAGCTGGGTGTATACAGAAGACAGAGAGGCGGTCCTTCACACTGCATGCCTACATAAGGCTTCAGAGTGAGGAGGCGTGTCTCTCAGTAATCCAATCTGATTGGCTGGCAGGAAGCTGCTGGCTAAAGCAACTGTGTATGGGAAGTGAGGGAAGGCAGTTTTGGCCTCAGAGAACTGGCAGAGGAGCGATCTTGAGAATATTATTATAAGGCAAGGTTCAGAACAGCCGTAACTAAGGAAAAAGCTCAAGGAAAACAGTGGTATGTGAAGAAACTAAAGATTTCTTTACGCATAATGCTAATGCAGCAGTAACATATGCTAATAAATTTTTTTTTTGTTAAAAACATGATAGTTACAGTTTAAAAGGGTTATTCCACAATTAATGGCTATGTACACCTTCGGAAACAATTTTTTTATGATTGCATTTTACTCATTTTTTGCTAAAAATAATTTTTTCAACCGGCCTTTAATAAAAATATTGAGTTCTTCTGTCACAAAGGTTTAACAGTTTTTCTAGCTGTGTGACTGGTGTGCAGGTCATCTTTATCTCTGAATAACTGAGAAGTCATAAACACTTATTTAAGCCACATTCTTATCAGTTAGGATACTTTCGCACTAGCGTTTCTATTTTTGGGTATTGAGATCCATCATAGTGTCTCAATAATGGAAAAAAAGCATTTTGTCCCTATTCATTGTCAATGGGGACCAAACGTAACTGAACAGAACGGAGTGCTCCAAAATGCATTCCGTTCCGTTTGGTTGCGTTCCCAGACCGGAGAGCAAACCGCAGCAAGCTGCAGTTTCCTTTCCATTATGGGATGCGGGACAGATCCATTTTCTATTGTGTCAGATAGTGTCAGAGTTAAACAGATCCATCTCCATTGACTTGCAATGGAGTTCATGACGGATCTGTCTTGGCAATGTTAAAGATTATACTACCGGATCCAATTATAACGTATGCAGATGGTTGTATTATCAGTTTTTGCTGAGCCCTGCCGGATTCAGCAAAAACGCTAGTGTGAAAGTAGCCTAAGATAATAACTGAGCTATAATGAGTGTTTAGGAGGTCAGAGAGCAGAAATAAGGAGTCCATCAGCTCCTGGTCTGACGGAAAAGACAGAAAATTCATAGGGGGCTAATATAGCATCTCAGCTCTGTACAGAAAAAAGGACGCCATATTTTTAATAAAGACCAATTATAAAAAAATATTTTTGGCTGTAAATGAGTACAATGCAATAATAATTAAAAAAATTATCCCAAAGCTGTACATAGCCATTTATGTAAAACATTAAAGTCAGACATCATAATTTACAGGACAATCTCTTTCTATCAAAGCTAGAACCAGCCTATACATCGCATGGATCCAGAGATATCCCCATCCATACAGTAGATTTATTTCAATCTTGTAGCTCAGGGGGCGTGTCCTTTCTACTGCAGCTTTTCCCTGTCACAAATCAGGGTCTGTGTCCTTTTTGCTGCAGCTCTCTCCCTATCCCACCTTAGAAGGCATGTCCTTTCTGCTCCAGCTCTCTCCCAATCCCACCTTAGAAGGCATGTCCTTTCTGCTCCAGCTCTCTCCCTATCCCACCTTAGAAGGCATGTCCTTTCTGCTCCAGCTTTCTCCCTGTCACAGCTCAAGGGACGCAATCTTTCTGCTCCAGCTCTCTCCCTATCTCAGCTCAGGGGTGTGTTCTCTTTATGCTGCAGCTCTCTCCCTGTCACAGCTCAGAGGGGTATATTTTCTGTGGCAGCTCTCACCCTGTCTTGGGTAGGGGTGTGGGCCAGGGACAGTGGGACTCTAAACTGAGGGGTCTCAGGTGGGCCATCTGTACTGACTGAGGGCTCTGTCTTTCCAACCACTCATACTCTTATACACAAAGGATGGTGTATGAGTTGAGGTGCGGGGGTCCTCCCTGAGGGCCCTCAATCAGCTGAGGGCCAGTGCCCACATTATCCATGTTATTACACAATAATTTCAAACAGGGACTTTCCAGATTCCAATCCTCTGCGCAGCTCCCAGTCTCCTGCAGGCCAGGTCAGTGGTGTCACTCAATGTCAGCCACCTCCCTATCTTGCTGTGCTCAGCGCTGACATCCTGACGCAGCAGAGAAAAAAAATATTAGCGTAACGCTGATTGGCTGAAGCTCAGCCAGTCCTTCTGCCATTCCTGGACTGAGGGGTACAGAATTGAGATACGGATGGCCAGTCCATCTGAAAATCTGCAGGATGCTTTATTTTCCCTCTCCACAACAGCAACGTCTTTCTGCCATAAACAATCACAATACCGTCCTGTCCTGTCTTGTAAGTTCTGGACCTTCTGAGATGTCTGGTCTTTCGATCGGGAGTTCTTTTGTACTATGGCTGCTTTCTTGTGGGTAGTTTTAGGATCAGAGATTACGGTAAGTTTCTCCGACTTTGGGCCTAGTTGTACAGAAGGTTTAAGAGACACGTCCTCCCTCCAGTCTGCTTCAGAGAAGATTCTCTCAACATTAAATAGTCAGGGGGCGGACCAAGTCCATCTCCTGACAACCTAACACAATTTGTCAAGTTTTTATTCACATGTTATCCATAAGAATTCATTAAGAGCATGTACATAACAAATCAGATTTAAATCAAGAATAGTGATAAGCGAACCCGACTTTTTTTATGTTCGGGTTCGGCGTTCGGGCGGTGGAGGAATTCCATTGGATTCTGTTAGCACGGAATATAATGGAATTCTATGAAGGAATGCAAAACGGAACCCTATAAGAGGCATTTTATTTTGCATTCCGTCATAATAGAAGTCTATGGGCAGCATAACGGATATGTCAGGTTTCCTGCATAACGGAAACTAAATTGATCCGTTATGCTGCCCATATACTTCTATTATGCCTTTAAGAGGCATTCTGTTTTGGATTCCGTCATAGAATTCCATTATATTCCATGCTAACAGAATCCATAACGGAATTCCTCCGCCGCCCAAACGCCGAACCCGAGCATGAAAACGTTGGGTTCGCTCATTCCTTGCATTCAAGACCCTATTAGTTTGATAATTGGGCCAATTATCAGGGACAAGCATTCATAGGAACAAGAAAGTGCTTGTTCATTGGATGCTGGGCATCTTTTATCATGACAGCACATTTCTTTTATCGACAGCACATTTTCATGTGTAATCAGGGATGTGCTGCTGAGAAAAAATGGAACAGAATGAGAAAGGAACAAATCGTTCCTTCCCCATTGTTTGCATCAATCTATGTAATAAGACTGGTGCAAACGAGCGCCGGTAGATGTTTTATCAAACATCAACGCTTGTGCTGCCCTGCTGTGTAATACCACTCTAACTCTGTCAATGGTAATTAACCATTTGCAGAGGTCATTCTGGGGTACTGCAGATGTAGGTGCAGATAATGCTGCCCCTTGTCTCACCTTGTAAATGATATACAGTACGTATCAATAGTACTGTCTCCCTGTCTCTCCCTGTAAATGATGTAGGCACAGATAGTATTGCCTTCCTGTGTCTTCCTGTAAATAATGTAGGTACAGATAGTACTGTCTCCCTGTCTTCCCCTGTAGATGATGTACGTGTAGATACAGATAGTACTGCCTCCCGGTCTCTTTCTATAAATGATGTAGGTACAGATAGCACTGCCTCCCTGTCTCTCCCTGTAAATGAGGCAGGTACAGATAATACTGCCTCCCTGTCTCTCCCTGTAAATGATGTAGGTACAGATAGTACTGCCGCCCTGTCTCTCCCTGTAAATAATGTAGGTACAGATAGTACTGTCTCCCTGTAAATTATATAGGTACAGATAGCACTGCCTCCTTGTCTCTTCTTGTAAATGAGGTAGGTACATATAGTATTGCCTCCCTGTCTCTTCCTATAAATGATGTAGGTACAGATAGCACTGCCTCCCTGTCTCTTCCTGTAAATGATGTAGGTACAGATAGTACTGCCTTCTTGTCTCTCCCTGTAAATAATGTAGGTACAGATAGTACTTCTCCCTGTAAGTTATATAGGTACAGATAGTACTGACTCCCTGTCTCTCCCTGTAAATAATGTAGGTACAGACAGTACTGCCTCCCTGTCTCTCCCTGTAAATGAGGCAGGTACAGATAATACCGCCTCCCCATCTCTCCCTGTAAATGAAGTAGGTACAGATAGTACTGCCGCCCTGTCTCTCCCTGTAAATATTGTAGGTACAGATAGTACTGTCTCCCTGTAAATTATATAGGTACAGATAGCACTGCCTCCTTGTCTCTTCTTGTAAATAAGGTAGGTACAGATAGTATTGCCTCCCAGTCTCTTCCTATAAATGATTTAGGTACAGATAGCACTGCCTCCCTGTCTCTTCCTGTAAATGATGTAGGTACAGATACTACTGCCGCCCTGTCTCTCCCTGTAAATGATTTAGGTACAGATAGTACTGCCTCCCTGTAAATAATGTAGGTACAGATAGTACTGTCTCCTGTAAATTATATAGATACAGATAGTACTGCCTTCCTGTCTCCCTGTAAATGATGTAGGTACAGATAGTACTGCCTTCCTGTCTCTCCCTGTAAATGATGTAGGTACAGATAGTACTGTCTCCCTGTCTTCCTCTGTAGATGATGTAGATACAGATAGTACTGCCTCCCTCTCTCTCCCTGTATATGATGTAAGTACAGATAGTATTGCCTCCTTGTCTCTTCCATTAAATGATGTAGGTACAGATAGTACTGCCGCCCCGTCTCTCCCTGTATATGATGTTGGTATAGACAGTACTGCCTCCCTGTCTCTCCCTGTAGATGATGTAGGTACAGATCGTATTGCCTCCCTGTCTCTCCCTGTAGATGATGTAGGTACAGATAGCACTGCCTCCCTGTCTCTCCTTGTAAATTATGTAGGTACAGATAGTACTGCCTCCCTGTCTCTCCCTGTAAATGATGTAGGTACAGATCGTATTGCCTCCCTGTCTCTCCCTGTAAATTATGTAGGTACAGATAGTACTGCCTCTCTGTCTCTCCCTGTAAATGGTGTAGGTACAGATCGTATTGCCTCCCTGTCTCTCCCTGTAGATGATGTAGGTACAGATAGCACTGCCTCCCTGTCTCTCCTTGTAAATTATGTAGGTACAGATAGTACTGCCTCCCTGTCTCTCCCTGTAGATGATGTAGGTACAGATCGTATTGCCTCTCTGTCTCTCCCTGTAAATGATGTAGGTACAGATAGCACTGCCTCCCTGTCTCTCCTTGTAAATTATGTAGGTACAGATAGTACTGCCTCCCTGTCTCTCCCTGTAAATGATGTAGGTACAGATAGTACTGCTTCCCTGTCTCTCCTTGTAAATTATGTAGGTACAGATAGTACTGCCTCCCTGTCTCTCCCTGTAAATGATGTAGGTACAGATAGTACTGCTTCCCTGTCTCTCCTTGTAAATTATGTAGGTACAGATTGTACTGCCTCCCTGCCTCTCTCTGTATATGATGTAGGTACAGATAATACTGCATGCAATAAAAAATAAATAAAAAAAAATGTTGTTTTTTTTTGTTTTTTTTTAAATGGAGCGGGACACTATGATTTTCCAAACCTTTTTTGATATTGCCAATGTATTCTTGTATCCATGTTTTAAGTTTACGGAGGGTCCTGCCTACGTACTAGAGCCCACACAGGCACTCCAATAAATAGACTACCCCTATTTGTTTACATGACATCTCACCTTTTACCTTATGTGTCATGCCCGCTTTAGATATAGCGAGTTCTACATTTTTCATTTTTTTATCCTCCCTGGTGCGGTTCCTGCAGGCACTACAGAAACCGCACCATGTGAAATTATTTTTTTCCCACTGCTTTATGCATCGCCCTTAAATACCACACCTAAAAGGGGTGGAATTATCTCCCCTGACGAAGCTGACCGGCGAAACCTAGGTCAGGTACTATATGAGGAACTATTATCTGGTTTTATGCTTTTACAATTCACTTGTGCGTATAAATAAAAATCCTTGGGAATTTGATCCTTGTGGAGCTTCACTATTTTGCATCAAATTTCCATTACAGCGGTTTGGATGTCCTCTGGTGCATCGACCCCTGAACTCTATTGTGTGGCTGCATTGTGAAGAACTTGGATATCCTATATACCTTTACCTGATGGACCTCTGTGTACTGGGCAGCGCGACAACCATTATCTATATACAGATAATACTGCCTCCCTTTCTCTTCCTGTAAATCAGGGGTGGGAATCTTCCGGCTCGCTATACCATTTCATGTGTCCCCCGGCCCCCTGCCAAAACATATTGTGAAAATGCTAATGACCGCTTCCATTTTGGACACGGTCATTAGCATGCGGGAGGCACAGGAAGATGATAACAGTGCATTGCTAGCTGTACTCACCTTCCATGGTCTTCTTCCGGCCCCACGCTGTGTCCTGACATGCACAGTGTCAGGATGTAGTGCATGTAGACGCGCACTATGACCTGACGCTGTGTGCTTTCAGGTCACAGTACAGCACGGCAGGAAGAAGACCAGGGAGGGTAAGGCTGAGTTCACACGGGCGAGATTTCCGCGCGGGTGCAATGCGGGAGGTGAACGTATTGCACCCGCACTGAATCTGGACCCATTCATTTCTATGGGGCTGTGCTCATGAGCTGTGATTTTCACGCATCACTTATGCGTTGCGTGAAAATCGCAGCATGCTCTATATTGTGCGTTTATCACGCAACGCAGGCCCCATAGAAGTGAATGGGGCTGCGTGAAAATCGCAAGCATCCGCAAGCAAGTGCGGATGCGGTGCGATTTTCACGCATGGTTGCTAGGAGACAGTCTATTCACTGTATTATTTTCCCTTATAACATGGTTATACGGGAAAATAATAGCATTCTGAATACAGAATGCATAGTAGGTGGTCAATTGAGGGTTAAAAAAAATAAAAAGTTAACTCACCTTCTCCTCTTGATCGCGTAGTTCCCGGTCTCTTCTGATGAGCTGTCGGCTAAAGGACCTTTGGTGATGTCAGATCACATGCTCCAATCACATGGTCCATCACCGTGGTGATGGACCATGTGATTGGAGCATGTGATCTGACGTCACCACAGGTCCTAGCCGGTAGTTCATCATTAAAGAAGTAAAGAAGAGACCGGGAACTCCGCGATCAAGAGGAGAAGGTGAGTTAACTTTTTTATTTTTTTTAACTCTCAATTGATCACCTACTAAGCATTCTGTATTCAGAATGCTATTATTTTCCCTTATAACCATGTTATAGGGGGGGAAATAATACAATCTACACTACAACTAACCCAAACCTGAACTTCTGTGAAGAAGTTCGGGTCTGGGTACCACAGTCGGTTTTTTATCACGCGAGTGCAAAACACATTGCACCCGCGCGATAAAAACTGGACATCGGAACGCAATCGCAGTCAAAACTGACTGCAATTGCGTACCTAATCGCGCGGGTTTGCCGCAATACACTGGGACGCATCCGGACCTAGTCCGGACACGCCCATGTGAACCCAGCCTAAGTGACTCTGCCAAGTGACAGCGCCGTCCGGAGCTGGAGAAGTAAGTTTATTTATTTATTTTAAATGTCTGATCTGAGGGTGGGGAGGGTCTGATCTGAGCCTGGGGTAGACTGATGCTGGGGGGGGTCAGATGGGGGCTGATCTGAAGCTGGGGGGTCTGATCTGAGGCTGGGGGTCTGATAGGGGTCTGATCTGAGGCTGGGAGGCCTATTGGGGGTCTGATCTGAGCAGTGGCGGACACAGACAGCAGAGGGCCCCTGTGCCAGGAATGTGCCTGCCCCCCCCCCCAACCATACATACAGATATAAACATATATGTGCAAATGAAAAACATCTTGTTAATATAGGTCAATAGGTTTACAATATGTATATATATATTTTCTTCATACTAGACCATGCCTCTAACTCTGAATAAAGCATAACTATACACACACCCAGTTCCCTTAATGCCCCCACATAGTAATTATTCCCCCTTTGTACCTGCACATAGTAGTAATGCCCACACTGTGCCCCCTTCACAGAAGCAATGCCCAGATATGTGCCCCCTTCACAGTAGTTATACCCAGATATGTGCCCCCTTCACAGTAGTTATGCCCAGATATGTGCACCTTCACAGTAGCTATGCCCAGATATGTGCCCCCTTCACAGTAGCTATGCCTAGATATGTGCCCCCTTCACAGTAGCTATGCCCAAATATGTGCCCCCTTCACAGTAGTTATGCCCAGATATGTGCACCTTCGCAGTAACTATGCCCAGATATGTGCCCCCTTCACAGTAGTTATGCCCAGATATGTGCACCTTCACAGTAGCTATGCCCAGATATGTGCCCCCTTCACAGTAGCTATGCCCAGATAAGTGCCCCCTTCACAGTAGTTATGTCCAGATAAGTGCACCTTCACAGTAGCTATGCCCAGATATGTGCCCCTTTCACAGTAGCTATGCCCAGATATGTGCCCCTTCACAGTAGCTATGCCCAAATATGTGCCCCCTTCACAGTAGTTATGCCCAGATATGTGCACCTTCGCAGTAGCTATGCCCAGATATGTGCCCCCTTCACAGTAGTTATGCCCAGATATGTGCACCTTCACAGTAGCTATGCCCAGATATTGTCCCCCTTCACAGTAGCACTGTGATGTGTGACACTGCATCCTGGTGCTGCTATGGAGCCAGGGTCGTATTTTGATTTTATGCTGCCCTAGGCACTTTAGTGCCGCCCCCCCCCATCCCCCCCCCCCCCCACTGCAGTCCATTTTTTTTTATAGATAGCTGACAGTAAAATGCTCCCTAGGGCTTCGGCTATCCCTCAGGACTTCCTCATACACTTGCACAATTAAAGGGCTGACCTGTTACATCTGTGCTTGGCAGCTGAAGGCATCTATGTTGGTCCCATGTTCACATGTGCCCGCATTGCTGAGAAAAGTGATGTTTTATTATATGAAAACGGAGGCGTTACCATTACACCTAGAAGCTCCGCTCTCTCTGTAAGTGCCGCGCCCTCTGCACTTTGACATGGACAGTTGTGATGACATTTTCAATGCCAGGCCCTGTCAAAGTAGACAGGGAGCAGCAGATGCAAATAAAACAGAGCCTCTAGGTGTAATGACAACGCCCCCGTTGCTCCTAGAGGCTCATTTGCATAAATTAAAACATTATTTCTCTCAGCAATGTGGGCCATATGTGAACATGGGACCAACACAGATGCCTTCAGCTGCCAAGTGCACATGGAACAGGTCAGCCAGTGTCATAGGTACAAACAGATGTCCTTTAAAGCAGTTGTCCGGGTTCAGAGCTGAACCCGGAAATATCCCCTTCTCCCCCCACTCAGCCCCTCTGATATTTCATGCTCCGATGCTCTCCCTTGGCCTGCCCTGTAAAGTGTAGGGCAAGGGCTGTTTTGTTTACAGGCTTAGCAGTGTTCCCACCATAGTACCCCTACAGTGCCCTCATTACTAAAAAGGCACACCTAATAGAAATAAGGCCAATCTATAAGGCACTCCTATGGAGCCCTCAGTAGTAATGGCCGCCCCCCACTGCGCACAGTATTTATAATGCCCCCTGCAGTGCCCCCTGTAATTATAATGCCTCCTGCTATACCCCCTGGAGTTATATTCCCCTCTGTAGTGCCTCCATAAATTATAATGCCTGTCCTATCCCTCCAGTCTTCTATACAATACAGTCCCATGTAAATAACACCAGTCCTCTCCCACCAGTCTTCTATATGATACAGTCCCATGTAAATAACCTCTCTTCCTTACAGTCTTCTATAACATACAGTCCCATGTAAATAACTTAAATCCCCTCCTTCGGCCCCTCGAACACATAGTCCCATGTAAATAACATCACCCCTTACCCTCCAATCCTCTATAATATCCAGTCCAATGTAAATAGCACCAGTCATCTCCCCCCAATCTTCTATAACATACAGTCCCATGTAACTAACACCTATCCCCTTTCTTTAGCCCCTCTAACATACAGTCCCATTAAAATAACATATTTCCCTCCCACTAAGCAGGGAGGAGGTATAATGGGTAGAACCAAATCTCCCAGCATTTCTATGGTACTTACCTTCATTCCATATGGCATCACAGGTCTCCACTGCTGAGCGCTGCCTTCTTCTGCACTGGTCACATGACGGTGACCTCATCACAGGTCCTACCACCTCTTCAAGTGTTGAGAAGGTCACATGACTATGATGTCATCGCAGGTCCTTCAGCTATAAAATATATGCAGAACAGGCAGCAGATTCACAGTAAGTCCTAATCAGCCTCCCCAAGGTGGCCAGGTTAACCTGGCAGAGGAACGGAGGGAAAAAAAAAAAAAAAAAAACACCTCTGCTGGCACTGGGAAGGCCCCCCCCCTACCTCTCTGGGCCCAGCTGCACAGGCTATATGTCTGCCCCTGGATCTGAGGCTGAGATTTTTGATAGGGGCTTATCTGAGGCTAGGGGGTCTGATCTAAGCCTGGGGGTCTGATAGGTGTCTGATCTGAGGCTAGGGGGCCTATTGGGGCTCTGATCTGAGGCGGGGGGGGGGGGGTCTGATCTGAGGCTGGGGGATCTGATATGAGGCTGGGGGGCCTGATCTGAGGCTGGCGGGTCTGATCTGAGGCTCGTGGGGTCTGATGAGGGTCTGATCTGAGCCTGGGGGTTCTAATGGGGGCCTGATCTAAGGCTGGGGAGGGTCTGATGAGGGTCTGATATGAGGCTGATGTAGGCTGGGGGGGTCTGATAGGAGGCTGATTTGAAGCTGATGGATGTGGGGGGGGGCAGATCTGAGGATGAGAAAGGGACAAATGCAGAGACAGTTGTGAAGAAAGAGGCAGGGACAGTGGCAGGGGGAGTGAAAGCTGGGTGAACCCCTCTCTGGACCCCCGGGGGTTTAGCTTGGCTGCCATTAATGCCAAATAAAGAACTAAATATATAACATTCTCAACTTAAAAATTAGACTGCTATGTGTGGTCAAAATGGTGCCTGTACTTTTTATAATATATGCTGCAGGCGCCATTTTGTAACTTACCCTTAAGTCACTTATATGTTTGACCAAATACAGCTGTCAAATTTTTAAGTTGACAATGTTGTATGGCCCCCCGAATGATGTTACAAATATCCAATTGGCCCTCGGCAGCAAAAAGGTTCCCCACCCCTGCTGTAAATGATGTAGGTACAGATAGCACTGCCTCGATGTCTCTCCTTGTAAATCATGTAGGTACAGATAGTACTGCCTCCCTGTAAATGATTAAAAGGGGTTATCCCACAAAAAATATTCCTCATTTTTCAAACCAGCACCTGGATCTGAATACTTTTGTAATTGCATGTAATTAAACATTTAGTATACCTACTGAGCTATTCAAAAATCTGTATAGCGCCACCTGGTGTTTGTTTTCCCCCCCTTATTTTAAGTTTAAATCTTCAACTGTCACCAGACATATCTTCTGTTAGAAGCTGTAAAAGACCTGTAGTAGAAAGGACATGCCCCTGAGAAAGGACACACCCCTGAGCTGTAATAGGGAAAGAGCTGCTGTAGAAAGGACCTACCCCCTGAGCTCTGATCAGGATAGAGCTGCTGTAGAAAAGACCCCCCCATGAGGTGTGACAGGGAAAGGAGATGCCCCCTGAGCTGCCAGCCTGAGATAAATCTAGCAAAACAACTGGAGCAATGAATGTGGAGATCTCTGGATCCATGTGAGGTGTCGTGTACTATATGATGTCTGATTTTATTTTTTACATCAGTCATGAGATAAAACCTTTAAGGCACAGATAGTATTACGTCCCTGTAGCTCCATCCAGACTTACCGTAAATCTGTGCTAACATAAAGCTGCATTTCCATAGACATATAATGCTGGCAACACCCAGAACCCCCTTGTGGGGCATAAATGAGAGCATCCAAAATATATCCAAATCATTAGATTTGGAGATGCATTAAAAACATTTCCAATCTAATACAACTTTTTAAAAGATTTCTTTCAGTCAAGCAAATTTTCTAAATGCCTCGCCAGCATTTTGAAATATTTTCTCACGTTCTTTTCCCTCTTTATCTATTTTAGCATTTGGCAGGCAGCCATCATTTAAATCATCCTGTTTAGCATCATGTGCCGTGGTGTCAATGAGCTCAATTACAGCTGTTATTTCTTTTGCACATGGTTGATTTGGTTTTAACTCATGTCATCCAAAATTATTTAATAAAGTGACGCTAAGGTCCTTAAAGAGATATTCCGCTTTTTAAAATGAATGCAATCTTTTGTTCGGCAAAGAGTTTTTCCAATTTTCTAATAAATTCTGCGTAATTCCTCATCATTTTAAAGATCTCTGCTTGCTTTAAAGGGCATCTGTCAGCAGTTTTGTACCTATGAAACTGGCTGATCTGTTACATGTGCACTTGGCAGCTGAAGGCGTCTGTGTTGGTCTCATGTTCATATGTGCTCGCATTGCTGAGAAAAATGAAGTGTTAATTTATGCAAATGAGCGTTGCCATTACAACTAGAGGCTCTGCTCTCTCTGCAACTGCTGCGCCCTCTCCACTTTGATTGACAGGTCCAGGTGTGATGACATTTAAACTGCCTGGCCCTGTCAGATGGTGTGGCAGTTGCAGAGAGAGCAGAGCCTCTAAATGTAATGGCAACATGTCATACAATACTTTTACAATATTCCCTTCCACAGCATCAAAGTCTTTCTGCCATAAACGAGCCTAATACCTTGCTGTCTGAAGTAGATTCTGGACCTTCTTATCTCCTTCTCTCAAGAGTACTCTGATAGTAGAGTTGCTTCCTCGGCAGCTGAAGTCTCAGAGACAGAGGTTCTTTGAACATGGGCCTAGCTTTCAGAAACTAGCAAACACACCTCTTCTCTCTTGCTTTGCCAGCCTCTGCTCAGACCAGACTCTCTAGACTAGTCAGGGGGCAGACACAGTCCATCTCCTGGAAATCTAAACAGTGAACCAATTTGTTAACCGTTTAGTTGTCCGTAAATTACTATTAATAATAAATAATAATAAATCACAACATTAATATTGTTTTAACTCTTATAATAGTATTTAACCCTTTGCCAGTAGTCCTTCTGGGGCGCTGCATATTCTGTAGAGAGATTGCCTACAGGATGTGATTATGGGGTGAGGATCAGGGGAGCAGGGAGAGGCCTTAGAAGAGTTTGGTGCCTGATATGACTGGTGTGCTTAGCTTGAAGTGAGGCTATGTGAGGTAACAGGCTGGTTGGGGTCTCTGTGCCACAAGACGGAGCCTGAGAGGTTCTAAATTTGGTTATATAACTTTTACTTATAGCTTTTAAGAAGTTTCACCACATTATTTAAATCTCATCTATACACAATGTCCAAAAAATCTGTGCAGAAGTTGACCCACACTGCTGATTTTGAACCTGCACCATGTCAATTTATGCTGCGTCTCATCCTTTGCAATACATAGGGTAAATTCTGCCGTAAATCTGCAGCATAATTCACACGTAACTCATGCAGATTTTAACCCAAATTTGTTGCAGATTTTTTGCAGCAGGCTACATCTCATCCAATGTGGATGTGTAACACCCCAGAGTGGTGTTACCACTTCTGCACCTTGCTACTGTCTTTATTGGTCTAACTTCATGTCATCTTATGCATTTATTCCAGGTCCTCCACACTGTGCATTTTTAATGTTATGTAACTGTTCATGTAATGTGCCTGGTTCACCAGCAGGTGGAAGCAAACATGGCAGAGCTGTACTTAGATAGAATGGAACCTTCTATTCCATTCTAACCCCCCTCTGGAGAGAAGTGGCCAAGCCCTACTTCCTGCAGGAACGATGGGGACCAGTTAGTTCCAGTCTAGTTTACCCCCAGCTAGGGGAAGGGTGTTCAGGGGCACGTCTCTGCTGGATGTGCCCACGCCAGCCAGAGCACCTTAAGCTCTGCTGGCCATGGAGGCCAAAGCTTGAAGCCTCAGGAGCAAGGAGGAAAGTTCCCTGGCATAACCTAGAGTCAGACTACAAAGTGAAGTGCAGCATACAGAAGAAGCTGAGTTATACAGCTAGCCTGTCAGTACAGCAGATTCAGAGAGAAATAAATGTAGCAGAGTGGAGTTTGCCTGCCAGTTTCATGCTAAAGCCTGCTGGAACCAAGACAAAGCCTGTAAACCGTTTTGGAGAACGTTTATGCAAAGTAAAGCTGCCATTGAACGTTATCTCAAGGTTTGGACTCAAGTTATTCTTTTATCCCTCAATTATTCCCCCTATTTATTGCTTCTGAGCCAAACCCTGTGGTCCAGCGGTATCCAGGTAGGACCACCGTGATACACATAGAGAGACATTTTAGGCCACAACATACCACCTCAGCATTTCCTACACCTGGGACGCGTTATATAGAGGGCCCTAGGGCGAGGCGCCCATTGCAGATGTGCCTTTAAAGTGACAAAAACCAACAAGCTTGTGTGCCATTGCATTTGCAATTGCGTCTAGTGAAGCTCAACTATTGGATTATTTTTTCGTTCTTAAAGGGAAACCTACAAAAAATCTGTCTGGTTTCAACCACGTTACGAGTTCATTTTAAATATTGATGTGGTGCGAGCCCAGGAGAGGGAGAGGGGAAAGGATGAGGGGTGGTTGTGCAGATAGTAGTAATAGTAGTCACGGTGTCAAGTCTCACTCTGGTGCTCTCTGGGTCGTGTAATCATGGGAGAGGTGCAACCCTGGAGCACACCCTGGTCTGGGGCTCCTGTCTGATGTTAGGTGGGGTGCTCTTGGTGTTAGCAGGTCTTGGAGTGCAAGTAAGGGCTCACTCGAGGCTCTTGCAAAGGACAGCAATGGTGAGACAGTGTGAGTGGGCAGATGATACGCACAGGAACTTGTAAAATAAGATTTCGTTTTTCCAGATTACATGCAGAGTTTTCTCAAGGCTTGTGGCAGGCGCAGCACTATGAAGTGCCTTTTGCTCTGTGGCATTAGAAGAATTTTGATATCTCTGACTTTTTGTCTAACCAGACTGTCTATTACTCTGTAATTCCTCTAGCACCGTTCTATGGAAACAGTAGGTTTAAAGAGCACACCAAATGCTTGAAATAACTTCTTTATTAACTTCAACTTTTCTTCATATTTAACGCTGCCACCTCCGCAGCAGATAGTCTATGTACAAAACACGTGTTGAAAGGATATCACAAAATGGCGGTATGCATAAGATAGTGGTTCAGCTGTTCAATCTTGTCATTCAACATAAAATGGTGGATATATTTATCTCTTGAGTATCTGTACTGTCACTTTGTTGTTTAAGAACTTTATGATCTCTCTGAAAGGTAAATCTGAGGTCTAACTAATAGTTCTACTTGCATTATGCAGTTAGCAGTGACTATTTGCAGATTGGTTGGACAACCTCCAGGCTGTGTAAGGGCTATTTGACCATGAAGGAGAGTGATGGGGTGCTGCGCCAGATGACCTGGCCTCCACAGTCACCGTACCTGAATCTAATCGAGATGGTTTGGGGTGAGCTGGACCGCAGAGTGAAGACAAAAGGGCCAACAAGTGCTAAGCATCTCTGGGAAGACTGTTGGAAGACCATTTCAGGTGACTACCTCTTGAAGCTCATCAGGAGAATTCCAAGAGTGTGCAAAGCAGTAATCAAAGCAAAAGGTGGCTACTTTGAATAACCTAGAATATGACATATTTTTAGTTGTTTCACACTTTTTTGTTATGTAAATAATTCCACATGTGTTAATTCATAGTTTTGATGCCTTCAGTGTGAATCTACAATTTTCATAGTCATGAAAATAAAGAAAACTCTTTGAATGAGAAGGTGTGTCCAAACTTTTGGTCTGTACTGTATGTCAGACTACCTTCCCTTGTACTCCTTAACTGACCCTTCTTACCTTAGATGTCAAGGGGTAGGATCCCATAGGTCCTCCCTTTTCACCTACTTACTAGCTGCAGCTAGATTACTCCTTCCCGCTAACTGGCTCTCCACTGAGGTCCCCAGTATGGAGCACTGGATGAATAAGGTAGACTAGCTCTATAAGGTAGACTAGCTCTATTACTAGTGTTGAGCGCGAATATTCGAATATCGATTTTTTTTTGCGAATATCGGCACTTCGCTAATTCGCGAATATTTCGAATATAGTGATATAAATTCGATATTTCGAATATTCTTTTTTTTTTTTTTTTTATTGTTATATTTTTTTCTTTCCCACTTCCCTAAAGTTGTTCTTACCTGTCCTTTGGATTCCTGGCTTCCTAGCTGCTCCAGTCAGTGCCCGTTGCCGCTTCTGTCGACTTCCATGCTCATGGAGCGTCCCCATCACCATGGGAACGACTCCATATACTAGAATGTACTGTCGGATTTGAGAATTACGTTGAAATCGCAATTAGATTATTTCAAGTTATAATAATCGAATTTCGATTTTAACTTAACCCCTTAAGGACCGGGCTCATTTTCACCTTAAGGACCAGGCCATTTTTTGCAAATCTGACCAGTGTCACTTTAAGTGCTGATAACTTTAAAACACTTTGACTTATCCAGGCCATTCTGAGATTGTTTTTTCGTCTCATATTGTACTTCATGACACTGGTAAAATAAAGTCAAAAAATGAATTTTTTTGCATAATAAAATACCTAATTTACCAAAAATTTTGAAAAATTTGCAAATTTCAAAGTTTCAGTTTCTCTACTTCTGTAACACATAGTAATACCCCCAAAAATTGTGATGACTTAACATTCCCCATATGTCTACTTCATGTTTGAATTATTTTGGGAATGATATTTTATTTTTTGGGGATGTTACAAGGCTTAGAAGTTTAGAAGCAAATCTTGAAATTTTTCAGAAATTTACAAAAACCCAATTTTTAGGGACCACTACAGCTCTGAAGTCACTTTGCGAGGCTTACATAATAGAAACCGCCCAAAAATGACCCCATTCTATAAACTACACCCCTCAAGGTATTCAAAACTGATTTTACAAACTCCGTTAACCCTTTAGGTGTTGCACAAGAGTTATTGGCAAATGGGGATGAAATTTGAGAATTTCATTTTTTTGCCTAATTTTCCATTTTAACCAATTTTTTCCACTAACAAAGCAAGGGTTAACAGCCAAACAAGACTGTATCTTTATTGCCCTGACTCTGCTGTTTACAGAAACACCCAATATGTGTCTGTAAACTACTGTACGGCCACACAGCGGGGCGTAGAGTGAAAGGTGCGCCGTATGGTTTTTGGAAGCCAGATTTTGCTGGACAGTTTTTTTGACACCATGTCCCATTTGAAGCCCCCTGATGCACCCCTAGAGTAGAAACTACATAAAAGTGACCCCATCTAAGAAACTACACCCCTCAAGGTATTCAAAACTGATTTCACAAACTTCGTTAACCCTTTAGGTGTTGCACAAGAGTTATTGGCAGATGGGAATGAAATTTGAGAATTTCATTTTTTTGCCTAATTTTCCATTTTAACCCATTTTTTCCACTAACAAAGCAAGGGTTAACAGCCAAACAAGACTGTATCTTTATTGCCCTGACTCTGCTGTTCACAGAAACACCCAATATGTGTCTGTAAACTACTGTACGGCCACACAGCGGGGCGTAGAGTGAAAGGTGCGCCGTATGGTTTTTGGAAGCCAGATTTTGCTGGACAGTTTTTTTGACACCATGTCCCATTTGAAGCCCCCTGATGCACCCCTAGAGTAGAAACTCCATAAAAGTGACCCCATCTAAGAAACTACACCCCTCAAGGTATTCAAAACTGATTTTACAAACTTTGTTAACCCTTTAGGTGTTGCACAAGAGTTATTGGCAGATGGGAAAGAAATTTGAGAATTTCATTTTTTTGCCTAATTTTCCATTTTAACCAATTTTTTCCACTAACAAAGCAAGGGTTAACAGCCAAACAAGACTGTATCTTTATTGCCCTGACTCTGCCGTTTACAGAAACACCCCATATGTGGCCGTAAACTACTGTACGGCCACACAGCGGGGCGTAGAGTGAAAGGTGCGCCGTATGGTTTTTGGAAGCCAGATTTTGCTGGACAGTTTTTTTGACACCATGTCCCATTTGAAGCCCCCTGATGCACCCCTAGAGTAGAAACTCCATAAAAGTGACCCCATCTAAGAAACTACACCCCTCAAGGTATTCAAAACTGATTTTACAAACTTCGTTAACCCTTTAGGTGTTGCACAAGATTTAATGGAAAATAGAGATACAATTTCAAAATTTCACTTTTTTGGCAGATTTTCCATTTTTTTTTTTTTTTTTTCCAGTTACAAAGCAAGGGTTAACAGCCAAACAAAACTCATTATTTATGGCCCTGATTCGGTAGTTTGCAGAAACACCCCATATGTGGTCGTAAACTGCTGTAAGGGCACACGGCAGGGCGCAGAAGGAAAGGAATGCCATACGGTTTTTGGAAGGCAGATTTTGCTGGACTGTTTTTTTGACACCATGTCCCATTTGAAGCCCCCCTGATGCACCCCTAGAGTAGAAACTCCAAAAAAGTGACCCCATTTTAGAAAGTACGGAATAGGGTGGCAGTATTGTTGGTACTAGTTTAGGGTACACATGATTTTTTATTGCTCTATATTACACTTTTTGTGAGGCAAGGTAACAAGAAATAGCTTTTTTGGCACGTGTTTTTTTTTTTGTTATTTACAACATTCATCTGACAGGTTAGATCATGTGGTAATTTTATAGAGCAGGTTGTCACGGACGCGGCGATACCTAATATGTATACAATTTTTTTTTATTTATGTAAGTTTTATACAATAACTTTTTTTTAAAACCAAAAAATTGTTTAGTGTCTCCATAGTCTAAGAGCCATAGTTTTTTCAGTTTTTGGGCGATTATCTTGAGTAGGGTCTAATTTTTTGCGGGATGAGATGACGGTTTGATTGGCACTATTTTGGGGTGCATATGACTTTTTGATCGCTTGCTATTACACTTTTTGTGACGTAAGATGGCAAAAAATTGCTTTTTTTACACCGTTTTTTTTTTTTTTTTTTTTTACGGTGGTCATCTGAGGGGTTAGGTCATGTGATATTTTTATAGAGCCGGTCGATACGGACGTGGCGATACCTAATATGTATACTTTATTTTTATTTATGTAAGTTTTACACAATGATTTTATTTTTGAAACAAAAAAAAATCATGTTTTAGTGTTTCCATAGTCTAAGAGCCATAGTCTTTTCAGTTTTTGGGCGATTATCTTGAGTAGGGTCTCATTTTTTGCGGGATGAGATGACGGTTTGATTGGTACTATTTTGGCGTACATGCGACTTTTTTGATCACTTTTATTACCTTTTTTGGGAAGTAAGGTGGGCAAAATTTCAATTTTCTCATAGTTTTTATTTTTTTATTTTTATGGCGTTCACCGTGCGGGGAAAGTAACATGACCGTTTTATAGATCAGGTCGTTACGGACGCGGCGATACCTAATATGTGTAGTGTATTTTATTTTTTTTATTTTTATTCAGTGATAAATGTTTTTTTTTTTTATCTTAACTTTTTTCACTTTTTTTTTTATTTTTTTGACCCAGACCCACTTGGTTCTTGAAGATCCAGTGGGTCTGATGTCTGTATAATACAGTACAGAACCTATATAGGGTTCTGCACTGTATTTTACTTACACTGAACAGATCTATGCTTTCAGCACAGATCTGTTCAGCACCATGGACAGCAGGACGCCTGAGCAGGCGTCCTGTTGCCATGGGAACCTTCCCCGTCTGCCACAACTTCGCAGACGGGGAAGGGTAAGGACGGGGCTCTCGGGGGGATGCCTGGGGGCTCTCTCCCTCTCCCATCGGGGGGCTGCAAAGGCACAGCAGCCCCCCGATGGGAGAGGGAGGGAGCTCCCTGCACTGTTAACCTTTTCCATACAGCGGTCCGTACGGACCGCTGTATGGAAAGGGTTAAACGGCTGACATCGCATCAACGTCCTCGGTCCTTAAGGGGTTAAAGGCTACTCTCCTATTGAAATAGCAATGCGAATAATTCAAGTTATAAAAATCGAATTTCGATTTTAACTTAGCACTGCTATATTCTATATTAGGCTAGAATTAACGAATATGGAATATAGCATTACTAAGTTAAAATCGCCATGCGATTACTTCGAGTTATATTAATCGCATGGCGATTTCAACTTGGACCTGGTTTACTATATGGTTGGCTTCAATGGCTTGGTAGAATTAGCGAATATGACGAATATATTCGTTATATTCCACAAAACGAAGATAACGAAGTATTCTGCATCTTCGTTTTAGCTACCTATTCGTCAATTTCGCTAATTCTAGCAATCATATAGGAAAGTTGACTATAGAGACAGCTACGTTTAATTTGCTATGCGATTATATTACTTAGCTTTTTTTTAAAATAAATTGAATAATTATAATACCTGATAATTATTATAATTATACTATTTATTAAAAAAAAAGCAGTCATATAATCGCATAGCGAATTAAACTTAGCTGTCTCTATAGTAAACTTTCCTATATGATTGCTAGAATTAGCGAAGTTGATGAATAGGTAGCTAAAACGAAGATGCAGAATACATTCGTTATCTTCGTTTTGTGGAATATGACGAATACATTCGTTATATTCGTTTTGTGGAATATAACGAATATATTCGTCATATTCGCTAATTCTACCAAGCCAACCATAGTAAACCAGGTCCAAGTTGAAATCGCAATTCGATTAATTCAAGTTATAATAATCGAATTTCGATTTTAACTTAGCACTGCTATATTCCATATTCGTTAATTCTAGCCTAATATGGAATATAGCAGTGCTAAGTTAAAATCGAAATTCGATTTTTATAACTTGAATTAATCGCATTGCTATTTCAATAGGAGAGTAGCCTTTAAGTTAAAATCGAAATGCGATTATTTAAATCGCATATTAATCGCGATATCAAGAATAATGACGAATATTCGATTTCGACGAATATAAAACGAATATTCTATCGAATATTCGCGAATTTCGTCGAAATCGAATATGGCACCTGCCGCTCATCACTAGTTATTACTATATGTAACAGTCTTATTTGTAATTGCTAATGTACTCTGCTTATAATTGGATATTGGCTGTATGCTTATATTTCTAAAAACAATAAAAATTGTTAATAAAAAAGAAAGAAAGCTCAATCCTTATCTTACTGATAAGAATGTGGCTTAAATGCGTGTTTATGACCTCTTAATAGTTTAGAGATAAGGGTTATTAGATTAAGTGAATATGAAAGTACCAGTCACACAGCTAGAAAAACGGCTAACTCTTTGTGCCAGAACAGCTCAATATTTTTAATGAAGGCCAAATGAAAAAATTATTTTAGCCAAAAATGAGTAAAATGCAATCATAAACAAAAATTGCCTCCGAAGGTGTAGATAGCCTTTAATGAAATCCATGAAAGGATGATTGCTGTATATGGTGATGATGCACCTTCTTACTACCAAGTAAAGTTTGTGTCAAGCAGTTTAAATGGGGTATTGAATCAGTTGAAGATGACCCCCGTTCAGGGCAACATGTCGAAGCATCGTCAGAGGAAATATGCTGTAAAGTGGAGGCATGATTTTGGAAGTTCTTCTGGTGAAATCAGTGTTAAAGCTCATGAATTAGGCATTTCAGTTGTCACCGTTTCCAGTTTCATTCATGATGTTTGATGATGTAAAAGGTCAGTTCCCGGTGGGTGCCATGAATGTTGACGCCTGAGCATAAAACTTCTCACCAGCAATTTAGCCAACATAATTCAGACATGCTTCGAGAAAATACAGGAGGCTTCTATTCTCAAATTAACACGAGTGATGTAACATGGGCCCACAACCATGATCCTGAGACCAAAGAAGAGTCCATGCAATGGAAGCTCAAGGAGTCACCAACTCAAGCAATTTTGTGTGCAGTCAGTTGGAAAGACCATGGCAACAGTTCTTTGGGTTACAGAAAGCGTTTTATTACTAGAATTCATGGCACACAAGACAACAATTACTGGAGACACCTATAATTCAACAATGAAAGCATTATGTGAGGCAATCAAAGAGAAACGCTGTTTGAAGTTGTCGGCAGGTATGTTGCTGCTTCACGACAATACATCTGTCACGACCATGTTCATGGCCGTGACTCCTTGGGAGCCGCATGCGGTTGTCCGCGGTCTGGTGTTGTGTCAACCGCAGCTGGGGGCACTTTATTGATTGCCTCAAGTGCGGTTGCCGCGGACAACAGGTATGCGTGCGGTTGCCTTTGGTTATGTGTGGGTGTTTGTATGCACTTTGAATGTCTGGTGTGCACTGTGTTTTATGTTATGTGTGCACTCTGACATTTTCCCTTCTCCTGTGGCTGCCCGTGGCAACGTGTGGTGTTGTGTACATGTGGTGGCAGTGTCTCGGCCTTTTGGCCGGCTCCCAGGACACGTTTGCTACGCATGTCGTTGTCGATGGTAACAGCTGCAGTGAGAGTTTGTTTGTGTGTTCCCCTTTATGTGGTTTCACTACACTCCCTGGTTTAGGAAGGGTTAACTCCCTCAGTGTGTGTGCACTGGGTGTGTCTGATTGTGGGTGTGACTACATGGGCTATAAAGCCTCAGTTAAGACCTGATGTCTGAGGGGTACTCCAGCCTTGTAGTAAGCTGGAGGCACTCTCCTGGTCCCATATACCATCTGCCAGTGAGGGCCACCCTTGTGGTCATAAATTGTGATAAAATGTGATGTTATGAGGATGTGTTTGTGTTATGCTAATTTATTGCAGCGTATGGTTTCCTGGTTTCCTGTGTGGTGTGTGCTCTGTCTCTTGTGTTGTTGTGGACAGCAGCACTTATACTAGGGTTCCAGGCTCTGTCTGTGGCAGGTAGGTGTGGTACTAGTTGCACTTACCTGCCATTGCCATATGTCTGTTTCTGTTCCCCTTTCGTTATAACTTGGCCAGTGAGACTCCTGTTCGTCCGTATCTAGGAGGAACAGGTAGTCTTACCCAGCTCCTAGTCCAGGGCCACCCTGAGGGCTAGCAGGAATATCAGGTTCCGGTGTATGAGCCCTCCTACCTTCAGGGTCGGCGAATACGGCTAGGAGACAGGGTCAGAATTAGGGATTGATAGGAGGTGACCTGCTCCCTGATTCCTGTCCTGGCCTTGTACTGACCATCCATCTTCTGGCATCGCACGGCTGAGGGTTTTCCCCATCCTCAGCCGTGACAACATCAACTCACAAGTCTCTCAAATCACAAGCTGCTATCAGGGAATGAGACTTCCTGGAGCTTAAACATCCACACTACAGTCCAGACCTGGATCCCAGTGATTACTTTCTCTTTCGGAACCTGAAGACGTTTCTGCGTGGGCAATGATTTCCTGATAATAATGCAGTCAAAGAGGTGGTAACAGGGTTCCTTCAGCTGCAAGAAGTCCCTTTCTACTCTGGGGGCATCCGATCACTGAAGGCAAAGTGGAATAAGTGTGTTGAAGTCATGGGAGGTTACATTGAAAAGTAGTAAGTAAAATTTTCTCCGAAAATGTTGCTTTCATATTCAGGTAAATAACTTATTGAACATCATTCGCAGTGTCGGACTGGGGTACCTAGAGCCCACCAGTAAAATTTATTTTTGGGGCCCACTGTACGGATACATTCAAATATAATAAATAATCTAAATAATCCGAACCTGATCATTCGTACACAGTAAAGTCACATACCAATATTTAGCAGTGAACCACATTACAGTAGGGCTTTAATCCTTTTAGCGGTGAACCACTGGGCCACTGCAGATGGTCAGATCCTAGAAATATGCCATCACAATATAAGATGGGAAAAACCCATTCAATTTAATAATACAAAATGCTGTGACTTTTCTGCTGTGATGGACTAAAAAATAAAACACCACAATTAAGAAACACCACTATAAAATCACATGTGTACTGTAGTTTATAACTCCTATACACTTTCAGCTAACATCTGGAGTTGTTGCTTTTTCCATAAAAAAAATCACACCAAAAAATGTGTGTCATAAACCCCTGGCCAAAGTAGACACAAATGCATAAAAGAACTATGCGAACCCAGCTTTTAGTTTTTTTTGGTGGCGTTTTTTTCACTTGTTTATTGTGCCTGTTTTTTGGGGGGTGAAAACGCCACCTCCAGATTTTAGATGTGATTCTATGGGAGCTATGAAACAGAGTACACACTATTTTTCTAGTGGTGTGTTTGCAGTGCGTTTTTGGGCCTATGGTGTTTTTTTTTTAAATGCACCAATAACTAGGTACGTGTTTTTTTTCAGCCAGTTTCCCATATTCTGCTGTATAGGTAAAGAAAAAACGCCTGGAAACAAAGCAAGTCAATAACGTGTAACCAAAAAAACGCAGCAAATAAAAAAAAGAAGACTGCATGAATTTTATGAATAACATTATGTGTTAATGAGACCCAAAGGGATTTTCCTTGAAGCTTTCATTGGCGCCAGCAAAGAAATCCATTCCAAAATCTTATACATTTTTTTGTTTTACTTAGTAAACTGAGTTCTGTAGATTACAAAAAATAAAATGAAAGAAACCCCAGGAAAGCTTCTTTCATGTCAGGTCCCTCGTCTGCACGCGGATGAGGAAAAAAGTTCCAGTGCTTCAGCTGAACAGTTTTAGCCATTTTATCTGATCTAAATGAAGTTTTAAACCCCAAGCCATTCCTCAAGATGAATCATTCAGCCGTGTTGTTTTGTGCCGGGAACTGAAGCATCAATGCAAACTTTCAAGTCAGTCAAGTTTACGGAACGAAAGGCTAAAAGTGATCAGACCTCTGCCGAGGCAAAAACCCATGTGTATGTTCTGCTCCAGCTTCAAGAGCCGTTACTCCTCCATATCCACTTCAAGCTGTCAACGTGGATATTCCAGCCCCCATCAATCAGCTGTTTAAAGGGTCTGTGGCTCTTGTGTGAGCCCTGTGGCATCTTCATTATTTACATGGATCCATCTACCTGCATGATGTCCTAGCAGAGCTGTAGGATATTGCAGCTTCATGTCATTCACTTTAGAAACAGATGTGCCCCAGGAACAGCCACAAATCTCCCTATAGATGGAACAGCCGCAGATTCCCATATAGCAGTACCAGCCACAGATCCCCATATAGCAGTACTAGACAGATACCCATATAGCAGTACCAGCCACAGATCCCCATATAGCAGTACCAGCCACAGATCCCCATATAGCAATACCAGCCACATATTCCCATATAGCAGTACCAGCCACATATTCCCATATAGCAGTACCAGCCACAGATTCCCAAATAGCAGTACCAGCCACAGATTCCCATATAGCAGTACCAGCCACAGATCCCATATAGAAGTAACAGACAGGGATCCCCATATAGCAGTACCAGCCACAGATCCCCATACAGCAAAACCAGCCACAGATCCATATATAGCATAGCAGTACTAGCCAGATCCACAATTAGCAGTACCAGCCACAGATCCCAATATAGCAGTACCAGCCACAGATCCCTATACAGCAAAACCAGCCACAGATCCCTATATAGCAGTACTAGCCAGATATCGTATCCATATAGCAGTACCAGCCACATATTTCCATATAGCAATACCAGCCACAGATCCCAGTAGTTCAAATGTTTCTTTACTGAAAAAAACTTGTATCCAAGCAGTGTACAGCTTTGGTCTCTGGTCCCAGCAGGTTTTAGCAATCATTGGTAGGAATAAATACTTCTGCTTTAAATGTGAGCTTGCAGGATAAGTCGTCTGCTCGGTAGCTCTGTAACTGTGGCAGGAATTAATCTTCTGCACTTTCTTAACCTTCTGCTTTGTGGGGACAGACTAGCTGAGGAGGAATTGGCTTATCCTAGGTCTCTGGACTTAACTCACAGTTAGATTCTCAGGAGATGCTTTCTTCCTGGAACTCTGGAGGTTGTCTGTGGTTTCTGCTTCTTTTCATCCAGCTGAGACTGAAGGTGCACAGACTGGGTATATGATCAAGTCTCAGCCGAGACAAGAACCTTGCTGTATTCCCTATGCAGGGGAATCTCCTGAACGCTATCACACAGCCTTCCCTAACAGGGGTGGCTGGCACACTAACTCTAACTTCCTTTTCCACCCATGCTGCAGGATGTGGGAACAGCCCACTTCTCTCACAAAGAGGGAGCTGAGCTGGAATAATCCTAGATTCACTAAACTGGGACTGCTACCTGCTGGTGAACCTGTAAAATTACAAGAACAATTGTGTTTAACATGGTTTTAGATGCACATATGTGAAGATATAATATAAATCACATCAGATGACAATATACAGGCTCTTAACAGATAGTAGTCTTCATATAGCAGTACCACCCACAGATCCCCATATAGAAGTAACTACAGGGATCCCCATATAGCAGTACCAGGCACAGATCTTTATATAGCAGTACCATCTCAATACAGTAGTACCAGTAACAAATCCTCCATATAGCTCCAGAGATGCTCTAAATAGCAGAAATAGCTGCAGAGGCCCTAATATAGCAGTATTAGTCAGATCCAGATATAGTGCTATCCTCCACAGATCCCCTATATACCAGTAATAGCTACAGATCCCCATAGTTGTAGTAAAAGCCATACATACCTCATAGCCTGATAGTCAGAAATGATGCCCACCATAGTTACACTTACATAACCCCCATGATAGTTATAAAAAGTACCCCATAAAGCTGTAACAGATGGCCACTATAGCAGAAGTAGCAATAGTCTGCAACACTCTTAACACTACTTGTTGCCTGGCACAGTGTTGCCCCTGACACCGCTGAATCCTTCCAGGTGCCCCTTTCAGTTACACCTTAAGCAGCTGTATGCCAGGTCTATGTGACTACAGCACTGATCAGTAGTGATGAGCAGCAGGGGCAATATTCGAATTCGGGATATTTCGCGAATATATTGTAGAATATTTGATATATATTCACGAATATTCGTATTCGAGATATTTGTTTTATTGCAAAAAATCTGTAATAAAAAAGTGTGCCCTAACCCCCCCTCCCCCCCTTACCAGTATTACCAATCATTGGTGGCCAGTGGGGATCCCCCTCCTCCGTATTAACATCATTGCTGGCAGTGCGCTGACAATCCTCCCCCTCCCCCTCCCCGTATTAATCATTGCTGGCAGTGACGCCCTCAATCCCCCTCTCTCCCCAGTATTAATCATTGCTGGCAGTGCACCCTCAACACCCCCCTCCCAGTATTAATCATTGCTGGCAGTGCGCCCCCCCCATCATTGGTGGCTGCGGCAGGTTCCGATCGGAGTCCCAGAAGTGTAATGCTGGGGCTCCAATTGGTTACTATGGCAACCAGGGCGCTATGATAGTCCTGACTGCCATGGTCAGTTAGACAGCATTGTACTTACCTGTGCTGTGGCCGCCGGGGCGCTCCTTCTCAAACTCACCAGGTCTGTGCGGCGTATGCTTATAGCAATGCGCCACACAGACCTGTGAGTTTGAGAAGAAGGAGCGTCCGGCGGCCCCAGCGCAGGTAAGTACAATGCGGACTAACTGACCATGGCAGCCAGGACTTCAGTAGCGTCCTGGTTGCCATGGTAACCGATCGGAGCCCCAGCATTACACTTCTGGGACTCCGATCGGAACTGCCGCAGCCACCAATGATGGGGGGGGGGCGCACTGCCAGCAATGATTAATACTGGGGAGGGAGGGGGGATTGAGGGCGCACTGCCAGCAATGATTAATACTGGGGAGGGAGGGGGGATTGAGGGCGCACTGCCAGCAATGATTAATATGGGGGGGAGGGGGATTGTCAGCGCACTGTCAGCAATGATGTTTAATACGGAGGAGGGGGATCCGCACTGGCCACCAATGATTGTAATACTGGTGAGGGGGGGGGGGGGGTATGCCTGAGTCATTGACCACAAGCATTTTAAGCAGGGAGAAATCATTTGTTCAGATGTAAAAAATGACGAATATTCGATATAACGAATATATAGCAGTATATTCGTAATATTCGAGAATTATCGAAGTTGCGATATTTGCGATTAATATTTGCTATTCGAATATTCGCGCTCAACACTACTGATCAGACACAGTCAGTGGCAGAATGATCATTTGTATGTAGTGACCCACAAAACACATTGCCTCTTGTTGGAGTTGTTGACTTTGCTCTCTTCTCCATCTGGTCCAGACCTCCATTACAACTTCTACTGGCCACAACTTGTCTCTGCAGACTTTTTGCCAAGATGTCTTCGGCTCCTTGCTTTTACTCACTGTGCCCATCAAAAAACACAGTCAGATATAGAGGCCCCTAAATATATTAATTCTACACAATGTGGCCCCTGAATATAATAGTGCCATATATTGTGTCCTGTATATAATAGCTCCACAATCTTTGCCCCCGAAAAAAAAAGGGCTCCAAGCACTGTACCCTGAGTAAAAAAAAATACCCTCAATGTGACCCCCTGTATACCATGATTAAACAAGTCCCCACTGTGCCCCTGAATAACAAAATATGACCCCACAGTGCCCCTGATTAAAAATCCCTACGTTGTACCCCCTGATTAAAAATGCCTATGCTGTACCCCCTGATTAAAAATGCCTATGCTGTACCCCCAGTATGCCACCACTGTGCTAGCTGATTAGGCAAATGCCCCTATAGTGCCCTCTAATTATCAGAAATGTTCAAACTGATAAATAAAAAGCTCCCAGTGTGCCTTTGATTAAGAAAATACCTGTACTGTGTGCCTCTTGATTCATAAAATGCCCTCTGTATTATTCAGCTGGCATTCTGCTCCCACTTTCAGGATGGGAGATAACTCCAGTACCAGGAGTTTAACCCCTTAGATGTTGCAGTGAATGCTCACCAAGGGACATAAGTGTTTAGAGAGAGGGATGGAGCCCCCCTGCAACGCGATCGTTTGTTGCCCAAGGGATTGCCATGGCAGTATAACACCGTATTCCAGCATAAAAACAAACTTTATCCGATCTGTGACACATGGTGGTGGTAGTATCATGGTTTGGGCCTGTTTTGCTGTATAGGGGCTAGGGCGGATTTCCATGGCTGATAGAGCAATGACTTCGGAATTATACCAGGAAATTCTGAAGGAAAACACTAGGACATCTGTCCATGAGCTCAATCTCAGGAGAATGTAAGTCATGCAGAAAGACAATGACCCTAAGCACACAAGTTGTTCTACTACCAAAGATTGGTTAAAGAAGGTTAAAGTTTTGGAAAAGCCAAGTCACTTTCCTGACCTTAATACAACTGAAATGTTGTGGAAGGACCTGAAACAAGCAGTTCATGGGAGGAAACCACCAACACAAAGGGGTTGAAGCAATTTTGTATGGAGGAATGGGCTAAAAGTTCTCCAAGACGATGTGCAGGTCTAATCCACAATTTACCGAAATGTTTAGTTGCAGTTATTGCTGCACAAGTAGGTCACACCAGATACTGAACACAAAGGTTCACATACTTTTACCACTTACAGCCATGTGATATTGGATCATTTTCCTCAATAAATAAATGACCAAGTCTAATATTTTTTGACTCATTTGTTTAATTTCATTATCTTTATCTAGTTTTAGGACTTGTGTGAAAAACCTATAAAGTTTTAGGTCAAATTTATGCAGCAATCTGAAAAATTCTGAATGGTTCACAAAACCTTCAAGCACGACCGTTTTCAAATTTATTTCTAATGAAAAGGCACAATGGTTATGGCGGAGAGCACTCATTGTCTTATAACAATTACAAGTTTCCAAAAAGCATGTATTCGTTGCAAGGTTAAACCACTTAT